>NW_021703785.1:40747959-40780237 GCF_005190385.1 Monodon monoceros
GATTCATCTGTTGATGGACACTTAGGTTGCTTCCATGTCCTGGGTATTGTAAAGAGTGCTACAATGAATATTTTGGTACATGTATCTTTTTGAATTATGGTTTTCTCAGGGTATATGTCCAGTAGTGGGATTGCTAGGTCATATGGTGGTTCTATTTTTAGATTTTAAGGAACCTCAATGCTGTTCTCCATAGTGGCTCTATCAATTTACTTTCCCACCAACAGTGCAAGAGGGTCTTTTCTCCACAACCTCTCCAGCGTTTATTGTTTGTAGATTTTTTGATGATGGCCATTCTGACTAGTGTGAGGTAATACCGCATCATCATTTAGATTTGCACACCTCTAATGATTAGTGATGTTGAGCATCTTCTTTGGTGAAATGTCTGTTTAGGTTTTCTACCCATTTTTTTGATTGGATTGTTTGGTTTTTTTGATATTGAGCTGCATGAGCAGCTTGTATATTTTAGAGATTAATCTTTTGTCATTTGCTTCTTTTGCAAATATTTTCTCCTATTCTGAGGATTGTCCTTTTGTCATGTTTATGGTTTCCTATGTTGTGCCAAACTTTTAAGTTTCATTAGGTCCCATTTGTTTATTTTTATTTCCATTAATATAGGAGGTGGGTCAAAAAGATCTTGCTGTGACTTATGTCATAGAGTGTTCTGTCTGTTTTCCTCTAAGAGTTTTATAGTGTCTGGCTTTACATTTAGGTCTTTAACCCATTTTGAGTTTATTTTTGTGTATAGTGTTAGGAAGTGTTCTAATTTCATTCTTTTACAGGGAGCTGTCCAGTTTTTCCAGCACCACATATTGAAGAGGCTGTCTTTGCTCCACTGTATATTCTTGCCTCCTTTGTCAAGGATAAGGTGACTATGGGTTTGTGGGTTTATCTCTGGACTTTCTATACTGTTCTATTGATCTATATTTCTGTTTTTGTGTCAGTATCATACTGTCTTGATTACTGTAGCTTTGTAGTATAGTCTGAAGTCAGGGAGCCTGATTCCTCAAGCTCCATTTTTCTTTCTCAAGATTGCTTTGGCTATTTGAGGTTTTTGTGTTTTCATACAAATTGTAAGGGTTTTTTTTGTTCTAGTTCTGTGAAAAATACCATTGGTAATTTTATAGTGGTTGCATCAAATCTGTAGATTGTTTTGGGTAGTATAGTCATTTTCACAATGTTGATTCTTCCAATCAAAGAACATGGTTTATTTCTCCATCTGTTTGTATCATCTTTGATTTCTTTCATCAGTGGCTTATACTTTTCTGCATACAGGTCTTTTGCTTCCTTATGTAGGTTTATTCCTAAGTATTTTATTCTTTTTGTTGCAATGGTAAATGGGAGTGTTTCCTTAATTTCTCTTTCTGATCATTCACTATTAGTGTATAGGAATGCAAGAGATTTATGTGCATTAATTTTTTATTATGCTACTTTACCAAATTCATTGATTAGCTCTAGTAGTCTTCTGGTGGTATCTTTAGGATTCTCTATGTATAGTATCATGTCACCTGCAAACAGTGACAATTTTACTTCTTCTTTTCCAATTTGTATTATTTTATTTCTTTTTCTTCTCTGATTACCATGGCTAGGACTTCCAAAACTATGATGAATAATAGTGCTGGGATTGGGCACCCTTTTCTTGTTCCTGATACTAAGGGAAACACTTTCAGTTTTTCACCATTGAGAATGTTGTTGGTTTTGCATTTGTCATATATGGCTTTTATTATGCTGATGTTGTTTCCCTCTATGCCCGCTTTCTGGAGAGTTTTTAATGTAAATGGGTGTTGAATTTTGTTGAAAGTTTTTTTTCTGCACCTATTGAGACCCTCATATGGCTTTTAATCTTTCATTTTTTTAATATGGTGTATCATATTTATTGATTTGTACATATTGAAGGATCCTTGCATTCCTGAGATAAACCCCAATTGATCAAGGTGTATGATTCTTTTAATGTTCTGTTAGATTCTGTTTACTAGTATTTTGTTGAGGATTTTGCATCTATGTTCATCAGTGATATTGGCCTGTAATTTTCTGTTTTTGTGACACCTTTGTCTGATTGTGGTATCAGGGTGAAGGTGGCCTCATAGAATGAGTTTGGGAGTGTTCTTCCCTCTGAGGTATTTTGGAAGAGTTTGAGAATAGGTGTTAGCTCTTCTCTAAATGTTTGATTAAATTCACCTGTGACGCCAACTGGCCCTGGGCTTTTGTTTGTTGGAAGATTTTTAATCACAGTTTCAATTTCAGTGCTTGTTATTGGTCTGTTCATATTTTCTATTTCTTCCTGGTTCAAGCTTGGAAGGTTGTACTTTTCTAAGAATTTGTCCATTTCTTCCAGTTTGTCCATTTTATTGGCATATAGTTGCTTGTAGTAGTCTCTCATGATCCTTTGTATTTCTGTGGGGTCAGTTGTTACTTCTCCTTTTTCATTTCTAATTCTGTTGACTTGAGTCTTCTGCTTTTTCTTGATGAGTCTGGTTAATGGTTTATTGATTTTTTTATCTTCTCAAAAATGAGCTTTTAGTTTTTTTGATCTTTGCTATCATTTCCTTCATTTCTTTTTCATTTATTTCTATTCTGATCTTTATGATTTCTTTCCTTCTGTTAACTTTGGGTTTTTCTTGTTCTTTATTCTCTAGTTGCTTTAGATGTAAGTTTAGGTTGTTTGAGATTTTTCTTGTTTCCTGAGGTAGGATTGTATTACTATAAACTTCTCTCCTTGAACTGCTTTTTCTGCATCCCATAGGTTTTAGGTCACCGTGTTTTCATTGTCATTTGTTTCTAGGTATTTTTTGATTTCTTCTTTGGTTTCTTCAGTGATCTCTTGGTTATTTAGTAATGTATTGTTTAGCCTCCATGTGTTTGGGTTTTTTTACAGCTTTTTTTTCTAAAATTGATATCTAGTCTCACAGCATTGTGGTCAGAAAAGACACTTGATATGATATCAAATTTCTTAAATTTACAGAGTCTTGATTTGTGACCGAAGATGTGATCTGTCCTGGAGAATGTTCCATGTGCACTTGAGAAGAAAGTGTATTCTGTTGTTTTTGGATGGAATGTCCTATAAATATCAATCAAGACCATCTGGTCTAATATATCATTTAAAGCTTGTGTTTCCTTATTTATTTTTATTTTGGATGATCTGTCCATTGGTGTAAGTGGGGTGTTAAAGTCCCTTACTAATATTGTGTTACTGTCAATTTCCCCTTTATGGATGTTAGAGTTTGCCTCATGTACTGAGGTGCTCCTATATTGTGTACATAAATATTTACAATTGTTATATCTTCTTAGATTGATCCTTTGATCATTATGTAGTGTCCTTCTTTGTCTCTTGTAATAGTCTTTATTTTAAAGTGTATTTTGTCTGATATGAGTATTGCTACTGCAGCTTTCTTTTGATTTCTATTTGCCTGGAATATCTTTTTCCATCTCCTCACTGTCAGTCTGTATGTGTCCCTAGGTCTGAAGTGGGTCTCTTGTAGACAGCATATATATGGGTCTTCTTTTGTATCTAATCTGCCAGTCTGTGTCTTTTGGTTGGAGCATTTAATACATTTACATTTAAGTTAATTATTGATATGTATGTTCCTATTACCATTTTCTTCATTATTTTGTGTTTGCTTTTGTTTGTTTTTTCCTTCTTTTGTGTTTCCTGCCTAGAGAAGTTTCTTTAGCATTTATTGTAAAGCTGGTTTTGTGGTGCTAAATTCTCTTAGCTTTTCTTGTCTGTAAAGCTTTTGATTTCTCTATCGAATCTGAATGTGATCCTTGCCAGGGAGAGTAATCTTGGTTGTAGGTTCTTCCCTTTCATTACTTTAAATATATCACGCTACTCCCTTCTGGCTTGTAGAGTTTCTGCTGAGAAATCATCTGTTAACCTTATGGGAGTTCCCTTTTATTTAATTGTCGTTTTTCCCTGTTTCTTTTAATAATTTTTCTTTGTCTTTAGTTTCTGTCAATTTTATTATTATGTGTCTTGGCTTGTTTCTCCGTGGGTTTATCCTGTCTGGAACTCTCTGTGTGCTTCCTTGTCTTGGGTGGCTATATCCTTTCCCATGTTAGGGAATTTTTTGACTATAATCTTCAAATATTTTCTTGGGTCCTTTCTGTCTCTCTTCTCCTTCTGGGACCCCTGTAATGCAAATATTGGTACATTTAAAGTTTTCCCAGAAGTCTCTTAGGCTGTCTTTATTCCTTTTCATTCTTTTTTTCTTCATTCTGTTCCATGGCAGTGAATTCCACCATTCTGTCTACCAGGTCACTTATCCATTCTTCTGCCTCAGTTATTCTGCTATTGATTCCTTCCAGTGTAGTTTTCATTTCAGTTACTGTATTGTTCATCTCTGTTTGTTTGTTCTTTAATTCTTCTAGGTCTTTGTTGAACAGTTCTTGCATTTCTTGTTCTTTGCCTCTATTTTTTTCTGAGGTCCTGGATCATCTTTACTATCATTATTCTGACTTCTTTTTCTGGAAGGTGCTTATCTCCACTTAATTTAATTGTTTTTCTTGGGTTTTATCTTGTTCCTTCATCTGGTACATAGTCCTATGCCTTTTCATTTTGTCTATCTTTCTGTGAATGTGGTTTTTGTTCCAGAGTCTGCAGGATTGTACTTCTTCTTGCTTCTGCTGTCTGCCCTCCTAGGGTATTTTTAATTTCAGTTATTGTGTTGTTCTTTACTGTTTGTTTGCTCTTTAGTTCGTCAAGGTCCTTGTTAAATGTTTCTTATATTTCTGCATTATATTTCAGAAATTTTGGATCATCTTTACTATCATTACACTGAATTTCTTTTCAGGTAGTCTGATTATTTCCTCTTCAGTTGTTTGGCCCTGTGGGTTTTTATGTTGCTCCTTTGTCTGCCAGCTATTTCTCTGTCTTCTCATTTTGTCTAATTTATAGTATTTGATGTCTCCTTTCCCTAGGCTGCAGGGTCATAGTCCCTCTTCCCTCTGTTATCTGCCCCCAGGAGTGAGGTTGGTCCAGTAGTTTGCATAGACTTCCTGATGGGAGGGACTGGTTCCTGCATTCTGGCCTGGATCTGAGGCTTTTCCCTCTGATGAGCAGGGCTCTGTCAGGTAGTCTGTTTGGGGGTGTCTGTGAGCTTAGTATGACTTTAGATAGTCTACGTGCTGATGGGTGGGCTCGAGTTCCTGCCTTTTTTGTTGTTTGGTGTGAGGTGTCCAGTGCTAGGAGCTGTAGGCTGTTGGATAGAGCTGGGTCTTGCATTCAGGTAGAGGCCTCTGTGAGAGCTCTCAGCCTTTAATCTTCCTTGGGGCCAGGAATTCTCTATTGGGCCAGCATCCTGGACTCAGTGCTCCAACCCCAGAGCCTCAGACCCGACTTCCAGTTGGGGAACCAAGACCCCGCAAGTTGCTAATCCCAGCAATAAAGGGGATAAAAAAAAAAAAGAAAGACTAACAAAACCCCAGGCAAATGTTTAAAAGTAAAATCAAACAAACAAATACAGAAACAAGGAAATTCACACACACAAAAGACACAAAAACAGAACCAAATAAAATAAAATTCAAAAGAACAACCAGACAGAAACAGAACCCAAGAACAAAATCAAACAATTAAAAAGAAAAGTAGCAAAAACACAAAACCTATAAACAAAACCAAAGCAGTGTGTCAACTGAAGAGTAAAGCAAAGAAACAGAACAAACTGATAAAAATGACTTAAAAGGGGGGAAAACACAGAACAACAGAAAAACAAAATAGAAATGGAAATATATATATATATTAAAGAAGAAGAAGAAATTAAGGAATAGAACACAGCACAAAGGAAAAGCAAAGTAAAAATAAAAATATATAAAAAGAAATAAAAATAAGAAGTATGTTATGAAACACAAAGAGCCCAAAAGACTAAAAAAAAAAAAAACTAAAACAACAAACAAACAAAAACAAAAAGCCAGAACCAACAACAGAATGAATCAAAACATAATAAAGATAATAGTAATAAATATGTTTCGCTGGGGTCTCAGCTGTAAGTGTCCTTGCACACACCATGAGCCACAGCCCACCTCCACCTCCCCAAGAGGCCCTCCTCTGCCTATGGACTGGTCTCTGGACCTGCTGTGAGCCCTGTGGGGACCACTGAGACTCTGATCTGGCCCTGTTCTTGCATGTGCTTTCCCACAAAGTTCACAGCTGTCAGAGCTAAACTGTTTTCATTTGTGGGAACACTCATCGTCTACTCAGATATTCCATAGATGCATGGTCTACCTAGCTGATCTTGGGTATTTAATCTGCAGCTTTTGACACTGATGGAAAGATTTTTGATCCTCTTCCTTAGTCGCCTCATATCTGGGGTTCAGCTTTGGTTTTCTCCCAACCTCTGCATGTGGTCCACCCAGAGGAGTCTGGTCCTGAGGCTGCCTTGGAGCTCTTAGGTCTGCCCCAGTGAGGATAGGGTGCAGAGGTAGTATGACTGCTTGGATTGTGGGAGACTCAGTGGCACCAAATGTGCAGGGAAGCCAGCAGCCACGGGTGCAAGAGATATGGCCCTAGTGAGAACCTTTTCTGGTGCCCACCAGCAGGTGGGTGAGGGCTAGCTCTGAGGGGGCTTTTTTTATTGCTCAGTGGCTGTCAATCAAGAGCCAGTCCTGGGAGAGCTTCTTTTATTGTTGTCTGCAGGCACCGTCATGTGGGGAAAGAGAGGCTACAATAGTAGCTCCTCCCCCTGCATGTGACTCAACAGTAGCACCCCACTTCCATGGCAGCCCAGCCTTCCTCCGTAGGCATGCCCTGCTGTGGATTTCCACCCTCCCATCCCTTCTGTCCATCTCCCACAGCCAACAGAATTTCTCGCCCCGGGTCTGTTCTCTAATCCCCATGCTCCAGCTCCCAGCCCCCCTGCACACCTGTGAACACATGTCCCAATCCGGCGCATGTAGGGTTGCAGTACATACTGTCTGTGTACTTCTCAATCTGTCCCATCTGACACAGATTGGCTGCTTCACCCTCTCTTGACAATTTCAAATGCTTTCCTTCTGTCCTAATTGATTTCCCCGTCAGAGAGGGGGTTTCTCCGAGTTTGGGAATCTCTCCTGTGCTTCGGCTCCCCCACCCTGGGGTGCAGCTCCAATCTGGCTTCCTCTCCTCTTCCTTCTCCCTTCCTTTTTTCATCCTACCCAGTTATGCAGGGATCTTTATAGTCTTTTCCAGTGTCCAAGGTCTTCTGCTATTGTTCAGCTGGTGTTCTGTGAGAATCATTGCATCTATAGATGTATCCCTGATGCATCCATGGAGAGAGATGAACTCCACATTCTTACTCCTCTGCCATCTTATCTCCTCTCCCTGGGAAATCACTTTGAAAGTTGGACACACTGTCAACCTGTACTCAGCAACTGATGTATATGCTGCATATGTGTGTGTGGGGGGGGTATCTCAGCAACTTAAGAAAATAATATTCTTTCTGGGGCATCAGACTTTGTTTCTTATGTTGAAGCCAGTCATTAAAGTACCTTCCTCCTGGAAAAGCATGGTCATGTGTGTTCTAGGATTTAAGGGACTTTTAATCTTGAGGAAACACTAACAATGGATTATGTAGTCCTCAGCTATGGATACCTCTTCAAAATGAAGCTATGCTTGGTTTCTTGGGAAATGTCCTTGGAGAGATAATTGACCTGATTTGATAAGATTTGTCAGGTAAGACAGAGTAGTGTTCATTCTATGAATAATTATTTCTCACTACTCAGAAAATATGTGTTCTTCTGCGTTCTCACCCCAATTCCTTATAAATCATGAGATTTTCATTACTGGGTGATGTGAAGAGGCCTTGTGAGTCCAGGGCATTAGCACTATTAAGACTAATCTTTTGTTCTAGTCCTTTCCCTGGCCTCATATATTTTTCTCACATGTATGGATAGGTACCCTTTGCAGATTTCTGGATGTCTATCTCCACTTCACTACTCTGTTCTGTGAAATCACTTTTGCCAGCCTGTCTCTGTGAGCTCTCAGCTCACTCTTCTCAAATCAGGATGGGTTCTGTCCCTATTCTCTCTCCATGTGCCATGGCCTGGAAACTCTCAAGAAATGGAGTTTGGGCAATCATAGGGTTAACCTTGTTTGTATCTTGTCTCTCTCAGTTACTGTCCTTTGTTGCCTACCTCCAAGTTTCTTGAAATTTGTTTAACATGTTTTGGCTGGTTTTATTTTGTTTCAGACAGAAGGATAGATTATGTCCATGTTAGTCCACTTTGGGTGGAAACAGAATTCCCTCTTAATCTTTATTATAGATTTTAGTATCAGCTAGACAACTTACCAGCCATCAAACAAACAGGAAAAAACTATTTGATTTTTGAATGGAGCTCCATTAAATTTACCAGTTAGTCCATGAAGAATTGGAATCTTTATAAAGATGAATTGTTCATTTCATTGCAATTTGATGCCCTAATTTATTAATGCCATTTTATCTGCCATAATATGGCTCATTATTTTATTCCTAGAAGGTTTGCACAGTATTTATACAACTTATTTCCATGTAGCTTATGATTTTTGTTATTATTTACATTTCCAGGTTGATTATTGTCTATGTAGATGAGAATTGTTTTTATTAAAGATTGATGTTATGTCCAGCATTCTTGATTAACTACATTATTAATTCAATGACTATGCTTTTCATTCTAAGATTACTATTTTTCTACCCTCAGGTTTTCTTTCATTTCTATACAATTTTGTTCCATTATTTTTTGATACTTATGGATATAATTTCATCATTTTCTTTTGAGGCTAATTCAATAAAATTTCACTGAAAGTATTTTATGATATTCATTCTTAAAAGCATAAACTAATTATATGATTGTTTATTTTGATGATTATTTTGTAGTGTTAGATATTTTATCTTACACATTCAATTTATAACTTTGATTTACAGTAGTATTTTAAGTGGAATGGTTTATTCTTGGTTTTATGGTTGTCTCCACTCAGCTCTCTGAGGTCCTCTGTCCAGAATCAAAGATTATATGATGAGTTCAGATGTCTTGCTCCAGAGTGATAATGAAAATATCTTGGATCTTGTCACCAAGCCAGTAGAATCTGGGTTGATTCTTAGTTTAGGGATTATAAGCATATATATAAGGGGTAATTTTTTATGTATCTATATCTATATATATGCATATAGATATATATTTATACTCATATCTCCTCTCAGATAAAGTAATTTAAATTTAACTTGTATCCCCAGTGGGAAATCAATAGAAAGTTTTAGCCTTATCAAAAGCAAGAGGAGTACACTATTTCTATTCCTTTCTATTTAAGCAATCAGTCTTTTTCTTTATTGGGGAAAGTTTCCTTTTTCTGTAGTAATCAAAATATAGTGTAGTTCTCTCTACTTGCATTCAGACATAGAATTCAATAGCTTTTTAAAAAAATTTTTATTTATTTATTTATTTGTTGGGTCTTTCTCTAGTTGCGGTGAGCGGGGGTCACTCTTCATCGTGGTGCACAGGCCTCTTACTGTCGCAGCCTGTCTTGTTGTGCAGCACAAGCTCCAGACGCGCAGGCTCAGTAGTTGTGGCTCACAGGCCTAGTTGCTCTGCGGCATGTGGGATCTTCCCAGACCAGGGCTTGAACCCGTGTCCCCTGCATTGGCAGGCAGATTCTCAACCACTGCACCACCAGGGAAGCCCCGAATTCAATGACTTTAACAACCAACAGCTATGCACTAGGATTTCATTTGTGGTTCCCTAATATATTTAACATTTAAAAATATTTCTTTTTTAGTATTTTTCTTTCAATGCTATGTACCTTTAAAGAAAAATTTTACTATAATAAACAAGAAAATCAAATAGATTTTAATGTAAGTCATACTTTATACTGTTATTTATTCATCTGTTTAATTAAATTTGATCTTCCAAAGATGATTTAATGTGGCTTAAAAAGACGCATTTGGGGCACCTTGAAGATGGCGGAAGAGTAAGACGCGGAGATCACCTTCCTCCCCACAGATACACCAGAAATACATCTACCCGTGGAACAACTCCTACAGAACACCTACTGAAGGCTGGCAGAAGACCTCAGACCTCCCAAAAGCAAGAAACTCCCCACGTACCTGGGTAGGGCAAAAGAAAAAACAGAGGCAAAAGAATAGGGACGGCACCTGCACCAGTGGGAGGGAACTGTGAAGGAGGAAAGGTTTCCACACACTAGGAAGCCCCTTCGCAGGCAGAGACTGCAGGAGGCGGAGGGTGGAGCTTCGGAGCCACGGAGGAGTGCACAGCAACGGGTGTGGAAGGCAAGCTGGGAGATTCCCAACAGAGGATCGGTGCCGACCGGCACTCACCAGCCCGAGAGGCTTGTCTGCTCACCCGCCGGGGCAGGCGGGGTTGCGAGCTAAGGCTTGGGTTTCGGTTTTGGACGGAGCACAGGGAGAGGACTGGGGTTGGTGGCTTGAACATAGCCTGAAGGGTTTAGTGCACCACGGCTAGCTGGGAGGGAGTCGGGGGAAAAGTCTGCACCTGCCGAAGAGGCAAGAGACTTTTTCTTCCCTCTTTGTTTCCTGGTGCACGAGGAGAGGGGTTTAAGAGCACTGCTTAAAGGAACTCCAGAGACGGGTGCGAGCCACGGCTAAAAGCGCGAACCCCAGAGACGGGCGCGAGCCACGGCTAAAAGCGCGGAACCCAGAGATGGGCGTGAGCCGCGGCTAAAAGCACGGACCCCAGAGACGGGCTGCTGCTGCCACCAAGGGGCCTGTGTGCGAGCACAGGTCACTCTCCACACCCCTCTTCCGTGGAGCCTGTGCAGCCCGCCACTGCCAGGTTGCCGGGATCCAGGGACAACTTCCCCGGGAGAACGCACGGCGGGCCTCAGGCTGGTGCAGTGTCACGCCGTCCTCTGCCACCACAGGCCCGCCCCGCACGCAGTGCCCCTCCCTCCCCCCCGGCCTGAGTGCGCCAGAGCCCCCGAATCAGCGGCTCCTTTAACCCCGTCCTGTCTGAGCAAAAAACAGACGCCCTCCAGCGACCTACACGCAGAGGCAGGGCCAAATCCAAAGCTGAGCCCCTGTGAGCTGTGAGAACAAAGAAGAGAAAAGGAAACCTCTCCCAGCAGCCTCAGAATCAGCGGATTAAAGCTCCACAATCAACTTGATGTACCCTGCATCTGTGGAATACATGAATAGACGAATCATCCCATATTGAAGAGGTGGGCTTCAAGAGCAAGATCTATGATTTTTTTCCCTTTTCCTCTTTTTGTGAATGTGTATGTGTGTGCTTCTGTGTGAGATCTTGTCTGTATAGTCTTGGTTCCACCATTTGTCCTAGGGTTCTATCCGTCCATGGTTTTTTTTTAAATTGTTTTTCTTAATAATTAATTTTAATTTTAATAACTTTATTATACTTTACCTTCGTTCTTTCTTTCTTTCCTTCCTTCCCTCCTTTAGACAACAAATCATCTCAAATTGAGGAGGTGGTCTCTGAGAGAAAGATTTATGATTTTTCCCCCTTTACCTCTTTTTGGGAGGGTGTATGTGTATGCTTTTGTGTAAGATTTTGTCTGTATAGCTTTGCTTCCAACATTTGTCCTAAGGTTCTATCTGCCCCTTTTTTTTTTCTAAATAAGTATTTTTTAATTCAATAAATTTATTATACTTTATTTTATTTTTACTGTATCGTCTTTCTCTCTGTCATTTTTCCTTCTTTCCCTCTTCCTTCCTTCCTTCCTCCCTCCCTCCTTTCTTTCCTTCTTGCCTTCTTTCCTTCTTTGCTTCTTTCTTTCTTTCTTTCTTTCTTCCTTCCTTCCTTCCTTTATTCCTTCCCTCCTTTCCTTCTTTCTTTCCTCATACGTCTATTAATTCTCTCTACTTTTTCTCCCTTTTATTCTAAGCCATGTGGATGAAAGGCTCTTGGTGCTCCAGCCAAGAGTCAGGGCTCTGCCTCTGAGGTAGGAAAGCCAACTTCAGGACACTGGTCAACAAGAGACCTCCCAGCTTCACATAATATCAAATGGTGAAAATCTCCCAGAGACCTCCATCTTAACACCAGCACCGAGCTTCACTCAACGACCAGCAAGCTACAGTGCTGGACAACCTATGCCAAACAACTAGCAAAACAGGAACACAACCCCACCCATTAGCAGAGAGGCTGCCTAAAATCATAATAAGACCACAGACACCCCAAAACACACCACCAGATGTGAACCTGCCCACTAGAGATACAAGATCCAGCCTCATCCACCACAACACAGGCACTAGTCCCCTCCACCAGGAAGCCTACACAACCCACTGAAACAACCTTAGCCACTGGAGAAAGACATCAAAAACAGTGGGAACTACGAACCTGCAGCCTGCAAAAAGGCGACCCCAAACACAGTAAGACAAGCAAAATGAGAAGACAGAAAAACACACAGCAGATAAAGGAGCAAGATAAAAATGCACCAGACCTAACAAATGAAGAGGAAATAGGCAGTCTACCTGAAAAAGAATTCAGAATAATGATAGTAAGGATGATCCAAAATCTTGGAAATAGAATGGACAAAATGCAAGAAACAGTTAACAAGGACCTAGAAGAAATAAAGATGAAACAAGCAATGATGAACAACACAATAAATGAAATTAAAAGTATTCTAGATGGGATCAATAGCAGAATAAATGAGGCAGAAGAACGGATAAGTGACCTGGAAGATAAAATAGTGGAAATAACTACTGCAGAGCAGAATAAAGAAAAAAGAATGAAAAGAACTGAGGACAGTCTCAGAGACCTCTGGGACAACATTAAACACACCAACATTCGAATTATAGGGGTTCCAGAAGAAGAAGAGAAAAAGAAAGAGACTGAGAAAATAGTTGAAGAGATTATAGTTGAAAACTTCCCTAATATGGGAAAGGAAATAGTTAATCAAGTCCAGGAAGCACAGAGAGTCCCATACAGGATAAATCCAAGGAGAAATACGCCAAGACACATATTAATCAAACTGTCAAAAATTAAATACAAAGTAAGCATATTAAAAGCAGCAAGGGAAAAACAACAAATAACACACAAGGGAATCCCCATAAGGTTAACAGCTGATCTCTCAGCAGAAACCCTACAAGCCAGAAGTGAGTGGCAGGACATACTGAAAGTGATGAAGGAGAAAAATCTGCAACCAAGACTACTCTACCCAGCAAGGATCTCATTCAGATTTGATAGAGAAATTAAAACCTTTACAGACAAGCAAAAGCAGAGAGAGTTCAGCACCACCAAACCAGCTTTACAACAAATGCTAAAGGAACTTCTCTAGACAAGAGACACAAGAGAAGGAAAAGACCTATAATAACAAACCCAAAACAATTTAGAAAATGGGAATAGGAACATACATATCGATAATTACCTTAAATGTAAATGGACTAAATGCTCCCACCAAAAGACACAGATTGGCTGAATGGATACAAAAACAAGACCCTTATATATGCTGTCTACAAGAGACCCACTTCAGACCTAGAGACACGTACAGACTGAAAGTAAGGGGATGAAAAATGATATTCCATGCAAATGGAAATCAAAAGAAAGCTGAAGTAGCAATTCTCATATCAGACAAAATAGACTTTAAAATAAGGACTATTAAAAGAGACAAAGAAGGACACTACATAATGGTCAAGGGATCGATCCAAGAAGAAGATATAACAATTGTAAATGTTTATACACCCAACATAAGAGCACCTCCATATATAAGGCAAATACTAACAGCCATAAAAGGGGCAATCGACAGTAACACATTCATAGTAGGGGACTTTAACACCCCACCTTCACCCATAGACAGATCATCCAAAGTGAAAATAAATAAGGAAACACAAGCTTTAAATGATACATTAAACAATATGGACTTAATTGATATTTATAGGACACTCCATCCAAAAATAACAGAATACACATTTTTCTCAAGTGCTCATGGAACATTCTCCAGGATAGATCATATCTTGGGTCACAAATCAAGCCTTGGTAAATTTAAGAAAATTGAAATTGTATCAAGTATCTTTTCTGACCACAATGCCATGAGACTAGATATCAGTTACAGGAAAAGATCTGTAAAAAATACAAACACATGGAGACTAAACAATACACTACTTAATAATGAAGTGATCACTGAAGAAATCAAAGAGGAAATAAAAAAATACCTAGAAACAAATGACAATGGAGATACAATGACCCAAAGCCTATGGGATGCAGCAAAAGCAGTTCTAAGGGGGAAGTTTATAGCAATACAAGCCCACCTTAAGAAGCAGGAAACATCTCGAATAAACAACCTAACCTTGCACCTCAAGCAATTAGAGAAAGAAGAACAAAAACACCCCAAAGCTAGCAGAAGGAAAGAAATCATAAAAATCAGATGAGAAATAAATGAAAAAGAAATGAAGGAAACAATAGCAAAGATCAATACAACTAAAAGCTGGTTCTTTGAGAAGATAAACAAAATAGATAAACCACTAGCCAGACTCATCAAGAAAAAAAGGGAGAAGACTCAAATCAGTAGAATTAGAAATGAAAAAGGAGAAGTAACAACTGACACTGCAGAAATAAAAAAGATCATGAGAGATTACTACAAGTAACTCTATGCCAATAAAATGGAAAATCTGGAAGAAATGGACAAATTCTTAGAAATGCACAACCTGCCAAGACTGAATCAGGAAGAAATAGAAAATATGAACAGACCAATCACAAGCACTGAAATTGAAACTGTGATTAAAAATCTTCCAATAAACAAAAGCCCAGGACCAGATGGCTTCACAGGCGAATTCTATCAAACATTTAGAGAAGAGCTAATACCTATCCTTCTCAAACTCTTCCAAAATATAGCAGAGGGAGGAACACTCCCAAATTCCTTCTACGATGCCACCATCACCCTGATACCAAAACCAGACAAAGATGTCACAAAGAAAGAAAACTACAGGCCAATATCACTGATGAGCATAGATGCAAAAATCCTCAACAAAATACTAGCAAACAGAATCCAACAGCACATTAAAAGGATCATACACCATGATCAAGTGGGGTTTATTGCAGGAATGCAACGATTCTTCAATATACACAAATCTATCAATGTGATACACCATATTAACAAATTGAAAGAGAAAAACCATATGATCAACTCAATAGATGCAGAGAAAGCTTTTGACAAAATTCAACACCCATTTATGATAAAAACCCTGCAGAAAGTAGGCATACAGGGAACTTTCCTCAACATAATAAAGGCCATATATGACAAGCCCACAGCCAACATCATCCTCAATGGTGAAAAACTGAAAGCATTTCCACTAAGATCAGGAACAAGACAAGCTTGCCCACTCTCACCACTCTTATTCAACATAGTTGAATCAGAGAAGAAAACACTCCCATTTACCATTGCAACAAAAAGAATAAAATATCTAGGGATAAACCTACATAAGGAGACAAAAGACCTGTATGCAGAAAATTATAAGACACTGATGAAAGAAATTAAAGATGATACAAATATATGGAGAGATATACCATGTTCTTGGATTAGAAGAATCAACATTGTGAAAATGACTCTACTACCCAAAGCAATCTATAGATTCAATGCAATCCCTATCAAACTACCACTGGCATTTTTCACAGAACTAGAACAAAAAAATTCGCAAATTCTATGGAAACACAAAAGACCCCGAATAGCCAAAGCAATCTTGAGAACGAAAAAAGGAGCTGGAGGAATCAGGCTCCCTGACTTCAGACTATACTACAAAGCTACAGTAATCAAGACAGTATGGTACTGGCACAAAAACAGAAAGATAGGTCAATGGAACAGGATAGAAAGCCCAGAGATAAACCCACGCACGTATGGACACATTATCTTTGATAAAGGTGGCAGGAATGTACAGTGGAGAAAGGACAGCCTCTTCAATAAGTGGTGCTGGTAAAACTGGACAGGTACATGTAAAAGTATGAGATTAGATCACTCCCTAACACCATACACAAAAATAAGCTCAAAATGGATTAAAGACCTAAATGTAAGGTCAGAAACTATCAAACTCTTAGAGGAAAACATAGGCAGAACACTCTATGACATAAATCACAGCAAGATCCTTTCTGACCCACCTCCTAGAGAAATGGAAATAAAAACAAAAATAAACAAATGGGACCTAATGAAACTTCAAAGCTTTTGCACAGCAAAGGAAACCATAAACAAGACCAAAAGACAACCTCAGAATGGGAGAAAATATTTGCAAATGAATCAACTGACAAAGGATTAATCTCCAAAATTTACAAGAAGCTCATGCAGCTCAATAACAAAAAACAAACAACCCAGTCCAAAAATGGGCAGACCTAAACAGACATTTCTCCAAAGAAGATATACAGACTGCCAACAAACACATGAAAGAATGCTCAACATCATTAATCATTAGAGAAATGCAAATCAAAACTACAATGAGATATCATCTCACACCAGTCAGAATGGCCATCATCAAAAAATCTAGAAACAGTAAATGCTGGAGAGTGTGTGGAGAAAAGGGAACACTCTTGCACTGCTGGTGGGAATGTGAATTGGTACAGCCACTATGGAGAACAGTATGGAGGTTCCTTAAAAAACTACAAATATAACTACCCTATGACCCAGCAATCCCACTGCTGGGCATATACCCTGAGAAAACCATAATTCCAAAAGAGTCATGTACCAAAATGTTCATTGCAGCTCTATTTACAATAGCCCAGAGATGGAAACAACCTAAGTGCCCATCATCAGATGAATGGATAAAGAAGATGTGGCACATATATACAATGGAATATTACTCAGCCATAAAAAGAAACGAAATTGAGCTATTTGTAATGAGGTGGATAGACCTAGGGTCTGTCATACAGAGTGATGTAAGTCAGAAACAAAAAGACAAATACCGTATGCTAACACATATATATGGAATTTAAGAAAAAAAAATGTCATGAAGAACCTAGGGGTAAGACAGGAATAAAGATGCAGACCTACCTGAGAACGGACTTGAGGATATGGGGAGGGGGAAGGGTCAGCTGTGACAGCACGAGAGAGAGTCATGGACATACACACACTAACAAACGTAAGGTAGATAGCTAGTGGGAAGCAGCCACATGGCACAGGGATATTGGCTCGGTGCTTTGTGACAGCCTGGAGGGGTGGGATAGGGAGGGTGGGAGGGAGGGAGATGCAAGAGGGAAGAAGTATGGGAACATATGTATATGTATAACTGATTCACTTTGTTATAAAGCAGAAACGAACACACCACTGTAAAGCAATTATACCCCAATAAAGATGTTAAAAAAAAAAAGATGCATTAAGTACAATATAAACTTTTAAAATAAAATAGGTAGGGAAAAAAGAGAAAGTGAAGAAAGGAAAGAAGAAAGAAGAAGAGTAAGAGAAAAATAAGTAAAGAGAACAAAGAATAGGGAAACAAATAATGAGATTAAAAATTGATAATAATGAGTAGTACTGTGGTTTTATATGGTTCAAAAATTCTCTAGTAGTTAGAAGGACAAAAAAATTAGGATAAATTACACACTTCCAAATGTCCACTTGTGGTTTCCACTCAGCCTTTCCCACCATTATAGCCCTCACTCTATAGGGCTGGGAACTCATGTAGGGATTCTGCCAGCTTCTAATATATCTATTCCAATTACGCATTCCAGAAATGGGAATAATAAACACATTTTGGACCCACTTTGTGCATTGTGAGATGAACCTGAGCTAAAATGACATTGATTAGCTGTACCATACTGTACACAGAAAAATGAGAGTCTTAACAAATTGTTTTGATAATTAAAAAGTTGATAGTGAGCTGGATGCTTAGGTAAGGAATTTATTTTTCTGAAAAAGGAGGTATTTATGCAGATGCACAACTTATTTGATGCAATAAATAAGATTTAAAGAATTTACTAAATAACAATAAAGTATTCTTACTATTTATAAATTTATTTCCTGGGTAAGAATTTCCTGGAACAAACAAAAAGTCATGCTCACAGAAGTGTCCTCAATTCTCACTGCATTAAAGGAAAGAGGTTTAAGATAAATTTAAAAGTTTATTACTGAAACATACTGTGGCTTCCTTCCTCAAAATGTCTGAAAATTCTCAAAGTTGTAAAATAGTACATGTGGTTACCTGAAGTATTAGAATGTACATAATGGTATGGGTACCTCAAAATGTCCAGTGAATTTCATGGTAAGGTAATTTTTGGTGAAATTGCCTAAATCATTAAACTATTTTTTTGTTATTTCCATTTTTTTTTTTACCATCTGCTCAATATATTTTGGTATTTATTACTTAGAGTAAAATGGCATTATTCAATGATAATAAAGATAATTTAATATGAACAGTTAGGAAAATATATTTCAGGCAATCCCATTGATACATTGTGTAATTTATGTAATTCTGTCATTTTAACCTTTCACGAAACAAGTTTCCATTTGCATCAATATTTGCTAGTCCTCAGAGTATACAGATGGCTCTATCAAGAATTTGGTGACTAATCATTGAATGCAGTTCATTTGGAAACAACTAATCAACAGCAAATAACTAGATTATTATGTGTAAATAGCTGCCCCTTTGTGATTATAACAAATTTCTTATTTATATCCAATTAAATGTTTGACAATAGTTCAACAACAATTTACAATGCCTCTTTAGGATAATACATATGATTATGTACACACTAAAATACTTAACAGTCTTTAGATGCTTGTAAGTTCAAATATATATATATATATATATATATATATATATATATATATATATATATACACACACACACACACACACACATTCTTGAAATACGAAAGCAATAATCAACCTCTGGGATCAACTAACATTTCATGAAATTATGTTTCAAGATTTTAACATCATCTCCCATATGCTTTATAACTTTAAAATGTTACCTTTGACTTATTTTAGATAATTATGTTCAAAGAAACAAGGTTTCTAAATATCACATTGCTGAAGAAGTTAAAAACAGAAGCTGAACATGGGAAGATTTAGTTTTCTTTCCCTTTATTGTTGTATAATACATGTAGGTGTTGTGTTAGCTACAGGTCTTTGATGACATTATCAAAGTTTAGTTTTCATTTATATTTTGAGTAATTGTAAGATACAATAAAAGTGCATTTGAACCTATTTTATGACTTTAGGGAAAACATAAAAAGTAGTTTGAAATTTATTTTTAAATACCTAAATCTAAAGTGTGACATGTAAATAATGAAAATGGATACTAAATGCAACATGTATCAAGGATCATTGGATCATACAGAGTTGTAATCACAATTATAAGAGTTTGTTGCTAATTTCAGTAAGCTAGCCTCTTGAATTAACATGTATTTATTGAGAGATTATTAGTCAATGATGATTGATCAATGAATAAAAGAGACAAACATACGGTCTTCATGAATCTTTCATTCTAATGAATGAACAGAAACAATAAAATAAATATTAAATACACATATAAAGTTAGAAAGTGATATGAGCTTTGGGGGAAAAAAATAGCAAATAAGAGAAAGGTATATGCAATGCCATAGTAAAGTTAGGTTTGCAATTTTAATCAAGGTGGTCATGAACATTGCAATGGAATATTGATGTGTGACTAAATATTAGGGAGAAGTATAGGAGCAAGCTATGTAAATATCTTAAAGAAGTGAATTCCTTTCAGAAAAAAGAGCAAGTGTAAAGGCCATGAGTTTGAAAGTATGACAATTGTTTCAAAGAACTGCAAAAAGACTAGAGTCATTAGGGTGTAATGAACCAGGGAGAGCATAATATGAGATAAAGTGAGAAGGGTAAAAAAGTAGGCTCCAGGTAACCCCATGTCTTTCTTTTTTGTGTGTGTGTGTTACACAGGCTTCTCACTGTTGTGGCCTCTCCCATTGCGGAGCACAGGCTCCGGACGTGCAGGCTCAGCGGCCATGGCTCACGGGCCCAGCCGCTCCGCGGCATGTGGGATCTTCCAGGACCGGGGCACGAACCTGTGTCCCCTGCATCGGCAGGCAGACTCTCAACCACTGCGCCACCAGGGAAGCCCAACCCCATGTTTTTTGGCTAAGTTATTTACTTAGACATTTATCCTAGTAATGTGAGAAGCCATTGGAATATTTGGAATAAAGGAATGAAATTATCTACATTTTGTTTTAACGGAATATTCTGATAACTGTATTTATATTAGACTAGAGGACAAGTAGAAGGACACAAGCAAGAAATATATTCCAATAAATTAAGTAAGAGATAGAAATTTGGTGTGCCTAACTTACTAAAGGAATGTTTTCAGAAAAACAAAAAACATAAGACAAAGCTCTGTAAAGTATGAAGTATTATAGAGAAGAAAGAAAATCTAAGCAAAAGTGGTAGCCAGTAAACTCTAGCTTTGGCTTGATAGAGGAAGAAATTTTTGCAGTGTAAAATATAAACCACATTTTAAACTTGTTGTATGCCTCTATCTGTAAATATTGAATATGGCCACCTGAGAAGTAGAAGAGATCTAACCTAATCAATAATATGGCTTCCCTCTGCCAGCTGAGGACAATACACAACAGCTAGGGGTTGAGTGTTGACTTTGCAAAGGAAATCTAAGAGGGGTATCAAAACACCATCTACCAAAGCAAGGTTGATTTTAAGTTATATGTTGAAGGTAGATAAACAGGATTTGTGATAGATTAAATTTTAGCACAAGACAAATAAGGGAATCAATAATTATTTTAAAAATTATCTTGACAATTATAAGAATGGTTTTCATTTACTGAAATGTGAAAATTGTAGAAAGCATATTTTGAGGCAGAGGGAATTAGGAGTATAGGATTTTACATTATAATTTTGATATACTTATTAGCTAACCAAGTGGTAGTTAATATACCACTGAATATACAGGTCTTGAGTTCAGGTCAAAAGACTTTGTGGAGGTGTACATTTAGAACTGTCTTCATTTAGATGGTGTTTAAAGCTATCAGATTATTTGAGATGGCCAAAGGAATGTAAGTAGAAAAGATGGCCAAGGTCTATGCCCTGTAGGTTAAAATTATTACAAAGTTAGGAAGCAGAGATGAAACAGTAAAGGAGACTAGGATGGACAATCTGACTGTAAACAACTGTTGAGTGGTTTTGATATAAAGGGGAAGATTGAAATGAGCAATATAAGCAGATGAAAGTAGGATCACTGAATATCAGGATATTTGTCTATTGATGGGTACAAATTCATTAGGAAAAAGGAAAACA
Organism: Monodon monoceros; assembly: GCF_005190385.1. Lineage (NCBI taxonomy): Eukaryota > Metazoa > Chordata > Mammalia > Artiodactyla > Monodontidae > Monodon > Monodon monoceros. The sequence goes on from NW_021703785.1 coordinate 40,769,097, forward strand.
CAAAATGATTCAGAGGAGAGATTAGGGAGAATTGTGGGAGCAATGGCATTAAGTAGATGAGAGCAGATGGGATCTGGTATACAAATGGGTGTGTTGGTCTTTGCTAAACAGCATGGAGAATCCATCCAAAGTACCAGGAAAGAAGGTAATGTAGAAAGGCAAAGAAAGAGAGAGGTGGTTCAGTGGGCTTATAGAAGCTTGTGGCAGTTTTTGTTTATTTGCTAAGAAATCTTTGAATTTCATTGAGACCATTATTAAGTCATTTATTTCATACCATAACAGAGTTTATTTCTAAGAGGTATCTTCTTACTGGATAGTTGATTATTCTATTAATGAGGAAAAATCACAGGGGTTGATTTGTGCTAGGAATCACAGCCATTGTTTATTGGAAGCAACAGGTACGTCAGGAGGAGGAAAAGAGGAAAAAATAAAACGTTTTTACTGGGCAGCATTGCTATGCCAATAACCGTTTTATATAATTTTTATTGTTTCACATATATATGGTATATGTTCATAAAATAACCTTTTCTTACTTCCATTTTATTTAGAAGGGATTCAAGTTCCTTATAAAATAATCTTCTCATAGCTATAGAGCTAAAAATAGGTGGTTAGTTTCTAACACAAATTCCTCTAATAGTAGCATGCTATTGTTAAACAAATTCTTCTGACTCCTGAATTTCATGTAAGTTAATGGTTACAGTTAGAGGTTTGAACAGATTCAAAATTAATTTTTGAAATGGTATTTTATATGTTGTCTATGTACTTTCTGAAGCATCACATCAGGAATCATATACTATATTATAATCTTCTATTTATAATATTTGATTGTTTTTTGCTTTCTGATATGTTAATATATTCCAAATTTATTTTTTGCACTTTCTGTCTACACCTAGGATTGGCCATTTATCCCCAAATCCTGCTTCCTTTTAATGGGGAATGAGCCCACATTTGATGCTAAAAGTTTTCATTGTTATTCAGTTGTTGCAGTAGATTGTTTCCAAAGGTAGAGGTCACAATGTATTCCATTGTTCATGCCCTTTCACAATAGTATTTACCACTCTTTTCATCAAGAGATGGAATCTATTTCCCCTGCCACTGTGTATGCACTGGCCCTGTGTTTGTTTTAATCATTATATTATGGTGGAAGTGATGCTGTGTGTGATTTCCAGACCTGGACCTTAGGAGGCTTTGCAATTTCCATTGTTTGCTCTCTGGGAGCCAGTCATCACCTAAAGAAGTACAGGCTATCTGTCTAAAGAGAAAAGGGTAAAATTTTATGTGAAGTGGGAGACCATGAGGAGAACAACCAAGGATCCAGACATAGAAAATAACAATGAAAAGAAAGAGGCTTAGCCATCTCAGGAACCCTCCCAGGTATTTGAGTGAATCCTCTGGTTTCTACAAATTGCCCAGCAAACACTATGGGGAACTGAGATGAGTCATCCTTGTTGATCTTTCCCTGAATTTCAGGCTAGGCCCGTGAGCCATGGCCACTGAACCTGCACGTCCGGAGCCTGTGCTCCACAATGGGAGAGGCCACAACAGTGAGAGGCCCGTGTACCGCAAAAAAGAAAAATAAATAAATAAAATACAGTTACATTTCTATATACCAGCAATGATAAATCCAAAAATAAAATGAAAAAAATAATTTCATTTACAACAGTATCAAAAGGAATGAAGTACTTAGAAATAGTTTTAACAAAAGAAATGAAAGATTTGAACACTTAGTACTTCAAGTCATCCTTGAAAGAAATTGTAAAAGATCTAAATAAATGGAAAGATATCCTATGTACATTAATTGGAAGACTTAGCATTATTAAGATGGCAATACTTCCCACATTTCTCTAGAGGTTCAACACAATATCTTTCAAGATCTACACTGGGTCTTTTGCAGAAAGAATTTCATGAGTCTATAAAATTCAGATGGAAAATCAAGGGATGTGGATAGCCAAAAAATCATAAAAAAGAAAACTACTAACATTTCTTAATTTCAAAACTTAATACAAAACTACAGCAATCAAGACAGTTTTATAATGACATTGGAGAGACATATAAATCAATGGAAAATAATAGAGAGCCCAGAAGTAAATCCAAAATTTCATGGCCAGTTGATTTTAAGCAAGGGTGGCAAGACAATTCAATAAGATAAATTAAAATCTTTTCAATAATTTTTCTTGGACAACTGAATATTTACTTTAAAAAGAATGAATTTGAAACCATATTTCACACCGTATACAAAAAAATATGAAGGACCTAAATGTAAAAACTAAAACAATAAAATTCCTAGAAGAAAATACATGTATAAATGTTCACAATCTTCAAGTAGGCAGTGGTTTCTAGGATAAGATACCAAAAGTACAAGCAACAAAAGAAAAATAAATAAATGTGGTTTCATCAATTGATTCTTTTTTAAAAAAGTGCTTCAAAGAACTCTATGAGAAAGTGCAAAACAAGCCATAGACTTCCAGTGTCTGTTCCAACATGTAAAGAGTGTAGAATCATACCCCCATTTCACAACCAGCAAAAAGCTGAACAAACTGAAAATCAACATCTCTTTTTAATTCTATTCAAAAAATAGAAGAGGTCACACACACACAAAAAAAGCCAAGAGGTCACACAAAAAGCCACACCCCCCAAACCTGAAATGATAATTAAATACAGAGAAGCTGCCCAGGAGCAGAAACGACTGCTGAACCCAGCACCAAGGTAGGACGATTTAAACTCTGATGGATTTTTGGAGGCTTATTGAAAGCATATTTGTGAGTTAAAAATTCTACAGGAGACCCAGTCTTGGGGTGTGGAGGTCCCCATACTTTCCTGAGTTTTACCTCCAGGAGCCCTGCCAGGCTTTCACAGTGAAGATTAGGGGAAAAGAAAAGAAAACAAACAAACAAAAACAAACAAAACAACCTCCAATCAGGCAAGGGAAGGGGTAAAAAGAGGCATAAAGTTGCCATTTTGAAATATGCTCAGAGCATTCTATTCTCCTTAACTAGATCAGCCTCAAGTGAACCTATTTTACCAGAGCCTAACCATCCTTGGAGAAGGGTAAACCCAACTCCAGCCCCCTCTAGCCTTCCTATATTCCATAAGTGGGGGAAGTAGGGGTGGAGGGGATGGGAGCCATAACAGAGAAGGTCTCGTAAAGGTCACCACTCAGAGGCATAGATGCTGTGAAGGTCACAGCCCAGGGGCATTAGGAAAAGACTGAGACCTAATCATAGGGACATGGAATGGCTTCCCTAACATTCACCACCAATTCAATAGGTTTTCTGTAAAATAACATGTTATAACAACTGAAAGAATAGACTCAGATCCTGTTTAAGAAGAAATCTCTAGAGAAACCAAAGCAAATCAGGAAGACATAAACCAAGGCATTGGAGAAAATTTTAGTCCCTGACACCTACAGCTATAGCAAACAGTACATCCAGCATAACTCCTAACCAGATAAACATAAAACCTCAGTTCCTTTTATTGTATATATCATGTCAGGCTTTCAACAAAAAATTAGAAGGCAAGCTAAAGAGCTAAACACAGCCTTAAGAGACAAAGCAAGTGACAAAACAAGACTCAGATATGTCAAGTAGTTTGGAATTATTGGAAGATGAATTTAAATTAAATTTGATTAATATGCTAAGGGATCTAATGGAAAAAATTGAACAGCATGGAACGAAACATGTTTTATGTAATCAGAGAGTTGAGAACTCTAAGAAAGAATCAAAAGGAAATGCTAGAATTCAGAAAAACTATAGTAAAATGCCTTTAATGGGCTCATCAGTAGACTGGACACAGCCAAGGAAAGCATTAGTGAGCTTAAATATATGTCAATAGGAACTTCCCAAACTGAAAAGCAAAGAGAAAAAAAGGTTTAAAAAAGAATGGAACACACTATTCAAGAACTGTGGGACAATTTTAGAGGTTAATATATATGTAATAGGAATACCATAAAGAGAAGAAAGAGAAAAAGAAATAGAAGAAATATTTGAAGCAATGGTGCCTGAGAATTTTCCAAAATTAATTACTGGCATCAAACCACAGACCCAAGAATTTCAGAATACCAAACAAGATAAATGCCCAAAAATCTACACCTAGGCATATCATTTTCAAACTGCAGTAAATCAAAGACAAAAAAGGAATCTTGAAAGAGGGTACAGTAAATGACAATCTACAGAATGGGAGAAAATATATATATCATGTATTCTAGTATCCAGAATATAGAAAAACAATTACAATGCAACAACAACAAAAACTCACAAATATTGTAATCCAATGAATAGATGAGCAAAGAAATTCAATAGATATTTCTCCAAAGATGATATAAAAATAACCTATAATCACATAAAAGAAAAACATGTTCAACATCATTAGCCATTAGCAAAATGCAAATCCAAACCACAATGGGCTATTACTTCACATTCAGTATGATGATTAGTATCAAAAGAATGAATAATAAATTTTGGCAAGGTTGAAGAGAAATTGAAACCCTCATACAGTGCTGGTTGCACTGTAAAATTATCCATCCACATTGGAAAACAATTTAGAAGTTTCTCATAGTTACCATGCAATGAAGCAATTCCACTATTATATACATATAATATATATGCATATGTATATGATATATATAGAGAGAAGAAAACATGTCTACCCCAAAATTGTATACAATTGTTCATAGCAGCATTTTTCATAATATCCCAAATCTGAAAATAACCAAAATGTCCAACTGATAAATGGATAAAAATATATAATATAGTATGGAATATTATTCAACCATACAAAAAGAATGAAGTAGTGATATAAATGAACCTTGATCACATTTATGGCAATGAAAGGATCCAGACACCAAAGTTCACATATTGTATGATCCCACTTTTATAAGTTCAAAATATAAAGCATCAGAACCATTTAAATATGTGCCTTCACAAGTATTAAGCTCGTTTATTTTCACTCCCACTTTTAAAAGAGTTCTCCTGAATGACAGGTTAAAAGGGCTAAAGTTGTTATACAATGACATTTCCTTACCTGTTTTGCCACATAAATCTAAGATGGTTCTACATCACTGAAAACAAACACAAACAATATCTACAGTTGATATAAATAAATCCAAAGTTTACATGCAACTATAATTGAATAAGCTCCTCTCTAAAGATACTGTTTTTACATTCTAAAAATAAATCTACTAGACAAAATTCAATTAATCTGAGAAATAAAGTAAAAGCTATCAGTGTATTGAAGAAAGCATCCAAGAGAATCGGTGGTCTTCTTTTGCAAAGAATATTTTTAATAGCACTCTCTTATATTGCAGTTTGATGGATAGGGGAGACATGAAACAATTGACCTGAATGTTTTGCATAACATTTGGACAAATGAATTGTTTCTTAACCTGGTTTTTCATCCCCTTTCATGCTGGCAAGATGAGAAATACTAACGTGAAATGTTTTCCATGACAGATTATCTAGACTTAAAATAAGACTACCTTTCCCCATAATATTTTCTGATTCTAGAGTTTGATGTAATTAATTATACCACATTCCAAAGGAAGAGAAATTTGGTAATATTTTTTAACAAAAATTTGAATGTTGTCAGAGAAGAAGAAAACAGAGAGAAGTCTTCTCTCTAAAATTATATTTTAAAAAGTCATTGGTAATTTCCTTTACTTTTAGTAAAAATATCTTAGAATAATTTTTTCCCTAATAGATAAAAGTGATATTCTCTGCTAACATATAGAGTAATATTTACCTTAAAACAGAGAATAAATAGTTTATACCCTCTCAGGGAATATTATGGGATGTAAAACATGGAATTATAATGATAAAAAGAATTTTATGCTATACTAGACAATAAATTTAAAAGAAAAAATACAGATGAATAACTTTGAAAGCCATTGTAATTTTGTCTAGAGTCTTATTTAGATTATATTTTCAGAGGTACAAGAGTTATTTCACGTTTTATGAATTTTGGAGTTAAAATACAATTTTAGAAGGTTTTAAGTAAATGCAGATATTTAGTATCAGAATATTTCTTGAAGAACAAGCAAGAGTTTTACTAAGCGACCCAGGAAGATCTGGTTGCCCAGCAACAGGCTGTCAAGGATCAGAAAATTTCCCTTCTCTGGTCCTAAATTACAATTTTCAAGAGATCTATGGGGTCCCCTCCCCAGGACCTCTGGTCTATTTCACATCAGAATGCCATGTACCTCCCAGGAAAAATCTCCTACAATTGACTTTCATATATAAATTTTTTTTTAGGTTTACCCTACCTTGTACATCCAACACATATTTGTCAGTGTGTCCTATCTTATGTAGAGTTTTTATAATTATAATTAATTAGAATTTTATCAGTCATTAACACAAATACTTTCTGTCACCTATTGATAAAAGCATCTTCATTCTTAGTAATGTAATGATGTGTGTTGATGGTTAAATTAATCTTATCTTTTTCACATTCTTGGAATAAACTTATTGTCATGTTACAATTCATTTAATATGTTTGGGTTAAATTTATTAATTTCTTTGATAATTTTCTCTTATATACTAAGGTAGATTACTCTACTATTGCCCCTAGTAGTTTTGAGGAGGTCTGAATTTCCGGGCGGAATCTCTGACTAGGGAGAAAATATATCTTTTCTCCTGCTTTTGCTTGAACATGCTGGTAAGAAATAGAGTTCCTTCTCCAACCTCAGCAAATAGGTATGTGTCATCTAGCTTTTTATTTATAAACAAGAACAAAACCTCATGATTTTCCCAACTGCTTGTCTATCATTTCCAGAAAAATTCCAGAATTTCAAGATTTGCCAAAGAAGTACATACTCATGATTGAACAAAGAATTCAACTATTTAAAGGTTACCCTTGAGAGAGGAAACTGCATTCAACAATCTAATCAGTGTTTCCTATTGAGCTAGGATTAAGAGAAGGGTGAAATGAAGACATTTACTGGGAAGAAATAAAATAACTCATAGACACTCAAAAATAACACAAACTTCTCTCTATAAATTGAAATATTTAAAACATGAACATAATATCCATATCAAAAATATAATAGACACGCAAACTATATGCTGACCACAGGAATGAATTTTATGAATTAAAATACAACTGGGTTAAAAGTAAAATATGGACAAAGTTATACTAGGCTAACATGGGTGAGGGTATTGAGGGGGAGAGGAATTGTTGGAGTAGATATATTAGTATCAGACAAAGAAGATTGAAAAACAAAACATATTATCCAAAATAAACAAGATTTTTGAGAGAAATAACATAGAAACTATTGTTAATTAATTAAATAATTTGCTTTTTATTTGTTTGTTTATTGGGATAAGAACACTTAACATGTGATCTACCCTTTTAAATTTTTATGTGCACAATATAATATTGTTAACTATAGGCAGATCTCTAGAGTGTGTTTATCTTGCATAACTGAATATCATACCTATTGAACCTGCAGTAGCCAAGATATGAAAACAACCTAAATGTCCACTGACAGACAAATGGATAAAGAAATTGTGATATATGTATATATATATATAAATATATATATATATTCCATCATATATACATATATGATGAAATATTATTCACACTTAAAAAAAGAAGACAACTCTAACATATGTGACAGCATGGATGAACCTGGAAGATATTATGCTTATTAAAACAAGCCAGTCACAGAGTGACAAATATTACATACTTTAACTTTCTTATACCTGAAGTGAGAATATATTTTGAGTCCCTACCAGCTACTCGATTTTGTGTGCATAATTAGCTCTGCAAATACAAAACTAATATGAGGTCTTAAAAAGGAAAATGTCTTAGTGAGAAATAATAGTGTGAAATAATCATATGTTATTAAAATAATTAAGAAAAAGGCACTTATTGATATTAGCATTTATTTCTATGCCTAGTTTTTTATATAATGATGTTAATTTTTCATGTAGTCTAGCAATTATGAGATTACGTTTCCTCTTTTTTGACACATTTTGTGATTTTCTAATGAAAATTCGTGTTTACATGAATTGAACCTTAGCAATTCAGGCAAGTAAAATAGGAAGGTTTATAGGGTCATATAAATTAGATTGAGCTATAAAAATTAAGAAGATTCCATATATATGGTTAGCATATGGTATTTGTTTTTCTCTTTCTGACTTACTTCACTCTGTATGACAGTCTCTAGGTCCATCCACCTCACTACAAATAACTCAGTTTCTTTCCTTTTTATGGCTGAGTAATATTCCATTGTACATACGTGCCACATCTTCTTTATCCATTCTTCTGTTGATGGACACTTCAGTTGCTTCCATGTCCTGGCTATTGTAAATAGAGCTGCAATGAACATTTTGGTACATGACTCATAACATCTCAAACTAAGAATTTTCTTATTGAAATATTTACATTGATGCATGCAACTGTAGTTCATTCATTTTATATGCTATTAAAAATTTGAAAACAATATTGAACATAAAAGATCAATGAACTATAATGCTACCATCTGTTTGTAAATAACCTTCAAAATCTTGGTTTAAAATTCAAACACTTAAATAAGCCCTTTAATGCTATTACCAAAACAAGAAAATAAAAATGCTCAGAGCTTAAGTGATAGTGATTTTTTAAATTAATTTTTATTAGAGTATAGCTGTTTTACAATGTTGTATTGTGTTGTGTTCTGATGTACAGCAAAGTGAATCAATTATACATATATTCCCTCTTTTTTAGATTTCCTTCCCATTTAGGTCACCACAGAGCATTGAGTAGAGTTCCCTGTGCTATACAGTAGGTTCTCATTAGTTATCTATTTTATACATAGTATCAATAGTGTATATATGTCAATCTCAATCTTTCAATTCATCCCACCCCCCTTTCCCCCTTGGTATCCATAAGTTTGTTCTTTACATCTGTGTCTCTATTTCTGCTTTACAAATAAGTTCATCTGTATCATTTTTCTAGATTCCACATATAAGTGATATATATTTGTTTTTCTCTTTCTGACTTACTTCACTCTGTATCACCAAGGTCTATCCACGTCTCTGCAAAAGGCACTCTTTTCATGACTGAGTAATATTCCACTGTATATATGCACCACATCTTCTTTATCCATTCCTCTGTTTATGGACATTTAGGTTGCTTCCATGTCCTCGCTATTGTAAATAGTGCTGCAATGAACATTGGGGCACATGTGTCTTTTTGAATTATAGTTTTCTCCAGGTATATGCCCAGGAGTGGCATTGCTGGGTAATATGGTAGTTCTGTTTTTAGTTTTTTAAGGAACCTTCATACTGTTATCCATAGTGGCTATACCAATTTAGGTAGTGATGTTTTGATTTTCCTAATTAAACTTTCATACATCTGGAAGGAGGTCCACCTAATTTGTGGGGCCCAGTGAAAAATTAAATTGTGAAGCATCATGTTAAAAAGAAAGGAAAAAAAGTGTTTTCATTTTTCTGAAGCATTTTTCCATACCTGTTATGATGCTATTTAATGCTACATTCCTTAGGGTATGGGAATACTTGTGGGTGAATACAAATTTTCACAGGTACCAGAAGAACCACCCACAACACAATGACTTGATGTATGAAATGGGTGTGCATGAGTGGAGGATATGTGCGTGGTGTGCATTAGTGCGTCAGTATATGAGTGTATAGCACCACCATTACTCTCTGTAACTGGAGGCAATTACATTTAGAAAAAAAATGTTGATAGATGATGGATGGATAGATGAATAGATGCTAGACAGATAAATAGATAGATAGATACAAATAGGTAAATAATATATAGAGAACATTTTACACTAAAGTTAGTATTGCTGGCAAAGCATCTTTCTGGTTTATTTCCATAATTATTTATTACAATAATATCCAGAATTTGTCTGTGGAGCTAGATGTTTGGGTTAAATGACCTGGGTTATTCCTCTCTCTGCTCAGACTTGACTGCAAAGTGGTTGAGTGCAAAATCAGAGATAGATCCATGCCAGTCACTAAGCCCCAAAGCAAAGCACTTAACCTATCTTTGGTGCATTAGAAAAACTTCTTTGAGAGTTTTTGTTTTGTTTGTTTTGTTTTTTATTTTTGTTTTTTTGAGTCAAGTTCTAAAAGATGCTATTGTATTGCAAGGTGACGTGGTCACAAAGCTGGATTAGATGGAAGGGAGAGCAGAAGTGAACACACATTAGTGGAAATCACAGAGTGTATGCAGAAAAAGAGGATTAAGCAAAATCCATTTTTGTTTATGAAGCAAAAATCTAGGAAGGGAGTGATAATAAATGTGTTAAAGTTCACCATGGGCATAGACATTATGCTAAATAACTTCAACTTTATGCTATAAGTGAGTGGTTCCCAACTGGGGGTAATATTGCCTTCCAGGTGACATTTGGCAGTGTGTGGAGACATTTTTGATCATTGCAAAATGAAGTAGGGGTTTCTAGTAGTATCTAGCAGATAGAAACCAGGGATGCCACTAAATAGCCATACAATGCATAGAACAACTCTCCCAACAATGTAATATCTGACCCAAAATTTTAATAGTGCCAAGGTGGAGAAACTTTGTGTATAATTGAATGAGTACTTATTTAAGAGTTTTAAAATGCAAAGTGACCTAATCAGAGGTGTCCTTTGGATAACCTATGATCATAGCTATATGATTACATGAGAGATAATTTATGAACATTCACTATGATATTTCCTAGAGTGCATGAAATTTTATAGGTAAGATAACATATACTTTCAATTCTTGATTGACTTTGGGGAAACATGAATATTTCCATTAGTGAATTTGGTACTTTATAATAATGCTTATTTAAAATTGAAACTATAGCCCATGACTCAACAAGTGGTTAAGGATTAATTTTTATCTCCTCTGTTACCATCTGCTTTGCTGTTTGATTGCACTGCTCAACACAATATTACATTTTAATTATAAAAGGTTGAGAGAATGTTAATTTGATATTGGCTCAAGGAAAAGATCTGAATTAAATCTCCCAAGTTTTCAGTTTGACCTCAGATATTTTCTGTCTTTACCACTAACTGCAGACAATATTTGAGAAATGAATTATAATTGGTTAAGTATTAAAGTGATCTGGCTTTAAATATAAGCACCCAAAACATAAAACACTGATATATTTGGAATCTATGTGAACTGCATTATTTTCTCAAACTAAA
>NW_021703785.1:40780337-40789801 GCF_005190385.1 Monodon monoceros
TGATATATTTGGAATCTATGTGAACTGCATTATTTTCTCAAACTAAAACTGTAGTGTTAAAACTAACATATTGTTATTGGAAAAATCACAGTTGAATTCATAAAATAGCTCTAAAAGTACAGATAAACACATAACCAATGATTTTGCAGAATTTTATCAAGTGAAGTACAACCACAAAATTAATAAATATCCCAATTTGATCCTCCATTAGGAATGCAATCATAGTAAGAAGATGTTATATTCAAAACAAGATTAAACTGATTTTAAATATGCAATTTAAAGCTTCAAAACCTCATAGTTCTTACCAATATACACTTTTTTTCTCTAAAACTACTTAGAAATGAAGAATATTAATATTTCAAATGCTATTTTGTTTTACAATTTAAAAAAACCTACCTTTACATTTATAACGGTGTGATAAACCTGAAGAACAGAAAGAAAGTTTTATTTTTTTGAACAACAGCTCATAGGTAAAAATGTGTGCAATCAGCCTTTTAAAGTCCATGAACATTCTTTGGACAATTTAATTGGTATTTGATTTTATCAATAGAATAATTGTGGAAAACTAATATTCTTACTAAATTAACTCTTCCTATTCATAAGTATATATATTTCTGATGATTTTGGTCTTTTAAAAAAAATGTATAAATTCCTAGTAATTAGAATTCACATTTTTGGTAAGATTTTTATAAATATATCGCATATATAAGTAGAGAAATTTTTAAAGTATGTTTTACTTTTTTTTCTGGTACATGGTGCATTATTGTTACATTGATTTTAAAACTTTCTTGTTATTTTAAATAAATTATTTGTGGATTCTTTAGTGTTTTCTTTATAGGACATTCCATCCAAAAACAATAGAAGACACTTTCTTCTCAAGTGCTCATGGAACATTCTCCAGGATAGATCATATCGTGGGTCACAAATCAAGCCTTGGTAAATGTAAGAAAATTGAAATTGTATCAAGTACCTTTTCTGACAACACTATGAGACTAGACATCAATTACAGGAAATAATCTGTAAAAAGTACAAGCACATGGAGGTTAAACAATACACTGCTTAATAACCAAGAGATCACTGAAGAAATCAAAGAGGAAATCAAAAAATACCTAGAAACAAATGAAAATAAAAACACAACGTTCCAAAACCTATGGGGGGCAGCAAAAGCAGTTCTAAGAGGGAAGTTTATAGCAATACAATCCGACATCAAGAAACAAGAAACGTCTAAAATAAACAACCTAACCTTACACCTACAGCAATTAGAGAAAGAAGAATGAAAAAAACCCAAAGTTAGCAGAAGGAAAGAAATCATAAAGATCAGGTCAGAAATAAATGAAAAATAAATGAAGGAAACAATAGCAAATCTCAATAAAACTAAAAACTGGTTCTTTGAGAGGATAAATACAATTGATAAACCATTAGCCAGACTCATCAAGAAAAAAATAGAGAAGACTCAAATGAAGAGAATTAGAAAAGAAAATGGAGAAGTAACAACTGACACAGCAGAAATACAAAGGATTATGAGAGATTGTTACAAGCAAGTATATGTCAATAAAATGGACAACCTGGATAAAATGGACAAATTCTTAGAAAATCTCAACCTTCTGAGGCTGAACCCAGAAGAAATAGAAAATATAAACAGACCATTTACAAGCACTGAAATTGAAACTGTGATTAAAAATCTTCCAACAAACAAAAGCCCAGGACCAGATGGATTCCCAGGAGAATTCTATCAAACATTTAGAGAAGAGCTAATGCCTATCCTTCTCAAACTCTTCTAAAATATATCAGAGGGAGGAACACTCCCAAACTCATCTATGAGGCCACCATCACCCTGATGCCAAAACCAGACAAAGATGTCACAAAGAAAGAAAACTACAGGCCAATAACACTGATGAACATAGAGGCAAAAATCCTCAACAAAATACTAGCAAACAGCACATTAAAAGGATCATACACCATGATGAAGTGGGGTTTATCCCAGGAATGGAAGGATTCTTCAGTATATGCAAATCAATCAATGTGATACACCATATTAACAAATTGAAGGAGAAACACCATATGATCATCTCAATCGATGCAGAGAATGCTTTCAACAAAATTCAACACCAATTTATGATAAAAACCCTGCAGAAAGTAGGCATACAGGGAACTTTCCTCAACATAATAAAGGCCATATATGACAAACCCACAGCCAACATCATCCTCAAAGGTGAAAAAGTGAAACAATTTCCACTAAGATCAGGAACAAGACAAGGTTGCCCACCCTCACCACTATAATTCAACATAGTATTGGAAGTTTTACCCACAGCAATCAGAAAGGAAAAAGAAATACAAATCAGAAAAGAAGAAGTAAAGCTGTCACTGTTTGTAGATGACATGATACTATATAGAGAGAATCCCAAAGACTCTACCAAAAAACTTCTAGTGCTAATAAATGAATCTGGTAAAGTAGAAGGATACAAAATTAATGCTCAGAAATCTTTTGCATTCCTATACACTAATGATGAAATATCTGAAAGAGAAATTAAGGAATCCCTCCCATTTACCATTGCAATAAAAAGAATAAAATACCTAGGAATAAACCTACCTAAGGAGACAAAAAACCTGTGTGCCGAAAATTATAAGACACTGATGAAAGAAATTAAAGATGATACAAACAGATGGAGAGATATACCATGTTCTTTGATTGGAAGAATCAACATTGTGAAAATGACTCTACTACCCAAAGCAATCTACAGACTCAATGCAATCCCTATCAAACTACCAATGGCATTTTTTACAGAACTAGAACAAAAAAATTCACAATTTATATGGAAACACAAAAGACTCCGAATAGTCAAAGCAATCTTAAGACAAAAAAATGGACCTGGAAGAATCAGGTTCCCTGACTTCAGACGATACTACAAAGCTACAGTAATCAAGAGAGTATGCTACTGGCACAAAAGCAGATATATAGATCATTGGAACAGGGTAGAAAGCCCAGAGTTAAATCCATGAACATATGGTCAACTTATCTTTGATAAAGGAGGGAAGAATATACAATGGAGAAAAGACAACATCTTCAATAAATGTTGCTGGGAAAACTGGACAGCTACATGTTAAAGAATGAAATTAGAACACTCCCTAACACCATACATAAAAATAAACTCAAAGTGGATTAAACACCTAAATGTAAGGCCAGACACTATAAAACTCTTAGAGGAAAACATAGGCAGAACACTGTATGACATAAATCACAACAAGATCCTTTTGACCCACTTCCTAGAGAAATGGAAATAAAAACTAAAATAAACAACTGAAACGTAAAAGCTTTTGCAAAACTAAGGAAACCATAAAGAAGATGAAAAAGCAACCCTGAGAATGAGAGAAAATATTTCCAAATGAAGCAACTGACAAAGGATTAATCTCCAAGATATACAAACAACTCATGTGGCTCAAAATTTAAAAAACAAACAACCCAATCAAAAAATGGACAGACGACCTAAATAGACATTTCTCCAAAGGAGACATACAGATGGCCAACAAACACAGCAAAAGCTCCTCAACATCACTAATTATTAGAGAAATACAAATCAAAACTACAATGAGATAGTGCCTCACACCAGGCAAAATGGCCATTATCACAAAATCTGCAAACAATAAATGCTGCAGTGAGTGTGGAGAAAAGGAAACCCTCTTGAACTGTTAGTGGGAATGTAAATTGATGCAGTCACTCTAGAGAAGAGTATGGAGGTTCCTTAAAAAAACTAAAAATAAAATTACCATATGACCCAGCAATTCCACAACTGGGCATATACCCACAGGGAACCATAATTCAAAAGACACATGCACCACACTGTTCTTTGCAGCGCTATTTACAATAGCCAGGACATGAAAACAACCAAAATGTCCATCAACAGATGAATGGATAAAGAAGATATGATACATATGTACAATGAAATATTACTCAGCTATAAAAAAGGAACAAAATTGGGTCATGTTTTTTTTTGTTTGTTTTTTCTTTTTTGTTTTGAATTTTTTTATTATTATTTTTTTAACATCTTTATTGGGGTATAATTGCTTTACAGTGGTGTGTTAGTTTCTGCTTTATAACAAAGTGAATCAGTTATACATATACATATGTTCCCATATCTCTTCCCTCTTGCATCTCCCTTCCTCTCACCCTCCCTATCCCACCCCTCCAGGTGGTCACAAAGCACCGAGCTGATCTCCCTGTGCTATGCAGCTGCTTCCCACTAGCTATCTACCTTATGTTTGGTAGTGTATATATGTCCATGCCTCTCTCTCACTTTGTCACAGCTCACCCTTCCCCCTCCACATATCCTCAAGTCTGTTCTCTAGTAGGTCTGTGTCTTTATTCTAGTCTTACCCCTAGGCTCTTCATGACATTTTTTTCCCCTTAAATTCCATATATATGTGTTAGCATACGGTATTTGTCTTTCTCTTTCTGATTTACTTCACTCTGCATGACAGACTCTAGGTCTATCCACCTCATTACAAGTAGCTCAATTTCGTTTCTTTTTATGGCTGAGTAATATTCCATTGTATATATGTGCCACATCTTCTTTATCCATTCATTCAATGATGGACACTTAGGTTGTTTCCATCTCTGGGCTATTGTAAATAGAGCTGCAGTGAACATTTTGGTACATGACTCTTTTTGAATTATGGTTTTCTCAGAGTATATGCCCAGTAGTGGGATTGCTGGGTCATATGGTAGTTCTATTTGTAATTTTTTAAGGAGCCTCCATACTGTTCTCCATATTGGTGTACCAATTCACTTTCCCACCAGCAGTGCAAGAGTGTTCCCTTTTCTCCACACCCTCTCCAGCATTTATTGTTTATAGGTTTTTTGATGATGGCCATTCTGACTGGTGTGAGATGATATCTCATTGTAGTTTTGATTTGCATTTCTCTAATGATTAATCATGTTGAGCATTCTTTCATGTGTTTGTTGGCGGGTCATTTGTTGAGATATGGATGGACCTATAGACTGTCATACAGAGTGAAGTAAGTCAGAAAGAGAAAAACAAATATCATATATTAATGCATATATGTGAAATCTGAAAAAATTGGTATACCTGATCTTATTTACAAAGTAGAAATGGAGACACAGATATAGAGAACAAATATATGGATACCAAGTGGGAAAGAGGGGGCATGGGATGAATTGGGAGATTGGGATTGACATATATACGCTACTGTGTATAAAATAGATAAATAATGAGAACCTACTGGGAACTCTACTCAATGCTCTGTGGTGACCTAAATGGGAAGGAAATCCAAAAAATAGGGGATATATGTATGTGTATAGCTGATTCACTTTGTTGTACAGTAGAAACTAACACAACATTGCAAAGCAACTGTACTCCAATAAAAATTAAAAAATAAATAAAAAATATATATTCAAAGTAAAATTTCTGTTGTTTAAACTATTTTATGGTGAAATATTCTTTTATAAATATTTATTTGGTCATCTGTCATTTTGGATAATTTAGAAAACAGTAAAAATAAAATATACGGTTCAAGGAAAAAAAAAACCCTACTCAATAATCAGGGGAATGCATTAGTTTTCTATTCCATAACAAATTAGCAAATTTACATATTTATTAAATTAACAAATTAATTTTCTTACAGTTTCTGTAGGTCAGAAGTCCCACAAAGAGTAGCTGGATCTTCAGTTTAGAGACTCACAAAGCTGAAGTAAAGGTATTAGCTGTACAGACCTCTTATCTAGAACCTCAAGAGAAAAATCTGTAAAGATGATATGCAGGATTCAGTCACTTATAGTTATGAGCTGAGGTTCCTGGCCTTCTCCATCTCCAAACCACCAAGAGTGTATCAAACCCTTCTCCAGCTTTGAATTTCTGACTTCACCTTCTGTCACATTTTTCCTGCATTCAGCCAGAGCAAGTTCTATACTTCAAGAGCTCATGTGATTCTATTAGGTCCACCTTTATAATCCAGGATAACACCATTATCTTAAAGTCAAATGATCAGTGAACTTAATGATATCTGCAAAGTCCCTTTTGCTTATAACATAGCATATCATAACATAGGCATGATACCAGGTAGTGAAAGCAATAAAGCAAAATTTTGCCTGCTGTATATGAGAGCTTTTAAAATTAAATAATATAAGGACTATTGATACATACATATGTTACATTTTTGAGTGAATTTTTTCCTTGACACATTAATATTACAATTAATTAATTACAATTTGCAACGTTTATCTTAGGAAAATTTTTGAATTGACTTTACCAAAATAAAACATGACAAATACTTTCTATATATGGAAAGGCCCATCAGATTAACATATCTTACTTATAAATACTAGTCAACTAATTGATGGAAGTTTGATAGTATAATTATCCAGATTGCAGCAATATTTCATCAAGGAGTTTATGATAATATTTGTGGATACAAAGGAGCTGAACCTACTGGTATAATATAATACAAGTAGATATATATATGTAATTGGTTAACTTAGAAACATATTTTGAGAATGTGGCACAGCATCTTGCCTTCAGTCTTGTTTTGTTTAATATTTTAATCTAAGACATGAAGGAAGACAGTTGCATCAAATTTTTGAAATGTTATAGACAGAGAAGAATAATGATCACCAGACATGACAAAAACCAAAAGACTATTTATAAGCTGGAATAATGAGCTGATTTGAAATATATTTAATAGAGATAAATATCTATTCTTGCCCTTTGGTCCAAAATATTAACTGTTTATTTTAAGCTTAGAGGAAATTATCTAAACAAGTACAGATATAAAGATGATTTACAAGTCGTAGCTCACAATCAGTCAATAGAGATGAATAATGCAATACGGTTCCAGTAAATCTAATGCAAAATAAGACTTTATTAATAGAATTATTGCATATGAAAGAAATATGGGATTTTCCATTCTGCTCTGAACTTTGTCAGAATTTATCTGAACATTTAAATTAAAAAAGAATAAAATCTAAGCAAATGCAACATTTAAACCTTAAAAGAAATTCAAACTCAGAGGTCATTGTGGCTGTCTTTAAGTAATTGAAGCATTTTTTCTATAAATAATTGAGTAAATTTTGCCTGATAATTATGATTAAAATAATAATAAAGCTAGCAGTAGAGGATATAGTCTTTGTTTTACTACAGAAGATGGAGAAGAAGGAACGCTAAGAGAAATAATTTATTGTTCTTACTAAAACAGGAGTTTCAGATATTTTTCTTATTAATCAAGAAGCAGCTACTGGGCAGTACTGTGGCCTTCCTCTTCTTAATCATGTAGCTTCTGAAGAGGATCAGAAAGAGATCAAATAAGTATAGTGCACAATAATTTTTCCTATTGATTCAAGAGTAAGGAAAAAATTCAAATTGCTAATTATAAAGCTATTGAAGTATTATTTTTATCTTCAAGATTTATTTCTTAACTACCCCAGGAATCATTTTCTTTCTGATATGTGCCTGTATATTATTTTAATCTAAGAAATAAAATAGCTAATGAGAAAGACAGGCTGACAGTACACAATGGTGGGATCATCTCACTGAACACTGGAATGAGAGAATCTATGTCCATCTTGGGCTATAAAGCTTTAGTTGGTTTCCCTTCCCCACCACTATCATATGCTGTTCTGAAGGATTTCCTGATCTACTAAAATTACTTAGAATTTGGGAAATATTTTTGGGTAGGAGGTAACATCCAGGCTCAGAGCTGTGTATAGAAATGGTAACTTTGATAAATAAGTAAGAGTTTATACAGGGAAACAAAGACTGACTTTGGCAAGAGAATTCTTAATCTGAGGGAAATAAAGACCTCCTAGATATGTGCTGTGATTGTAAATGTTTCTCTGTGAAGAGACTAATAAGGAGCTTGACCTTCAGGTTGGAATCAAGTTGGGAAGAATCGACACCTTGACTATGTTATAGAGTTTTCCAATCCATGAAGATGGAATAGCTTTCCATTAATATAGATCTGCTTTGATTTTTTTCATCAGCATTTTCATCAGTAGTTTTCTGGGTATAAATCTTGTATATATTTTATTAGATTTATAGCTAAATATTTAATTATTCTGATTCCAATTGTTAACGGTATGTGTTTAATTTCAAATTCCCATAGCTTATTGCTAGTATATATGATGATTATTTGCCTGTATTTTGCCTTGAATCTTATAATTTCACTGCAGTAACTTATTAGTCTGAGGAAATTTTTGTTGATTCTTTGTGGTTTCCTACATAGAGACGGCTTTATTTCTTCCCCCCATAATCTAAATAACTTTTATTATTATTTTTTTCTTACTGCATTAGCCAGTTCTTCCAGTATGATGTTGAATAGGAGTGGGGAGAGAGGAAATCCTTACTGCTTTCCCCTTGTCAGTGGTAAGGCATACAGTTTCTCACAATTAAATATGTTAGCTGTAAGTTTTATAATTTTTTTGAATCAAAATGAGTAACTTCCTTTCTATTCTAAACTTGCTGAGAGTTTTTATCATGGATGGGTGTTGGATATTACAAAATTCTTTATCTTCATCAATTGATGTTATCATATAATTTTTCTTTTGTCTGTAGATATGGTAGACTGCACTGCTTGGTTCTCAAATGTTGAATCAGTCTTGTATATCTGGAATAAATCCCATTGGTCATGGTGTATACATGTTTTATGTATTGTTGGATTCTATTTACCAATATTTTATTAAGGATTTTTGTAACTATGTTCATGAAATATATTTATTTGTAGTTTTACTTTCTTGTAATATATTTATCTGATTTTGATATTAGGGTAATCCTGGCCTCATTTAATGAGTTTAATGAGTTAGAAAATTTACCTCTGCTTCTTTATTTTTTTTCTTTTTTTTTGGAAATGACTGTTAGAATTGGTATCATTTCTTCCTTAAATGCTTGGTAGAATTCATGAATAAAACCATCTAGGCCAAATAACTTCTTTTTTGGCTAGTTATTAACTATTGCTTTAATTTCCTTAATAGATATAGGCACATTAATATTATTTATTTCTCCTTTTGTGAGTTTTGCTAGTTTGTCTCCTTCAAGGAATTAGTGTATTTTATGTAAGTTATCATATTTGTGGGCATAGCATTGTTTGTAACATATTTTATTACACTTTTAATGTCCTTGTTATCAATACTGATGATCATCCCTTGCATTTTTGATATTGGTAATTTGTGGCTTTTCTCTTTGTTTTCTTGGTTAGCCTAGCTAGAGGCTCATAAAATTTATCAATATTTTCAAAAAGCCATATACTGGCTTTGTTTTCTTTTGTATGTTTGATTTTTTTTTCTGTTTTGAATATTTGATTTTGTTCTATTTCTATTAGCTTTCTTCTACCAGATTCAGGCTTCTATTGCTCTTATTTCTCTAGTCTCCTTAGGTGAAATCTTAGGTTATTGGAATATTAAATTTTCACATAAATTTTAATTCTTTACATGTCTTATGATGCATATCATCTCCCAGGCA
>NW_021703785.1:40789901-40799353 GCF_005190385.1 Monodon monoceros
TGATATATTTGGAATCTATGTGAACTGCATTATTTTCTCAAACTAAAGCTGTAGTGTTAAAACTAACATATTGTTATTGGAAAAATCACAGTTGAATTCATAAAATAGCTCTAAAAGTACAGATAAACACATAACCAATGATTTTGCAGAATTTTATCAAGTGAAGTACAACCACAAAATTAATAAATATCCCAATTTGATCCTCCATTAGGAATGCAATCATATTAAGAAGATGTTATATTCAAAACAAGATTAAACTGATTTTAAGTATGAAATTTAAAGCTTCAAAACCTCATAGTTCTTACCAATATACACTTTCTTTCTCTAAAACTACTTAGAAATGAAGAATATTAATATTTCAAATGCTATTTTGTTTTACAATTTAAAAAAATCTACCTTTACATTTATAACAGTGTGATAAACCTGAAGAACAGAAGGAAAGTTTTATTTTTTTGAACCACAGCTCATAGGTAAAAATGTGTAAAATCAGCCTTTTAAAGTCCATGAACATTCTTTGGACAATTTAATTGGTATTGGATTTTATCAATAGAATAATTGTGGAAAACTAATACTCTTACTAAATTAACTCTTCCTATTCATGAGCATATATATTTCTGATGATTTTGGTTTTCTTTACAAAAAATTGTATAAATTCCTAGTAATTAGAATTCACATTTTGGGTAAGATTTTTATAAATATATTGCATGTATAAGTAGAGAAAATTTTAAAGTATGTTTTACTTTTTTTCTTGTATGTGGTGCATTATTGTTACATTGATTTTAAAACTTTCTTGTTATTTTAAATAAATTATTTGTGGATTCTTTAGTGTTTTCTTTATAGGACATTCCATCCAAAAACAATAGAAGGCACTTTCTTCTCAAGTGCTCATGGAACATTCTCCAGAATAGATGATATCATGGGTCACAAATCAAGTCTTGGTAAATGTAAGAAAATTGAAATTGTATCAAGTACCTTTTCCGACAACACTATGAGACTAGACATCAATTACAGGAAATAATCTGTAAAAAGTACAAGCACATGGAGGTTAAACAATACACTACTTAATAACCAAGAGGTCACTGAAGAAATCAAAGAGGAAATCAAAAAATACTTAGAAACAAATGACAATAAAAACACAATGTTCCAAAACCTATGGGAGGCAGCAAAAGCAGTTCTAAGAGGGAAGTTTATAGCAATACAATCCTACATCAAGAAACAAGAAAATAAATAAACAACCTAACCTTACACCTACAGCAATTAGAGAAAGAAGAATAAAAAAAAACAAAGTTAGCAGAAGGAAAGAAATCATAAAGATCAGGTCAGAAATAAATGAAAAATAAATGAAGGAAACAATAGCAAAGCTCAATAAAACTAAAAACTGGTTCTTCAAGAAGATAAATACAATTGATAAACCATTAGCCAGACTCATCAAGAAAAAAATAGAGAAGGCTCAAATGAGAATTAGAAAAGAAAATGGAGAAGTAACAACTGACACAGCAGAAATACAAAGGATTATGAGAGATTGTTACAAGCAAGTATATGCCAATAAAATGGACAACCTGGATAAAATGGACAAATTCTTAGAAAATCTCAACCTTCTGAGACTGAACCCGGAAAAAATAGAAAATATAAACAAACCATTTACAAGCACTGAAATTGAAACTGTGATTAAAAATCTTCCAAAAAACAAAAGCCCAGGACCAGATGGATTCCTGGGAGAATTCTATCAAACATTTAGAGAAGAGCTAATGCCTATCCTTCTCAAACTCTTCTAAAATATATCAGAGGGAGGAACACTCCCAAACTCATCTACGAGGCCACCATCACCCTGATACCAAAACCAGACAAAGATGTCACAAAGAAAGAAAACTACAGGCCAATAACACTGATGAACGTAGAGGCAAACATCCTCAACAAAATACTAGCAAACAGAATCCAACAGCACATTAAAAAGATCATACGCCATGATCAAGCAGGGTTTATCCCAGGAATGCAAGGATTCTTCAGTATTCGAAAATCAATCAATGTGATACACCATATTAACAAATTGAAGGAGAAACACCATATGATCATCTCAATCGATGCAGAGAATGCTTTCAACAAAATTCAACACCCATTTATGATAAAAACCCTGCAGAAAGTAGGCATACAGGGAACTTTCCTCAACATAATAAAGGACATATATGACAAACCCACAGCCAACATCATCCTCAATGGTGAAAAAGTGAAACAATTTCCACTAAGATCAGGAACAAGACAAGTTTGCCCACCCTCACCACTATAATTCAACATAGTATTGGAAGTTTTACCCACAGCAATCAGAAAGGAAAAAGAAATAAAAGGAATACAAATCGGAAAAGAAGAAGTAAAGCTGTCACTGTTTTCAGATGACATGATACTATACATAGAGAATCCCAAAGACTCTACCAATAAACTTCTAGTGCTAATCAATGAATTTGGTAAAGTAGAAGGATACAAAGTTAAAGCTCAGAAATCTTTTGCATTCCTATACACTAATGATGAAATATCTGAAAGAGAAATTAAGGAATCCTTCCCATTTACCATTGCAACAAAAAGAATAAAATACCTAGGAATAAACCTACCTAAGGAGACAAAAGACCTGTATGCTGAAAATTATAAGACACTGATGAAAGAAATTAAAGATGATACAAACAGATGGAGAGATATACTATGTTCTTTGATTGGAAGAATCAACATTGTGAAAATGACTCTACTACCCAAAGCAATCTACAGATTCAATGCAATCCCTATCAAACTACCAATGGTATTTTTCACAGAAGTAGAACAAAAATATTCACAATTTATATGGAAACACAAAAGACTCCGAATAGTCAAAGCAATCTTAAGACAAAAAAAATGGACCTGGAAGAATCAGGTTCCCCGACTTCAGACGATACTACAAAGCTACAGTAATCACGACAGTATGCTACTGGCACAAAAGGAGATATATAGATCATTGGAACAGGGTAGAAAGCCCAGAGATAAATCCATGCATATATGTCACCTTATCTTTGATAAAGGAGGCAAGAATATACAATGGAGAAAAGACAACATCTTCAATAAATGTTGCTGGGAAAACTGGACAGCTACATGTTAAAGAATGAAATTAGAACACTCCCTAACACCATACATAAAAATAAACTCAAAGTGGATTAAACACCTAAATGTAAGGCCAGACACTATAAAACTCTTAGAGGAAAACATAGGCAGAACACTGTATGACATAAATCACAGCAAGATCCTTTTTGACCCACCTCCTAGAGAAATGGAAATAAAAACTAAAATAAACAACTGAAACGTAAAAGCTTTTGCACAACTAAGGAAACCATAAAGAAGATGAAAATCCAACCCTGAGAATGGGAGAAAATATTTCCAAATGAAGCAATTGACAAAGGATTAATCTATAACAGCTCATGTGGCTCAAAATTTAAAAAACAAACAGCCCAATCAAAAAATGGACAGACGACCTAAATAGACATTTCTCCAAAGAAGACATACAGATGGCCAACAAACACAGCAAAAGCTCCTCAACATCACTAATTATTAGAGAAATACAAATCAAAACTACAATGAGATAGCACCTCACACCAGGCAAAATGGCCATTATCACAAAATTTGCAAACAATAAATGCTGGAGCAAGCGTGGAGAAAAGGAAACCCTCTTGCACTGTTAGTGGGAATGTAAATTGATGCAGTCACTCTAGAGAAGAGTATGGAGTTTCCTTAAAAAAACCATATGACCCAGCAATTCCACAACTGGGCATATACCCAGAGAGAACCATAATTCAAAAGACACATGCACCCCACTGTTCTTTGCAGCACTATTTACAATAGCCAGGACATGAAAACAACCAAAATGTCCATCAACAGATGAATGGATAAAGAAGATATTATACATATATACAATGAAATATTACTCAGCTATAAAAAGGAACAAAATTGGGTCGTTTGGGGTTTTTTTGTTTTTTTGTTTTTTCTTTTTAGTTTTGAATTTTTTATTATTATTATTTTTTTAACATCTTTATTGGGGTATACTTGCTTTACAATGGTGTGTTCGTTTCCACTTTATAACAAAGTGAATCAGTTATACATATACATATGTTCCCATATCTCTTCCCTCTTGCGTCTCCCTCCCTCCCACCCTCCCTATCCCACCCCTCCACGTGGTCACAAAGCACCGAGCTGATCTCCCTGTGCTATGCAGCTGCTTCCCACTAGCTATCTACCTTGCGTTTGGTAGTATATATATGTCCATGTCTCTCTCTCACTTTGTCACAGCTCACCCTTCCCCCTCCCCATATCCTCAAGTCTGTTCTCTAGTAGGTCTGTGTCTTTATTCTTGTCTTACCCCTAGGCTCTCCATGACATTTTTTTCCCTTAAATTCCATATATATGTGTTAGCATACAGTATTTGTCTTTCTCTTTCTGACTTGCTTCACTCTGTATGACAGACTCTAGGTCTATCCACCTCATTACAAATAGCTCAATTTCGTTTCTTTTTATGGCTGAGTAATATTCCATTGTATATATGTGCCACATCTTCTTTATCCATTCATCCAATGATGGACACTTAAGTTGTTTCCATCTCTGGGCTATTGAAAATAGAGCTTCAGTGAACATTTTGGTACATGACTCTTTTTGAATTATGGTTTTTTCAGGGTATATGCCCAGTAGTGGGATTGCTGGGTCATATGGTAGTTCTTTTTGTAATTTTTTAAGGAACCTCCATACTGTTCTCCATATTGGTGTACCAATTCACATTCCCACCAGCAGTGCAAGAGTGTTCCCTTTTCTTCACATCCTCTCCAGCATTTATTGTTTCTAGATTTTTTGATGATGGCCATTCTGACTGGTATGAGATGATATCTCATTGTAGTTTTGATTTGCATTTCTCTAGTGATTAATGATGTTGAGCATTCTTTCATGTGTTTTTTGGCGGGTCATTTGCTGAGATATGGATGGACCTATAGACTGTCATACAGAGTGAAGTAAGTCAGAAAGAGAAAAACAAATATCATATATTAATGCATATATGTGGAATCTGAAAAAATTGGTATACCTGATCTTATTTACAAAGTAGAAATGGAGACACAGATGTAGAGAACAAATATATGGATACCAAGTGGGAAAGAGTGGGCGTGGGATGAATTGGGAGATTGGGATTGACATATATACGCTACTGTGTATAAAATAGATAAGTAATGAGAACCTACTGGGAACTATACTCAATGCTCTGTGGTGACCTAAATGGGAAGGAAATCCAAAATATAGGGGATATATGTATGTGTATAGCTGATTCACTTTGTTGTACAGTAGAAACTAACACAACATTGTAAAGCAACTGTACTCCAATAAAAATTAAAAAATAAATTAAAAAATAAAAAATATATATTCAAAGTAAAATTTCTGTTGTTTAAACTATTTTATGGTGAAATATTCTACTTTTATAAATATTTATTTGGTCATCTGTCATTTTGGATAATTTAGAAAACAGTAAAAATAAAATATACGGTTCAGGGGGGAAAAAACCCTACTCAATAATCAGGGGAATGCATTAGTTTTCTATTCCATAACAAATTAGCAAATTTACATAATTATTAAATTAACAAATTTATTTTCTTACAGTTTCTGTAGGTCAGAAGTCCCACAAAGAGTAGCTGAATCTTCAGTTTAGTGACTCACAAAGCTGAAGTAAAGGTGCTAGCTGTACAAACCTCTTATCTAGAGCCTCAAGAGAAAAATCTGTACAGATGATATGCAGGATTCAGTTACTTGTAGTTATGGGCTGAGGTTCCTAGCCTTCTCCATCTCCAAACCACCAAGAGTGTATCAAACCCTTCTCTAGCTTTGAATTTCTGACTTCACCTTCTGTCACATTTTTCCTGCATTCAGCCAGAGCAAGTTCTATACTTCAAGAGCTCATGTGCTTCTATTAGGCCCACCTTTATAATCCAGGATAACACCATTATCTTAAAGTCAAATGATCAGTGAACTTAACGATATCTGCAAAGTCCCTTTTGCTTATAACATAGCATATATATCATAACATAGTCATGATACCAGGTAGTGAAAGCAATAAAGCAAAATTCTGCCTGCTATATATGAGAGCCTTTAATTAAATAATATAAGGACTATTGATACATACATATGTTACATTTTTGAGTGAATTTTTTTCCTTGACATTAATATTACAATTTGCAACGTTAGTCTTAGGAAAATTTTTGAATTGACTTTACCAAAATAAAACATGACAAATACTTTCTATATATGGAAAGGCCCAGAAGATTAACATATCTTACTTATAAATACTAGTCTACTAATTGATGGAAGTTTGATAGTATAATTATCCAGATTTCAGCAATATTTCATCAAGGAGTTTATGATAATATTTGTGGATACAAAGGAGCTGAACCTACTGGTATAATATGATACAAGTAGATATATATATGTAATTGGTTAACTTAGAAACATATTTTGAGAATGTGGCACAGCATCTTGTCTTCAGTCTTGTTTTGTTTAATATTTTAATCTAAGACATGAATGAAGACAGTTGCATCAAATTTTTGAAATGTTATAGACAGAGAAGAATAATGATCACCAGACATGACAAAAACCAAAAGACTATTTATAAGCTGGAATAATGAGCTGATTTGAAATATATTTAATAGAGATAAATATCTATTCTTCCCCTTTGGTCCAAAATATTAACTGTTTGTTTTAAGCTTAGAGGAAATTATTTAAACAAGTACAGATATAAAGATGATTTACAAGTCGTAGCTCACAATCAGTCAATAGAGATGAATAATGCAATACGGTTCCAGTAAATCTAATGCAAAATAAGACTTTATTAATAGAATTATTGCATATGAAAGAAATATGGGATTTTCCATTCTGCTCTGAACTTTGTCAGAATTTATCTGAACATTTAAATTAAAAAAAAAATCTAAGTAAATGCAACATTTAAACCTTAAAAGAAATTCAAACTCAGAGGTCATTGTGGCTGTCTTTAAGTAATTGAGGCATTTTTTCTATAAATAATTGAGTAAATTTTGCTTGATAATTATGATTATAATAAAAATAATAATAAAGCTAGCCATACAGGATATAGTCTTTGTTTTACTACAGAAGATGGAGAAGAAGGAATGCTAACAGAAATAATTTATTGTTCTTACTAAAACAGGACTTTCAGAGATTTTTCTTATTAATCAAGAAGCAGCTACTGGGCAGTACTGTGGCCTTCCTCTTCTTAATCATGTAGCTTCTGAAGAGGATCAGAAACAGATCAAATAAGTATAGTGCACAATAATAGTTCCTATTGATTCAAGAGTAAGGAAAAAATTCAAATTGCTAATTATAAAGCTATTGAAGTATTATTTTTATCTTCAAGATTTATTTCTTAACTACCCCAGGAATCATTTTCTTTCTGATATGTGCCTGTATATTTTTTTAATCTAAGAAATAAAATAACTAATGAGAAAGACAGGCTGACAGTACACGATGGTGGGATCATCTCACTGAACACTGGAATGAGAGAATCTATGTCCATCTTGGACTATAGAGCTTTAGTTTGTTTCCCTTCCCCACCACTATCATATGCTGTTCTGAAGGATTTCCTGATCTACTAAAATTACTTAGAATTTGGGAAATATTTGTGGGTAGGAGGTAACATCCAGGCTCAGAGCTGTGTATAGAAATGGTAACTTTGATAAATAAGTAGGAGTTTATACAGGGAAACAAAGACTGACTTTGGCAAGAGAATTCTTAATCTGAGGGAAGTAAAGACCTCCTAGATATGTGCTGTGATTGTAAATGTTTCTCTGTGAAGAGACTAATAAGGAGCTTGACCTTCAGGTTGGAATCAAGTTGGGAAGAATCGACACCTTGACTATGTTATAGAGTTTTCCAATCCATGAAGATGGAATAGCTTTCCATTAATATAGATCTGCTTTGATTTTTTTCATCAGCATTTTCATCAGTAGTTTTCTGGGTATAAATCTTATATATATTTTATTAGATTTATAGCTAAGTATT
This sequence comes from Monodon monoceros, assembly GCF_005190385.1. Taxonomy (NCBI): domain Eukaryota; kingdom Metazoa; phylum Chordata; class Mammalia; order Artiodactyla; family Monodontidae; genus Monodon; species Monodon monoceros. The sequence continues at coordinate 40,797,954 of NW_021703785.1, forward strand.
TAATTATTCTGATTCCAATTTTTAATGGTATGTGTTTAATTTCAAATTCCCATAGCTTATTGCTAGTATATATGATGGTTATTTGCCTGTATTTTGCCTTGAATCTTGTAATTTCATTGCAGTAACTTATTAGTCTGAGGAAATTTTTGTTGATTCTTTGTGGTTTCCTACATAGAGACAGCTTTATTTCTTCCCCCATAATCTAAATAACTTTTATTATTATTTTTTTCTTACTGCATTAGCCAGTTCTTCCAGTATGATGTTGAATAGGAGTGGTGAGAGAGGAAATCCTTACTGCTTTCCCCTTGTCAGTGGTAAGGCATACAGTTTCTCACAATTAAATATGTTAGCTGTAGGTTTTATAAATTTTTTGAATCAAAATGAGTAACTTCCTTTCTATTCTAAACTTGCTGAGAGTTTTTATCATGGATGGGTGTTGGATATTACAAAATTCTTTATCTTCATCAATTGATGTTATCATATAATTTTTCTTTTGTCTGTAGATATGGTAGACTGCACTGATTTGTTCTCAAATGTTGAATCAGTCTTGTATACCTGGAATAAATCCCATTGGTCATGGTGTATACATGTTTTATGTATTGTTGGATTCTATTTACCAATATTTTATTAAGGATTTTTGTAACTATGTTCATGAAATATATTTATTTGTAGTTTTACTTTCTTGTAATATAGTTATCTGATTTTGATATTAGGGTAATCCTGGCCTCATTTAATGAGTTAGAAAATTTACCTCTGCTTCTTTCTTTCTTTTTTTTTTTTTTTTTTGGAAATGATTGTTAGAATTGGTGTCATTTCTTCCTTAAATGCTTGGTAGAATTCATGAATAAAACCATCTAGGCCAAATAACTTCTTTTTTGGCTAGTTATTAACTATTGCTTTAATTTCCTTAATAGATATAGGCACATTAATATTATTTATTTCTCCTTTTGTGAGTTTTGCTAGTTTGTCTCCTTCAAGGAATTAGTCTATTTTATGTAAGTTATCATATTTGTGGGCATAGCATTGTTTGTAACATTTTTATTACACTTTTAATGTCCTTGTTATCAATACTGATGATCATCTCTTGCATTTTTGATATTGGTAATTCGTGGCTTTTCTCTTTGTTTTCTTGGTTAGCCTAGCTAGAGGCTCATAAAATTTATCAATATTTTCAAAAAGCCATATACTGGCTTTGTTTCCTTTTGTATGTTTGATTTTTTTTTCTGTTTTGAATATTTGATTTTGTTCTATTTCTATTAGTTTTCTTCTACCAGATTCAGGCTTCTATTGCTCTTGTTTCTCTAGTCTCCTTAGGTGAAATCTTAGGTTATTGGAACATTAAATTTTCACATGAATTTTAATTCTTTACATGTCTTATGATGCATATCATCTCCCAGGCA
>NW_021703785.1:40799453-40799684 GCF_005190385.1 Monodon monoceros
AATTTTAATTCTTTACATGTCTTATGATGCATATCATCTCCCAGGCAACAGTTTTTAGCTCATTACAAACCTATTAGTGGAATTATTCAAGCATAAGATATATAATCAAATGGTAGGGGTATTAAAGTAGAGAACATATTGTCAAGCATATTACTTAACCACATAATATATATGATCACATCTATTCTTGAGTGATCCTATGATATGAAAATATGTATGTATATCTTAACA
>NW_021703785.1:40799694-40825721 GCF_005190385.1 Monodon monoceros
CAGGCAATTGGATGTTTCTAATTAATAACAATAATTTTTAAGTTACTTAGATATTTTATTTACTAAATAAATGAGCAATTTACTAAATTGCTTAGCAAACATCTTTCATTAAAAAATATTAAGGTAATCAGCCTGTGCCTTTAATTCTAAATCTAAATCAAAGGAGACCAATTAGCAATTTTATTTTTCATAGAAATTCACACATATTACTTTTCCTATGAGCTGTAGACCTTTATATAGTGAAGGTATTTTAACATTAAATATGATAACATAAATTAAAACATGATAAAATATCTGAATAAAATATTTTAAAATAAAATTATCATTGTGCATAATGGATTATTATATTAATTACACCCTTAAAACTTGAAGGTCAAATTTGTTGAACCCCATTAGATATAATGTTTATGGCTAATTTCCAGAAAGTCATTTCATTTTTTTCCTTACTCAAAGACAAATCATAATACCTATGACTTCAAAACAATATTTTTAAATACCCCTAACCTCTAAGTTGGTCAATACAAAACCACTCTAACTGCTTAGGGGAGATTCAGTGGAAAGCAATCTCTTAAACAGAATGAGATGCTTAGCATTTAATATTTTATAATTGATTAGAAAAGAATGTTGGAATCCTTTATGGTCGAAATGCTTTGTAAAGAACTTGTTCATAATGAAAATTGTGTTGTTTAGAGAAGCAAAATCAGTATGGATTTTAGTAGTAGGGATTTGGTTTTACTACTTGTATTAAAACAATTATTATGACAGAAGTGACATTTAGAGAACCTAGATATTCAGTGGTATTCCCCCCTAAATTACAAAACTCATTTATGTTTGGTTTAATAATTGGCAATATTTATTGCTCCCAAACCGTGAGCACATTGCCCTGTAACCACATTTTTGTAATCCATCATTTTTGATAATCAAGAGTTGACTTTTGTTCTTAAGCAGGTACTTACTTGGAACTGTGGTATTCTCTCTTACTTTTCAGTAGACTTTACTGATTGGGGATGGGTGGGGTAGGGTGATGATTCACATTTCCAGTTAGTTAACTAATTTTTTAAAGCATTGTTCAGAAGACATTGTCTTTTATTATTTGTTTATATTTTCCTCTTTAAATCTATGGATTTAATTATGGTTCTTGAGACTTTCATCGTGTTTGCAAGAATTTTAAAATTATTCTTCTTTGTGTCTACCAAATTACACATGGGTCATATTAATTTATACTGTTAGACTTTGATCATTGTAATTCCTAATAATATCTTAAATTTAATTTATGAAAAACATAGGTCATAAGTGAAAGAAAAGTTTGTAAGATTCCCCATTAGTATCTAGAAAGTAGACTAGTTCAAAACCCAGGGCTTCCCTGGTGGTGCAGTGGTCGAGAGTCCGCCTGCTGATGCAGGGGACACGGGTTCGTGCCCCAGTCCGGGAAGATCCCACATGCCTCAGAGCGGCTAGGCCCATGAGCCATGGCCGCTGAGCCTGTGTGTCTGGAGCCTGTGCTCTGCAACAGGAGAGGCCACAACAGTGAGAGGCCCGTGTACCGCAAAAAAAAAAAAAAAAGTACAAGCCAGAGCCAAAATTATTCTATTTTGCTGATCAATTGGAGACGGTAAGATGAGATATAAAATTCAATACATTAAGACCTGACTGATACAGAGTTTACTCATTATGTGTGCATGTTGGTGGAGGCTGGGGGACAATGTTGAAGGGACCTGAGTGAAGTGATTATTTACTATTCAGGACACTAATTTATAACCCTTATGTAAAAATAAAGATCTATGTGAAGGGAGAAAAAGTCAAATTTTCATCTAATTTTGTTTTCTATATTGTAAATTTAAATCTGCAATATTGACAGGCAAGCTGAAAATATACTCAAAGCTGTTCACATTCATCACTACTTAAATCATTTAATTATATATTTTTTCCTATTTAGCAATTGCATTTTCTGATTTTACTTTTAGAAAGAAATATTTATTAGCATTGATGACAGTTAACGTAAACCCATGTAATGCTTTTGTTAAATTTTTCAACTTTATTTTGAAAAATCTAGATAAAGGTAATTTTATGTGTATTTAATTTTTCAGTTTGGCTAGAGTTAAAAGGAAAATGCATTGCTAGATGTCATGCAGATCAAAATATTGAGGTTCTTTGAATTATTTAAAATCAATTCTTAGATTTCACGTTAGAAATTAGATTTATTAGATTATCTTAGATTATCTTTCTGATAAATATTTTACAATGGTTACATTTTTTTAAAGAATATAAATTAGACAAGTGTGCCTTTATCCAAAATACATTTTCATTTTTGAATGCATTAGACAGATTCCGTAATGCTATAAAAATTTCAGTTTAACCGTTTAAAATGAAGTCTTAAAAGAAACATGATTCTTATGTATTGATGCTCTTCAGGAAAAGAATAAATGAAATTATTTCCTTATCATTGCCATTAGATGTTTACAAAGTAATGAATGAATGAAAAAATGCTCACCTCCTCCTCTTGTGCTAGAAAATACTTTTAGTAATGAGTATCAAAACTTGTACTTAAAACATTATATTTTATACCCACATAATTATCATTCTCCTGCTAATATTTCTCACTAATTTTTATTCAAGAGAAAACTCATTTTTTATCATACAATTCTTTTTGGTTTAAACTAAAAATCCCTCAAAAATAATTGTTAATATTTTAAACCAAAAATATTAGTTGTAAAAAGAATTTATATTGTTACTTGCTTTCTTCTTGCTGTAGGAAAAGTGAAGAATCCCTTTTTTTGGTACTAGTAACTAAAATATATATTCTATGAATCAGTAGACTAAGAGTGTACTTAATGAATCAGCCTTTTAATCTATCTTTTAGATTGTCAGAGTTCAATGACCAGTAATTCAACTAACTGAGTATTTACCATTTTCCAGGCATTAATAGAGGTACTCAGAATATGATAAATCAGTGAACAAAACTGAAAAAAAGAAACGAAGCTTGTCATGTGGATAATGAATTTAGTATTTCTTTTTAAATGGTAATAGCATGGAGAAATATGCACCACTATTTTCTGTTTAGATTATGCCAATACCTATGGTGAAAGCACTCACAAAACTTCCAGGCAATAACAAAATAATCAGTGATCGACTAAGTGTGCAATTTTATTTTTTTAAGCTGTGAAAGCCTACAGGAAACACTGTTGAAAGTATTTCTCCATTTACCATAGATCGTTCTCAGACACCCAATAATCACTCATATCTTCTGGAAAATAACAACTGTGCCCCTGTGTTACTCATAAGGGGCTCTTTATCTCTAGACTAGATTACTGTATACTTTGAGAAATAAATACATAATGAATTATTGATTTAAAGATAATATCTTTCTGCAAATATTTGTATGCTCTCAGCAATAGAATTAAACACAAAGCATTGAGATATAAAAAATAAATACAAAATTCTGAATTATACATATATTTAAATGAAATATTTGACTTAGAAAACTCGCTTGTACCTTTGTCTACTTAATCAATATTTTCTAATACAAAATAGGTATACTTTTTATTTTTTAAAATTAGTTAATCTTGATTGCATAATCTATATGAGGTAGGAAAGACCAGGCCAGGCACAAGGACAGCCTCCTCATATATAGGCATTAGGCAGAAGTCAAAGCCATCTCCTTGTTTTGCAATTAATGAGGCCATGACACATGGAGGAATAGCATCTAAAACAGAAACTTTGTAGCATCTGAGCAAGAAACTTTGACCCTGAAAACTGTGGAGCATGCTCAATAAAAATGCACAGGTTCCTGATGACCCTGTATGACCCTACATGTGTGATGCTCAAATAGTAAGAGATAATTTAAGGAAAAACAGCTCTTAGAAGGCATGTACAGTGGATTCAGGAGATAATTGTGCAAGACCGGGAGCTGATGCAACCTGGTGCAATCCAGGCCACACCTCAACCCTCCCCTCAATGAATATTCCACCCCTAATCAAAAGACCCCACCCATTCAAAAGGCTAACAATAAGATAAAAGGGGGATCCAAATAACTTGTGGGGCGCCCCTCACTCGCAAGGACACCCTCACTCTTCTTCCAGTGTGTACTTTTGCTTTTGCCTCAATAAACTGCTCCTTTGTTCTCTGCTTCTCAGCCTCAGTGTTTGGGTTCTGTTTTTCTTTTTTTTCCCTTTGTGTTCCTTGTCCAAGTTCTTTTTGGATGAGTTGAACAAGAGCCTGGACTTTTGATAAAGCTTTTCCGGTATCATATGATATCCAAATCTTAATATTCCATCAAGATTAAGTATACAAAAACTGATTATTCTGTCTGCAGCAATCAAGGGTGGAGCTATTTCTTGAGTACCACAAAGGGCAGTCTAAGACGTAAAGTAGTTAGGGCCCCAAACAATGAGAAATTCTCTAAACAACTGCCTGGAAATTAAAAGACAAAATTTTTAATGTATTTTTATTATAAAGGGGATTATCAGACATTTTAGAAAGCTTCACATGAGTATATTTCCACCTTCTTCATAACTTGGTGTGCCTTTTGCTATTAGAGTGGTAAAGTTGTTTTAGTTCATCCCTTGTGCCAGAGAGAGTTACTTCTTGACTGGACGCCCAGCTGTTAATTGATTTTTCTGTTGTTTGGATTTGGGGAATTAAAATTAAAATATTTTCACATGTAACATGATTAAACATCACAAGGCAGCAGCTCATGATAGATTCTTAATAAACTAATTCATACACATCATCTCTCAGGTAAGAAATCAAGATTAAAAAGGATATTAATTTTTTAAATTAATTTTCTTATTTTTAAAGTAAATCTGACAGCTCTAGGTAGCCAGAATTAAGGGAATACTTTTATATTACCTATTAATGTCACATTCTTATTTATGCTGTCTTCATAACATCAATAACCAAAAGCCAAAATTGGTTGTAATGTTTAATACTATCAATAATTATTGATTAATATACTGGTTATTATACTGATTACTGAACTAACCTATCTCTAAATTTAGTTACCAGTGTGGATCTTTCAACACTGCAATCTATATCAGCATGAATTAACCATAGCACTTTGAAATATAAATTGATTTTCTCTTTTTAGATATTTCTGGGGTATTTTCCTCATTTATTTAAACAACATACCATTCCTTTATATAGCTAGCTAAGGAATCTTGAGTTTGAATGTCTAATAGACATTTGAGATACAGAAGTCGTGTCATAGCAGAAAACAGGGAACCAAAGGAACAGTATTAGTTTTTATGTCTCAAAAGCCTAGCTCCTGAAGTGATTCAAGCCAAGGAGAAAAATAAGGGTGAGTAAATGTAACTGCCTATGAAATGAGAAAAAGTCCTCAAGGTAGGAGAAAATAAATGAAAGGAAAAGGAATTATATATATATATATATATATATAAAACATACATATGGATGTATAAATACATAGACAGGGTGAGTGCTGGCTGGAGGATGGAAGCAATGGATGCATGTGTGTTCTTGGGTAGGCACTTACACATACACGCAATAGGTATGAGGGATATGAGAGTGGAAATAACTAATGCCTCAATGCCTAAACTGAGCAAAATTTGTGGTAGAGTATTTTATGCTCAATGGAATTACTCATTATACTTATTCACGTTGGTCCAATTCCTGGATATTCAACATATGTCCAGGAATATCAAAGTCATCTTTTATTTCTCAGACTTTCATTTCCATACAGTTCTATGGGCAGTAAAGCAAACCCTACCCACAACACACATGCACACCCTCCCTATAAGATTTCCTTGCTTTCTTTTTTGTTTTCCCATGAGAACGTATCAATATGTGACATGTTATAAATGTACGTTATTTACCTTTTCTCTTCCATCCCCTATTCCCTTTGGAACATAAGTTCCTGAGGGTAAGTGGTTGATGTTGATGTTGCTGTTGTTATTGATGTCAGTTTTACTGTTCTTTCCCCACCACCTAGAATATTGTCTGGCATCCAACGCATATCCAGAAAACTTTTATTGAATAAATGCATGAATGAGCACATATAAGTAAATAAAAGGTAAATGCAAAATACACAGTGCATATAAGAAGTACTATGTAGATTTAAATAATATATGACCTAGGGTATATAACATTTTATAAAAACTTTAAATGGAATATAATCTATAAAAACATTGATTCACTATGTTGTATGCCTTAAACTAATATAATATTGTAAATCAACAATTTTTAAAATTTAAATAAGCAAATAAAAGTTTTAGAGATAATTTCTGATATTAATTAAGGTAAGGTTGCACTGAAGAGGTAGGATTTGAATAATGCTTCTGGAGGTTGGGTGGAGTTTTAACATCTGAAGTGGTAAAAGAAACACAATTTCCAATATGTGCTTGTATGTACTGAGTGGTCTGGAAGAAACAATATACATGAATAACTAGTGCTAGACACGTATACAGTATAGAGAATTTTTCTTGGAGAAAAGGTTTTATTTTATAAAGTTAGAAATGAGCAAAAACTATGGAATTTAATTAGCAAGCAAACAAATCCACTTGAACTGCTTTAGCAAAAGATTGGCAAAGAGAAACTGAAGAGAAATAAACTGAGCAAATACAGACAAATGAGATATAAAGACTACAGGCAGCGGGGCAAATTAGGGGCAAAAGTATAGAGGCAAAAATTTTCTTAGTATTATTACTGGCTTCAGTATTAATAGTGTTAAATTAATTTAAAATAGTCTTAAGTATTAATATTAAGCTATTATATAATTTTGATAATTTAAAGACAAAATTGGGATTGGGATTGGAAATTTTATAAACACTCATTTACATTATTCTGTTGAATTTCAACAATGCTAGTGTAAAGTAAGGACAGATGTTCTCATTCAAATTTTAAGCAAGTAAGAAAATTGAAGTTTAGAAAAATTAATGCTGGCTCAAAATTAAATGATTAAGTGACACACCTGGACAATAATTTTATTCTTCTGACATAAACCTAGTTGTTTTCTTCTACATTATCTTTCTGCTTACATTGTCTAGTTTAATACCAGTTTATAAGTAGTGATATACAAATGGAATGGGATCCTGGCTAAAAAGACTCATGAATAGCTAAGATTTTCCCAGGCTATCATTTACAGTCATCATGGTGTTACAATGTTTAATTTCCTAAGTTACAGTAAGTTTGCATTATACAATGATTAACTGATCAGTTTTATATAAAAATTTTGGTCCTTCCAATTCTCTGTGACTCATTTTCCTAGCCCCATGAGTTTGATAAGGAACTAGAAATGCTGCTGTTTTCACTAATGAACATGTCTTGAAAGCATGATTAGGTCAGCTGTAAGTTATAAATTGAGTTTTTCAAATAATTTAACATCTCCTTAAAGAGCCTGCGAAGTGGTAAAATGAACCTTAAACAAAGTCAAGACTAGAGAAAATAGTACCTTTTATGAAAGTGAGCTTAAAGTGTCAAGAAAACCAAAAATAATAACTTTGCAAAGTTTAGAACCTCAAATACATAAGTATATTTCCATACTAAGTGTCTTGAAATGGGTAGTTGTTCAGTGCCCTACAAGTATATTTGTCCTTAATACATTTGCATTACTATTTTTGGAAATGAATGCATAATAAGTAGAAGATTTGCTGTAAGTATTCTTCTGTGCTACACTACTTAAAATTTATTATAATACTTCATATTATCCTGTGTCTCACATTTAACCTTATATATGTTAAACCTCAAAATATCTTGTAGAAAAACAATACAGACATTTAGAATGTAGCAAGTATACTAAGGTAATATATTGCTTGAATTGGGATAATGGGGGGTGGGAATAGCAATCTATGTTATTTATATATTTATTTATCAGATTAATCAGGTTTAATCATGTATAACTAATGAATTAGAAGTGAAGGAGAACCCATATATACCCACAACCCTTTCTCCTTCTCTTTCACCCATCACAGCCAATACTTATTGTCAGACATGACAAGGAGATTATGGTGCTTCATTTCTTCCTAGTTCAATTAGTTTTTTCCTTTTCAGATTACATCTTTGTTACTTTTTTTTTAAGATTTTTTTTTGATGTGGACCATTTTTAAAGTCTTTATTGAATTTGTTACAATATTGCTTCTGTTTTGGTTTTTTGGCCGCGAGGCATGTGGGATCCCAGCTCCCTGACCAGGGATCGAACCCACACCCTCTCTGTTGGAAGGCAAAGTCTTAACCACTGGACCACCAGGGAAGTCCCTTTGTTACAGTTTTTAATTAATACTTTTCAGGAACACTTTTCACATTGATAAAGTCCTACTTTACCTTTAAAAATCATAATAAAATATCACAATTGTGAAAGACTTACATGTTCATTAAGGTTATGGCATAGCATGTAGTAATATATAAATGCATTAGTTGACACAGAAACATACTCTTCAGATTTCTTCATTCCTGAGAATAAGGTCACCACAAACTATAAGAATTAAATAAAAAGAAAACCATCAATAATTGATAATTGGCTAAGTGTTTAGATTGTTTAAATATTTGACAAAGACATATATACCTTCGGTTCAGTTCCTGAGAAAGTATATTATGTGCAGGATTTTTTTCAAAAATGGAGAGAAAATGGAGGGGAGGAAAGGAGAAGAGAAGAGAGTGAATTAGTTAGTTCCTCACTTCAAAGGGATAATATTTTCAGTTTGGGTATAATTAGAGACTAAAAAAACATTATATTGTGGGCTCTGTTTTTCTAAAAGGATAATAATCAAGGAAGTAATCAGAGTGTGGTAAAAATGGGGAGAATATGTTGGGAATAGACCATAGAAATAATTTATATAACATGTCATGGATGAAGAAGGCAAGTTGGAAGACATTTTAAGTAGAGTAAGTGGATTGAACAAGTACTCCTAAAATGGTATAACAAAAGCTTTGACTAGACTGTATTGGAAAAGTCATGCTGTGAGATTATACCATCCACATAATTTGGGAAGGCCGCTAATGGAGTAGAAGCTAGAGTTTATGAAAGAATTAAAGTTAAATGAAACAATATGTGGAGCATACAAATATCTTGAAAACAGTAATGAAATGATAAATCATGTATTGGGAAAATTACAATTTTTGAATGTGGTGAAAGGATTGCAAAGATAAAATAAGTATGTGTATGACAGAAATTAAATGTTCAGTTTGACCTATTTGAATTAGAGAGTGGGAAAATACACAGTGTCTAAACTAAGTGGCCAAATAGGATTGTGGCATTGCCAATTGGTGACCGTTTTTTATAAGGTTAAATAAGTATCATTCCAAGTCAATTAATTTGCTTTTTGAAATTTGTCTGAATTCGCAATTTTACGGGCTTATTCTATAGCACTTTTTATTTTTATTTTTGAAGGGTATCTATCTGAAAGGCCTTAGTGTACTTCATGGGTGGCTTTCTCTAAAAAAATTTTTTTCTTTTTGCAAAAAATTTATGTATGAGAACATGAAGATAAAGACATTTATTTTAAAACATTTCTAATTATCAAATTTGAAAATATGTCAAAATTATCATGCTTTTAACTAATTTCCCACATGTATCTTATTTATAAATAAGATAAATAAAATAGAATATATGTATAATATAAATGATAAGTAATACAAAATTATATATGAATAATGCATATCATATGCTTTACATTGTTAAATTGACAGCCTTACATATAAAATGTACTATACTTTTTCATTGAAAATATAGGAAATTTTAATCATCTTAAAGTGACTTTCCCCACTGTTATGATTATTAATTTTTTTAATATAAAACATATGAAATAGTTTAAGTTTGAGATATTTTGAGTATAGACTTTTTCATTAAAGCATGTTTTTAAAACATTTCTAAAATCAATGTATTTATAATACTTCAAAAATATTTATAAAGAAATTGTTTCCAAATATGCTTACCTGGTACAATCATATTTATATTACTGAAACATTCATCTTATACATTTAACTGATTCACATATTATCCTGAGTAGATTGTGCTATATTTGATAAAATGAAAACAAATAATAAGACATTTGGGTCAGGTTTTCACCCATCAGTTTTCCCATTGCTTAAATTGCAGAGTGTTATCTCTAAATAATACAACTTGATGCAAAAATATATGAAAATATTAAGTGAGTTAGTAGTATTAGACTTGGATATTAAAAAGCATTTGAATAAAACATTAATTATCATGATTCATTGATGCTTTGCCCTTTATAACAATAGTTACAAGCACAATCAGCATATTTAAATGAATGTTGATTTTCCCATCTGGATCTGAGCAGAGTTTCATCCTCTCAAATGTTAATTTTTGAGAGACATAAAGATCTTTATGGTCATAATAAAGCCATTAATATAGTTCACATGATTTTTTATACTAGATTTTCTACAAATAATATTAACTCTATTAATTTCCAGGGCCATTGAATACAAGTGATTATGGAGGAACTGCCCTGTCATGGCCATGAGTAAATCATGTTCTATGCTCCACTGGACAACACCCCTTAAAATTATACTGGAATCTATAAATATAATCTGGACAAAGGATGGAAGCATTTATGGTAAGGTAATGACAGTATGATAGTAAAGCAAAAATAACTGAACTGAAATTTAAGAGATCTGTGGCCTACCTGTTCTTTTGCTAGTTGTGTATTTGTGGGGATATACCACTTTATTGGGTCTCAGTTTCCTCTTTTGTAATGCTGAGGGTTATACTAGATTTTACAGTTCTAAAAACAATTTGTGATTTAAAAATTATATTTTGTATGCAAATAGATTATTGATTAGTTCAATTAATTATACATTAACTTACTGAAAGCCTCCTCATTTTAAACTGTGAAAGTTAATTTTGTGAAAATAGTAGCAAAACTAGAAAGAATCCAGTGGTTCATCCAGGATTTAATTTATACTAAAGTTCTCAATATGGAAAATTTATCTTTGAATTGTCTCTTTACTTTCATGATGTTATATGCCCCAGTTTCATTGGTTTCTGACCTAGTTAGTTATTAGTATGCTTGATCTTGTGGGTATATAATTCCTGCATGAAAGCAGACTTGATGAAAAGTTAAATAAGATCTTCTTACATGAAACCAGTTAGTGGAATGTGGTTATTATGACTATTTATCATATTTTGGTTGGGATATATGGTCTTTGTAGAAAGATTTTACTTCAAAATATGTGCAGAGAGTAGAGATCATGCACAAATGACCAAAATATCTTATATTTTCTTTTGGAATGTAATAAATAGTATTTATTTTATTCAAAATTTCATTGAAAGTGCACAATAAACACACCTCTTGAGAGTAGTCAAGATGGCTGAGGAGGAGGAGGACGTGGAGTTCATCTCTCTCCACAAGTGCATCAAGAATACATCTACAAATGGAACAATTCTCACAGACAACCAACTGAACACTAGCAGAGGACCTCAGACACCTAAAAAGACAAAAAAAGATCCCTGTGTAAGTAGATAGGATGAAAGACAGAAGAAGGGAAAAGGAAGAAGAGAGGAAGTGAGACAGGACCTGTATCCCTGGTTGGGGAGTTGAAGGAGTAGTTCCCACAACTGGGGAAGCCCCCTAACTAGTGGGGAGATCATTTGGGACAGAAGTGGAGTTTTGGGTGTTACGGGAGAATGTGTGTCCACTGGTACAGACAGGGTCTGGGTGCTGGAATATGGGGTTTGGAGAGAAAACCTGTTGAAAAGACTGCTGTTGGCTGCAAAGACACAGCCTGAGGGGACAGAAGTGAGGAAATCCGCAACGAGGAATGCTTGTGGAGGAAACACAGACCATGACAGAAATGAAGAACCATTGTTGAGTGACACAGAAGGGGCGGGACCACCATTGCAGCCTCTCTCCACACGTGCTGGCCCCTGCCTCCCAGACACTAGGAAGGGCTTCCACTGGGGCAAGCTCCCTTGCACATGCAGCCACCAGCACCCCATATGACCTGTTCCCACCAGGGCTTCCACAGCCCTAGTGGCGGCTGCCTTCTCCTCCATGCCCCATCCCAGCCACAGTGAGTACTGCTGCGACCTTGGCCATTGCCACCTCCACGTTCCATCCTCACCAGGGAGGACACCTGTGCTCCAGGGCCGCCTTGGGAGCAGAACCCTGTGAGTTACCCACAGGTCAATGTGGGGCTGAAAGCATAGATGAGCCCCAGGGGCCATGCAACTAAGGAAGAAAAGCTGAAATCTCTCCTCACAGCTGCACAAACTGTGAATTGACACCCCTAAAAGTGGCTTTGTAAACTCAGCACCTACAGAATATCTGAATGGACAACAAGTGCTTCCGCAGCCAAGAAGGTTCTAGCTTTACCAACTGTACACTTTGTGGGCATTTACACACAGGGGATGGAACAGGCCAGAGGATTAGCTCCCCCACAACACCCACAGTGGGTCCAGATCTATGATTACTGCAATCCTGGGACCTGACTTCAGTGAATCTATGCTGGTGGCCTGGTTAAAATAATGTCTGAGAGACATCAGGGTCAATTGCCAGCATACCCACAGTTAAGGTGGGACCAAGAACAGTGCCAACAACAGTGTAACCTGAGAGCTTGCACAAAAGGTGAAATGTGACAAAACAGAGCAATCCCACAGATGAACATCTCCAGAGGAGGAATACTCAGTGGCTTCCTTCCAGATGGGAATGTTCCAATCCCACATACTGCACACCACAGATCAGAAACACAGGTCAGAAACAGAACTGGAGGACGTTAAGACTCCACTTACACAAATGGACAAATCTTCCAGAACAAAAATTAATAAGGAAACACAAACCTTAAAAGACACATTAGACCAGATAGACTTAATTGATATCTACAGGACATTCCATCCGAAGCAGCAGAATACATTTTCTCCTCAAGTGCACATGGAACATTCTCCAGAATAGATCACATCTCGGGCCAAAAATCAAACCTCAGTATATTTAAGAAAACTAAAATCATATCAAGCATCTTTTCTGACCAAAAAGCTATGAGATTAGAAATCGATTACAGGGAAAAAAAAAAACCTGTAAAATACACAAACACATGGAGGCTAAACATATGTTACTAAACAACCAATGGATCACTGAAGAAATCAAAGAGAAAATCAGAAAAATACCAGATACAAATGAAAACAAAACAGAAAGATCCAAAAGCAATGGGATACAGCAAAATCAGTTCTAAGAGGGAAGTTTATGGCAATAAAATCTTACATCAGGAAACAAGAAAAATCTCAAATAAACAACCTAACCTTACACTTAAAACAACTAGAGAAAGAAGAACAAACAAAAGCTAAAGTTAGTAGAAGTAAAGAAATCATAAAGATCAGAGCAGAAATATATAAAATAGAGATGAAGAAAACAATAGAAAAGATCAATTAAGCTAAAAGCTGGTTCTTTTAAAAGATAAACAAAATTGATAAACTGTTAGCCAGACAAATAAAGAAAAAAAGGGAGAGGACTTAAATCAATAAAATTAGAAATGAAAAAGGAGAAGTTACAACAACTGACACAACAGAAATACAAAGTGTCATAAAAGACTACTACAAGCAACTATATGCCAATAAAATAGACAACCTAGAAGAAATGGGCAAATTCTTAGAAAGGTACAACCTTCTAAAATGGAAGCAGGAAGAAATAGAAAATATGAACAGACCAATCACAAATGCTGAAACTGAAACTATGATTAAAAATCTTCCAACAAACAAAGGTCTAGGACCAGATGGCTTCACAGGTGAATTCTATCAAACATTTAGAGAAGAGATAACACAATTGTTTCTCAAAATATTCCAAAAAATTGCAGAGGAAGGAACACAACCAAGTTCATCCTATGAGGCCACCATCACCCTGATACCAAAAGCAGACAAAGATATCACAAAAAAAGAAAAATACAGGCCAATAGCACTAATGAACATAGATGAAAAAATCCTCAACAAAATACTAACAAACAGAATCCAACAACTGATTAAAAAGATCATACACAATTATCAAGCAGGATTTATCCCAGGGATGCAAGGATTCTTCAATATACCTAAAGCAATTAATGTGATAAACCACATTAACAAACTGAAGAATAAAATCCAGATGATCATCTCAGTAGATGCAGAAAAAGGTTTAGACAGAATTCAACACCCATTTATGAAAAAAACTCTCCAGGAAGTGGGCATAGAGGGAACCTACTTCAACATAATAAAGGCTGTATATGACAAACCACAGCAAACATCATTCTCAATGGTGAAAATCTGAAAGAATTTCTTCAAAGATCAGGAACAAGACAAGGATGTCCACTCTTTCCCCTTTTATTCAACATAGTTTTGGAAGTCCTAGCCACGGCAATCAGAGAAGAAAAAGAAATAAAAGGAATCCAATTGGAAGAGAAGAAGTAGAACCATCACTGTTTGCAGATGACATGATATTATACATAGAAAATCCTAAAGATGCTACTAGAAAACTACTAGATCTAATTAATGAATTTAGTAAAGTCACAGGATACAAAATTAATACACAGAAATCTCTTGCATTCCTATACACTAACAATGAAAGATCAGAAAGAGAAATTAAGGAAATAATTCCACTTATCATAGCAACAAAAAGAATAAAATACCTAGGAATAAACTTACCTAAGGTGGCAAAAACCTGTATGCAGAAAACTATAAGATACTGATGAAAGAAATCAAAGATGACACAAATTTAGATGGAGAGATATACCATGTTCTTGGATTGGAAGAATCAATATTGTGAAAATGACTATACTACCTAAAGCAATCTACAGATTCAATGCAATCCCTATCAAATAACCAATGACATTTTTCACATAACTAGAAAAAAATTATTACAATCGGTATGGAAACACAGAAGACCCAGAATAGCCAAAGCAATTTTGATAAAGAAAAACGGAACTGGAGAAATCAGGCTCCCTGACCTCAGACTATACTACAAAGCAACAGTCATCAAAACAGCATGGTACTGGCACAAAAACAGAAATCTAGAACAATGATACAGGATAGAAACCTCAGAGATAAACCCATGCACCTATGATCACCTAATCTATGACAAAGGAGGAAAGAATATACAATCGAGAAAAGACAGTCTCTTCAATAAGTGGTTCTGGGAAAACTGGACAGCTACACATAAAAGAATGAAATTAGAACACTCCCTAACACCACACACAAAAATAAACACAAAATGGATTAAAGACCATTAAGGCTGGATAGTATAAAACTCTTAGAGGAAAACATAGGCAGAGCACCCTCTGACATAAATCACAGTAAGATCTTTTTTGACCCACATCTTAGAGTAAAGAAAATAGAAACAAAAATAAGCAAATGGGACCTAATTAAACTTAAAAGCTTTTGCACAGCAAAGGAAACCATAAATATAATGAAGAGACAACCCACAGAATGGGAGAAAATATTTGTTAAAGAAGTGACTGACAAGGTATTAATCTCCAAAATACACAAACAGCTCATGCAGCTTAATAGCAAAAAAACAAACAATCCATTTAAAAAATGGGTGGAATATCTAAATAGACATTTCTCCAAAGAGGAGATACAAATGGCCAGAAAGTACATGAAAAAATGTTCAACATCACTAATTATTAGAGAAATGCAAATCAAAACTACATTGAGTGATCACCTCTCATCAGTCAGAATGGCCATCATCAAAAAATCTACAAACAACAAATGCTGAAGAGGGTGTGGTGAAAAAAGAACTCTACTACATTGTCGGTGGGAATATAAATTTGTACAGCCACTATGGAGAACAGAATGGAGATTCCTTAAAAAACTAAAAATAGAGCTACCATTTGATCCAGCAATCCCACTCTTGGGCTTATATCTGGAGAAAACCATAATGTGAAAATATTCATGCACCACAATGTTTACTGCAGCACTATTTATAATAGCCCTGACATGAAAGCAACCTAAAACTCCATTGATGATTGAATGGATAAAGAAGATGTGATATGTATATACAATGGGACACTATTCAGCCATAAAAAAAATGAAATAATGCCATTTTCAGTGACATGGATGGACCTAGAGTTTGTCATTCTGAGTGAAGTAAGTCAGACAGAGAAAAACAAGTATCATATGATATTGCTTATATGTGGAATCTAAAAAAAGGTACAGATGCACTTATTTACAAAACAGAAATAGAGTCACAGATGTAGAAAACAACCTTATAGTTACTAAGGGGGAAAATGGGGGGAGGATAAATTGGGATATTGTGATTGACATATAGGCACTACTATACATAAAATAGATAACTATTAAGGACCTACTGTATAGCACAGGGAACTCTACTCAGTACACTATAATGACCTTTATGGAAAAAGAGTCTATAAAAGAGTGGATATATGTATATGTATAACTGATTCATTTTGCTGTACAGCAGAAAGTAACACAACATTATAAATCAACTCTACTCCAATAAAAATTAATTTTAAAACACAAAAAAACAAAAAAATACACACTTCTTTAAATCTATTTATGATCTCTTGTTTTGTACATATACACATATAAAATGGCATTGCTACATGTCTATCAACCTATGGATCTATTGACCTATAGATCGATATGTAAATGTATGTGTAAGCTATTTACTAAGTATGATTTTATTTTAGATTTCTCTTAATTAATGATACTTTGTTCTTTATTTTCCTTGCATCCCAATATTTTTCTGTATTACCTAATATTTGTGAGATTTTTCTCACATCAAGCTTCAAAATACATGCTGAATTCCATATTCTGTAAGAAGTATTTATATGATTTTTGAGTTAAAAAATTCTTAAAGCTCCTGAGTTAAATGTACCTAGATTTTAGTTTGATTATTACCACTTCTCAACTAAGTGACCAAAAGCAAATCTAGGAATGGCTAAATCTCAAGCATCTCTCCAATAACTTGGAGATTAGAAAAGTATAAAATATCCATGATTTTTGTGATGACAACAAAATTAATTCATAGTAAGTAATCAATAAATGTTATGAGCATGCTGAGAGACTATATGCAAACAGTCTCTCATGGCCATAACATATATAAAAATAGAATTCTGACTCACAACCTACAGCAACCTGCCCAGGTGACCAACTGCCTTATCTACAATTACCAGCCTAGGAAGCCAGCTTGCTATAAATCAGACTTGTAGGAAGCCCGATTGCTATCTCTAGTAATAACGTAGGAAGCTAAGCAATAACTTCTGTAACAACTGGCCCTAAATGCTAGGAGTTGATTAGTAACTGATAGTTTTCTTAACTTTTGTCCACTCTTCCAACTTAGGACCTACCAGAGAAAGCCAAATATGCACCCCTAACCAACCACATAATATGCCTTGCTTCTAGTCAGCCTGCCACCAGCTTCCCTATGCCAACAGCCTCCAGTCAGGACATACCAGAAGCCTTCCCCTTGTTCCACTAGAAAGCCTTCCCACTCCCTTGCTTGCCTTTGAGTTTTTGCCAAAATTCAAGTGAAGGTAGCTGACCCCCTTGCTATAGCAAGTTGTAAATAAATTGCCTTTTCTCTTCTCATTTGGTTTGTCTTCATTTTTGCTTTGCATAAGAGATAACATTAAAAGCCTTGATGTCATTGTTCATTACATGACATATGACAATATACACATTGAATATATTGTTAGACATCATTATCACATATGCATAATTTGATAATTTTAAACATACTTGTTCAAAACATAAGTAGCTTATATAATTAACTGAATCAAAGCGTGGTAGGACTTACCTAATATGTAAAAACCCATTACTCCAACTTATCACCTAGGTTGTACTGCAAATTTTAAATAACATTATACTCAGAAGCTCCAATTGGTGCTCTGATCAATATAATAAACAGTTGCTTTGATTGGTTTATAGTCTCCTTATAAGCTAATGCCATGGGAATGTCTGCATGGTTTTCATGTAGCTGCCCCTTATTCATTCATTCACTTGGTAATACTTTTGAGTAGCTATTGAGTATGTGCTAGACACTTTGGTAGGTACTTGGAGTTAACACTAAACAATACAAATAAAATGTAATGCTATCATACAACTTATCCAAAGGAGGATACAGATACTGAACAATAATAATAAAATACAATTTAAAAGCAAATTACATAATATGCATGTTAAGATGGCCTATGTTCTATAGATAAGAAAGTACCTCTAGTGAGGGGAATAGGTTGTACGTGGGAAAGGAGCTAACACTTAACCTAGAGTAATCAGGCTAGGTCTCACATAGAAGGTGATGCTTCAGCAACTTCTGGAAGGAGTGAGTCAGCAGATATGATGGGAAAGTGTTTCAGAAAGAGGAAATAGTGACTGCGAAGGTCCTGAGATGGATGCTTGCCTGGAGTGTACAAAAGAGAAAATTGGAGGCCAGTGTGGCTGGATTAGGATGAGTTGTAGTAGAAGTTGAATCAGGAAAGTAAGCAGGCAGGAGCAGAATGTGGTAGGGAAGGTAAAACCTGTAGGTTTTACAAGGCATTGTAAGATCTGTGGCTTTTGTTCTGAAAGAGCGAAGCCATTATAGGATTTTGAGTGCATGAGTAGTACAATAAGATTTACATTTTAAAATGGTAATTTAGACATATGAAGAATATGTGAAAAATAGTTTTTAGGAGCCAAATTTAGAAACAAAGATTCAAGACAGAAAGCTATTGTGCTAATCCAGGCTGGAAATGGAGGTGCCAAGCACCAGTGTGGTAGCAACGAATTTGACAAAAATAATAATATTCTTGCAATAGCAACGATATTTGCTGATAGATTAGATATGCAATAAGAAAATAAGGAATCAAGGATAATGCCAAGAAATTTTCCCTGACAAGCTGGAAAGAACATGAGAGAGAAAATGTTACTATCTGTATGTCTGAGGAGGAAAAAATCAGAAATTCTTGTTCTTATATTCTCAGTGAGTTTCTGGTCAATCTTTCTCCCACCCTTATCCTTGAATTCTATTGTTAGTATACTATCTGCTTAAGTAAGCTTAAGATTTCTTTAAACATAAAATAAGTGTTGCTTTGGAAAAAAGTATAAGCTTTGGCTAAATATAATTTGAATTTGCACTATAATTCCAAATTGCTCCTTCTTACACTAAAAAAAAAAAAAAAAAATTGAAACCAAAAGAAGACTAGGTTCTTTTGTCCTTTTTGACCTGGAAGCACCAGTCTATATAATCCACAGCAGCAAAGCAATCAGTTGGGGCAAGCAGGTGTGATTTGCAAGGGACTGAATTTTACCTCCAACATGTCTCTGAATTCTGCTGGGTGCAGTGCTCATGCAGGCCTCAGAATCAGAAGGTGAGGAATATTCTCAGGTAAGAGAAGAGTATGGGATGACAGAACTGACTGCGATGGCTGCTAACTAATAGAAGAGTGCCTCTGTTAAGCATCTCTGAAAGGTCAAATAAAAACTTTCGTATAATGTACTATGAAAATGTATTCTCAGGAAGATGTGGAGTTTTCAACTTAAACTTCATATCTTATATTTCAACTTATCCTTCTAAACCTGCTACTCCTTGGTTTTTCCCACCCATTCAGTTTGCCTAAAGTCATAATCTTTTCTTTTGTTTTCCTCCCTGATGTTCACACTGCATATATAATCATTATCTAATGTTAATACTGCTAATAAATAGTAATGATATTAATTACTTATTGAGTTCTGTGTGTCAAGAATGGGTTAATAGCTTTATATTCATAATCTCATTTAATTACCTCAACAACATTATGAGGTAATTACCATTATTATCATGAAGACACTAAAGCTTCTCAAATAATTAATTTGCCCAAGAAGATAGAATTTTAAAAAATAGAAAATGCAGGATATCTGACTTCATCAAATTATTCAGCCTTCCTATATTGTGTCAATACTACCACCTAAATTTTTATTTACTTCATCTACTTATCTCCATCACCATTACCACAATCTTAATTCAAGCCCACATTCATATATTTCTTTATTCAGTTAATACAGTCTGATCAATTGTGTCTTATCTATTGTGTCTCTCCCCTGCTCTTGCTCCCATACCCATTTTCCACATGGCAACCATAGATATTTCTCAAAACAGAAACAAAAATCATGTTTATCCTCCTGCATTAAACTCACTCATGCTATCATATTATCCTTAGTCTTTTTTTAAAATAGGTAAATTTTATTATATTTTATAAGATAATAAATTATACCAGAAAAGTATAGGGCAGGGTGCTGGATTTAGTATTTCCACAGTGATCTTAGGAGTGGTTGCAAAATAAATGAACTGTCATGATTGGCTTTATTGAAAAGATGGTTTGAGCAGAGATTTAAAAGAGGTGAGAAAGTGAGCCATGTGGCTCTTCAGAAGAGTTTTTCCACACTTCATGGGGAAGCATGGCTGACATCTCCAAGGAACAGCAAAGAGGGCAGTGTGACTATAGAAAGGAGAGTTTGGGGAAAGTAGTAGGAGAGGCCAGAGAATGCAGTGGATATAATAGGTAGTCAGATTGTGTAGGGCTTTATAAACCATAGTAAGGACATTGACATTGAATATTATTTAAAATAGAGGTCAACACTGGAAGTATGGAAGACATTTAGGAGATTTTTACAGTTATCTAAGTGAGAGATGATAATGCCTTGAGCCAAAGTGGAAACAGTAGAGATGATAATAATTGATTAAATAAAGATTATATTGAAGTTTAGAGCCATCAAGATTCCTAAAGTACTGGATGTGAGGTATGAGAGAAAAGAGGAGTCAATAATGCCTTTGAAGTTTTGGGCCCAGTGACTTAAAAAATGTAATTTCCATTAAGTAGCTGCATAGAATATGTCTGAGGGTGGGGAAATAAGGAGTTCAGTAACAGACATGTTAAATTTGAGATGTCTGATAGACATCCAAGTGGAGGTTTCAAATGAGCACTTCAATATATAAGTGTGGAGTTCACAGGAGAGGTCCAAGCTAGGGATTTAAAATTGGGAGTCGGGGCATATAGATGATATCAAGTCATAGATTAGATGACTGTGTATAAACAGAGAAGAAAAGTCCAAAGTCTGAGCTCTGGGGTACCCAAATGTATAAGGACCTATTTAGACAGGCACATGTTCAGTCCTTTCTTTATGTCTGTATACCAGCTTTGCAAGTCCAGTTGCTTAAATTTTTAACATTCCCAGAGGTAATGAGGGATGGATACTAATTCACCTGAAAACAACAACAAAAAAAGTAGACCAAAATTTAAGAAAGACCTTTTAATAATTTTAAAATAAAGTCATACCTGCCAAATAATGTACTTTTGCCAATATCTATATTTTCTACCAGTAGTCAAATACGTAAAGGAAGGAAAATTGTAATGAGAACACCCTTTTGTAAATATAGAATCAGTGAATGAGAAATTTGCTGCATGATATCCAGGGTAATTTCAGTATAACATATTAGCTTGTTGAGCACATATGTACTTGCCAATGGATTGGTTCATTTTCCTTCCCTGTAGAATGCAAGACACCTTTGAAGAATTTTCGCTTTTTTTTATACATCTTTATTGGAGTATAATTGCTTTACATTGTTGTGTTTGTTGTTGCTGTATAACAAAGTGAATCAGCTATGCATATACATATATCCCCTTATCCCCTCC
Source organism: Monodon monoceros (assembly GCF_005190385.1). Lineage (NCBI taxonomy): Eukaryota > Metazoa > Chordata > Mammalia > Artiodactyla > Monodontidae > Monodon > Monodon monoceros. The sequence continues at coordinate 40,821,235 of NW_021703785.1, forward strand.
CTCTTGCATCTCCCTCCCACTCTCCCTATCCCACCCCTCCAAGTGGTCACAAAGCACCGAGCTGATCTCCCTGTGCTATGCAGCTGCTTCCCACTAGTTATCTGTTTTACATTTGGTAGTATATATAAGTCCATGCCACTCTCTCACTTCATCACAGCTTACCCTTCCCCCTCCCTGTATCCTCAAGTCCATTCTCTATGTCTACATCTTTATTCCTGTTCTGTCACTAAGTTCGTCAGAACAATTTTGTTTTTTTTTAGATTCCATATATATGTGTTAGCATATGGTTTTTGTTTTTCTCTTTCTGACTTACTTCACTCTGTATGACAGAATCTAGGTCCATCCACCTCACTGCAAATAACTCAATTTCATTTCTTTTTATGGCTGAGTAATATTCCATTGTATATATGTGCCACATCTCCTTTATCCATTCATCTGTCAGTGGACACTTAGGTTGCTTCCATGTCCTGGCTACTGTAAATAGTGCTTCAATGAACATTGTGGTACATGACCATTTCTTACCTCCATGCTGGCTTTCATGTTAACACTTTAAAATTTAGATTAAAAAAACACAATTCTTTTCAATTAATTTTTATAATTTACCATAATTTAATGGGCTCGAATCTTTGACTTGGTCCTCAAGTCACTAAGATTTGAGTCTGACTTTTACTGAAATGCCTTAAAACACCTACTTACAGATTACTATTTGGGGTAGTTCAACTGAATCTATTTTAACTTTATTCTTTGCATAGTCATTTCTTTATTGAATAAATATTCATGTACCAAACAGAACCTGTATTCTACTAGAGGAAGACAAATATTATAAAGTAATAAACAATAATTTTAAAAGGAAATTTACATAGTCGGTTTAGAACCTAAAAATGGAATAAAATTGAAAGCAAAAATGATAGAGTAAGGAGGATTGGGAGTATTTGGTGATTGTTGTTATTTTAAACAGAATGGTTAGAATAAGCTTAATTGAGGATATGATTTGGTGGAGGTAAAAAGTTAAGATATGTGGAAATCTGGGTGGATAGCGTTTTAGGCAGAGGAAATAGGAGGAGCAAAATCCCTGTGGCAAGAGCATACCTCATTTATATATTCAAGAAAGAGTGATGTGGCTAATACAGTTAGGGTGGAGAGAGTGAAAGAGAGGATGGCGGGAAGGAAATAATGGCAAAGATGGGAAAACCTTGTAGAGCATTTTAAGACCTGAACTTTTATTCCGAATGAAATGGGAGCCACTGCAGAATTTGTAGAAAAGAAATTACTTGATCTGGCTTACATTTCTTTAGTATCACACTGGCTACTGTGTTGATCATAACATATGGGGCAGGTGCAAAAGCAGATCATTGAGGAAGTCTTTGTTACAATGCAGAGAAGAGATAATGACTTGATCTGAAAAGAAAGTTGTAGAGGTGGTGAGAGATGTTAGAGTCTGTATATATTTTAAGGCAGACCCTGTAGTAGTTAATGACAGATTGGATATGGAGCAAGAGATAAGAGAGTAGTTGAAGATTACTCCAATATTTTTGTCCTGTGCAACTGGAAGAATGGAGTTGTCATCGACTGACATGGGAAAATATTAGATGAATTAATTTCTCAGAGGATGTTGGGAGTTCCATTATAGGCATGCTAAAGTAGAGCTATGTATCAGATCTTTGAGCATGCATGTGGAATGAGTAGTTGAACATATGATTCAGGAGATCAGAAAGAGTTTTTCACTGTCTTTGCAGATTGGTGATGTTTATTGGCATAAGACCAGAAGAAATCACCAAGAAAGTGAATGTAAGTAGAAGAGGTCTAAAGACTAAGCACTGAAACATTTCCAAATTAAGACATTGGGGGTGGGAGAGAAAAGAAAAGAAACTGAGAGATAGAGGCTAAGATAGATGAAAACTGAATTGACCACTAACTTTGAAATGTAGGTTGTTATTGATAACTTTGACAAGTAGAGCAATTTTTATGAACTGATTTCTCTTTAGGTAGAATTAATTTCAAGCATGTGGGTTTATTTCCATTTTCCCTCTTGTGTCTAACACATAATTAGTAATGGTTTTCTCACTAAACCTCAAGAATATGATAATTTTTTATGGAATTTCTATGCTGTTGAATATCAACTGGGCACCTGGCCACCAAGAATACATACTTCTAAGCCTCTCTTTCAGCTCTATGAGACCTTGTAGCCAAAGGGATTTATTATTTGGAAATAAGTGGAAGCGTTTTGTGTAATGCTTATCCTTATCCTTCTATACCTGTTGTCTCTTTCCTGGTGGTTGAAATATGTTGTGATGGTAAGAGCAACCATCCTGGACCATGATTCTAAGGTTATTTACAGAGAAAGAATGAGAAGGAAAGAGGAAAAAGAAGGATTACCTGACACGATTAATATCAAAACAGCCCTGCCACCTACCCATATTTTTGCATGAGAAATAAATCATTGTTTTTAATTCTAATTATTATTGTCTTCACTCACAACTTAATAAATATAGGAACCAAAACAAAAACCTTTTCCTTTATACTAAATTTTCCTGTATAAAGTTAAGAAAAGAAAAAAAAAGCACAAGTAAATTATAGAAAGAAAACTCACATTAGGTATCAGTGATAAGGAGCATATATGTTTTTTTAATTATAGTCAGAGCAGTGGCTGGAGGAAATAGAAAAAAGAATGGAGAAGAAGCAGAGAATTTTGATTAAAGAACAAACATTTTATTTCAAGCAAAATTAAAATGTTGCCCTTAAAAGCATGCTTAGTGAAGCTGCTGTAAATATGTGTAATATGATTTTCTAACCTCAAATATGGTCCTAAATTGAATTAATTAACCTAGTGTTTCTCAAAACATGTTCTCAAAATAATCCTCAAAAAGAAAGTGAGAAGTCTTGCATATTTTAATTTCCTTTTGAGGACAATATTTACATTGAGGGAGTTAGACTAATAACACATTAAGAACAGTAAAAATACTATTTGATTTTGTTCAACCAAAATTTCTCAAAGACTGCCCCCATGATGGCCATTTTCACGTTGTTATTAATATCTAACACATGCTTTGGAAACAAATTTGGCAAACTAAAGTTTTAGATAAAACTATGCTAATAGGAAAACTTTGTGTTATAAAAGAAATCTGAGTATTGATTTTATTGATGCAGTAGCTAAAATATCTTTGGAAAAATTACAATAGTAAATAAGCTTTCATTTTCTGAATCCAGCTTAACTCTTCTTTCTAATCACCCCCTGGGTTTCTACTATCTTTCCTCTTGGTTAAAAATATAATAATAATAAACAAAACATGTGCTTCCTTGCCTGGAAGATTCCTGACAACCTGTGTGAAAAAGTAATTTATTCCTAAGCGGCAAATCTATTTAATACCTTCCAAAATGGAACCACCAATCAAGCATTAAAATTACATTTCAACCATGATCAAACAAACGTAGCATAATCAATTAGGTGTTAAATCATCTAAACACAATTATCCAAATGCGTAACTGAATCCAGAAAGTATCTTCAAACTTAAAGCAAAGAAAGTAACACTTTCATGCTTGTACATATATTTATAGAACACCCACGGATACAGGCGTAATTACAGCGTTTTTAAAGGCAGATATTTAATCTTAAAATCTTTACATTTAGCTACATGTTAACTAAGCTTACAGTTAGATAACTTTAATGATTCTAAGAGCCACAAATATCTCCTAGATACATAAAAATGCTATAGAATTTTCTCTCAAGTCTGTATTTTTACTTCAAAATTATGTTTAATAAAATATTTATATTAGCAATTAGTTATAAAAGTTCATTATACTGATTTTTATTATTTTATCCATGAATCATACTGATTTATAATAGGAAACAAATCATTTGATTACCAATACAAAAGCTCAAGTGAACTGCTTATTTATTACAATTAAACTTCCAAAATATTTGTTTATTGAGGCTTAGGTATTAGTCAATAATTTTTCTAGGCACTAGGAATAACAGGATGACTAAGATACTGTTTCTACCATGTTATATGCCCCTTTAACAATGAAGTCCTACTTTAGCTCAAAACAGGTCATTCACTGGTTATTGTATTAAATGAGTTAATAGTATCTTCCCTTTTGTTATGAAAGCAAGTATCTGTGTCTACCACAGTTCATGACACATAGAAAGCATTTAAAAATATTGAAGTGAATGCTATCAAACTTAGCTTTGTTGGAAAGATTTACTATTTGCTGTAAAATATTCTTCCAAATTAGTTTTTGAAATACCACATATTTAAAATTACATAAATCTGCATATGCTATGTTAGAAGGCTTATGTATTAATGGAAAATACCTGATTTATTCATAACTGATAATAAATAAATCTTTAAAATATGTCACAACACAGTTATAGAAGAAAATAATCATATAACTACATATCCAAGTTATGAGATGACAAAATTATTTTTAGATAAGAACATTAGTAAATGTATAATATTCCATTTTATTAAGCTACATAAATATACTTC
>NW_021703785.1:40825731-40826425 GCF_005190385.1 Monodon monoceros
TGAAGCATTCCCACAGGGTTTATAGGCCCATCAATAGCAGGGAATTTCAGGTAGCTTCAAGGCAGCATGAATGCAGCCTTCCAAATGGGAAAGCAAGGATAGTTACAGCTGGCCTCCGTTTCCATGCGCACACTCAGCATACCCCTCTGTGGTTGCTAACAAGTCAAAAGAGACACATGTTACACTGTATTTGCTTCCGTGAATCCAATTCCCGGAGTAGGATGTTCTGCATCAAGTGAACTGCCTCAACCAAGGAACGTCCAACCTTCTCCTGTGGAGCCTGTGGCTATTCAGTGGCCTGCAGTGCCTCAGGAAGAACAGGACTGAAATTGCAGTAAGAACGCAAGGCGATTTTCTTTTGGAGGCACGGTGACTTCAGCCAGGAGGTCCTAGATGGAATGCGAGGCCGAGGGTTCTCTCAGTGCAGCTCAGACTAGGGCAAGGCATAAGACCTCGAAGGCATGTGAGACGTGCCAGAAGTCTGTTCGTGAACGTGTGGGTGTGCTGGGGAAATTAAGCTGCCTCGGACCAGAGTGCAGTGCGTTTCCCTACACTCGGCGTATAGAGAGTGGCTCCCAACGGCTACGGGCCTGGATGTTGCTTAGGGGACCTACGGGGGCCTGGGGGTACTGTGCGTTCAAGCCGGGAACAGGGTGCCCACGCGAGCCTGCTAGGTGTGCAGAAAACTCTCCTG
>NW_021703785.1:40826525-40827405 GCF_005190385.1 Monodon monoceros
CTGCTGGTGGGAGACCCGGACACCCAAAGAGACGGGAGGAACCCCCAAGTGAACCGATAGGACGTGGGGGGACTGAAGAGGGAGGAGAAGTGGAGGCCAGACAGGATGAGCGCCCCTGTGGTTGGGGAGATCAGGAGAGGCAGTCAGGAAGGGCTCTCCAGGAGGAGCAGGAGAGGAGGAGAGCATGTTGGCCCCACCCACTCAGGCATGGGTAACCTGCTGAGCTCCCAGGTGATGTCCTCCAACATCTGATACCAGGGGTTGGGTGCACACCTGGGCCCCTTCTGTTCCATTGAGCCAGAGTCCCACCACCCACAGCCTCCAGGGCCTTTTCTAGCCCTGTGGTTCATAAGCATAAGCCCCACCCACAACCCAAACCTCACCTGTCCTTAGGCATGGCCCAGCACAGCCAAGGTCTTTTCCCTCTTTTCTTTTTTTTCCCTCCTCCTCTTTCTTACTATTTTGGTACTGTTGTACATTCCAGTTGTTGATTCTTCTGTATTTATTTTTATATTCTTTCTAACATATCTGTTAATTTCCTAGTCTAATTTTATTTTTTTGCTTTGCTATTGTTCTCTATCTTTTTAAATTTTTTTTGGCCACCACATGCAGCTTGCAGGATCTTAGTTCACGATCCAGGGGTCAGGCTGAAGCTCCTGTGGTGGGAGCTCAAATTCCAAACCACTGGACTAACAGAGAACCTCAGACCCCACTGAATATTCATCAGAGTGAAATCTCACAGAGGTCCTCATCAGGACCAAGACCCATCTCTACCCAACAGCCTACAAACTCCAGTGTTGGAAGACTCAGGCCAAACAACAAGTAAGACAGGAACACAATCCCACTCATTAAAAAAAAAAAGTGAGATGGCAAAAAAAAG
>NW_021703785.1:40830405-40835419 GCF_005190385.1 Monodon monoceros
TTAGATAAGAACATTAGTAAATGTATAATATTCCATTTTATTAAGCTGCATAAATATAGTTCAGAGTTCTAAGGAAAAATAAAATGGCTCTAGATTAGCTGTTAGAATCAGATGATATCAGAGGAAGAAAATAGTAACATGCATAACTAAGCTTACCCTGAGAAGTCCAAATCCTGTACACATAGTGTAATCAAGTAACGTTTTGAATTATCATACTGGTACTAATAGGTTTAGGTAACTGATAAAATGCTATACATGGAGTAGAGACAAGGAGCTGAGAACACAAATACAATAAAAATAAAATCAAAGGAGTCCCGAATATGGTGAAGGATGAGCATATATGTTGCAACATGTGAAAATTTTCAATAAATGTGGGTAAAAAATTCCTCCTGGCAAAATGGAAGATCAATAAATTTTCCCCAAAAAAGTCCAGGAAACAAGGACATTTAGGCTAAATCTTGAAAACTGATTAGGAAAATAGGAGTAAGAGAAGTAGGAAAATGCCTTCTAAGTATAAGAAAAGAATTTTTCAGGGGCCTTCCCTGGTGGTCCCATGGTTAAGGTTTCACACCCCCACTGCAGGGGGCACGGGTTTGATCACTGATTGGAGAACTAAGATCTCACATGCTGTGCAGCGTGGCCAAAAAAAAAGGAAAATAAAAAGAAATTTTCAAAAGAATTGAGTAATGATATCATGTAGAACCTCCAAAAACAAGGAAGGGTTTTGTTTAACTGGTATGTAGCCAGGGTAGTGATGAACAATGAGAGGAGGTTCAAACAGAAAGCTGAAGAAATATCTTTACTAAAGCAGCATGTAATAGGGAAGATCTTGGATATCATATATTAGCCATGGAGAAAGTATTAATTATTTTAAATACTTCAGTAAACTTAAGAGAGTTGTTACAGGGAAATATTTGGTTGATGGCCTGGGAAGCAAAGAAAGGTGGAGGAAGGTGCATCAGTAAGGATTATATGAGGTTGAAAAAGAAAGAAACAGAGCTTGATCTAGAAATAGCATCTATTAAACTCATTGCTAAATTTTTTCTGGTTCCTAAGTAAGTGACAGATAAAACTTGGTTACAAATTGTATATAGGCATACCTCATTTTATTGCACTTCACTTTATTGTACCTCACAGACATTGTATTATTTTTACAAATTGTAGGTTTTTGGCAACCTTGCATTGTCACATGATGGTTAACATATTTTTTAATCACTAAGTAACTTTTCAATTAAGGCATATATATTTTTTCAGACATAATTCTATTGAATACTTAATAAACTACAGTATAGTGTAAACATAACTTTTATATGCACTGGAGAGCCAGAAAAGTTTGTGTGATTTGCTTTATGGGAATATTCTCTTTAGTGCAGTGGTGTTCCTGTGAAGGGATAAAGCTGATGGAAAGGTCTCTAAACCCAAAAGGCTGCATTGACTGGGATGACCTTGACTGAGATATTGAGTGCAGAACAGAAGGTGATAGGTAGAAGGGAAAAATAAATTCAGTTATTGATTTTATTTTAAAATTTAATGTATCTTTTACATAATCAAAAAATATATAAGCCTCTTGGAATTATAGTTTTCAAACTCAGGAAAGGTATCTGATCTGAAGATGTATATATTTAAGTATTGACATTTATCTCATTTGGAACCACCCTCCCCAGTCAATGCATACATAATTAAATATTGTGAGATGCACATTCTAATTTGGATGTGGGAAATTACTCCTCGCAAAGTAAGTTTTCCAGAGATAGCCATGACTAGTGAGAGTTATCCCTTGACTTTACATTTACTTTGAAAAGCAGGAGATAATCTCAGCATTTGGTAAAATTTATCACTTAATCTTGATAAAAACTCTCAGAAACCTAGGTATAGAAGGGACACTGCTCCACCTTATAAAAGGTATCCACAAGACAGCTACAGGTAATATTATGCTTAATGGTGAAAAAAGATGTTTTCCACATTGATCAGGAACAAAGCAAAAAAGCCCTTGACTACAGTACTATAGAACATCACACTTGAAATCCTTGCTGTGGTAATAAGGGAAAAAGAAGACATAAAATCCTTCTACAACTCAGAGGAAAGTTTAGTAATGTTGCATGATACAAGATGAATATACAAATACAAATTTGTATTTCTATGTAACAGCAATGAAATAGAAAAATTTAAGTCTACCATTTATATAGCTCCAAAACACAGGAAATACTTAGTATAACTCTAAAATATGTGCAGAATCTGAATTTTGAAAACAACAAAACTCTCTTAAAATAAGTCAAATAAATGGGTAGATAGACTTGTTCACGGATTATAAGACTTAATATTGTCAAGATTTCAATTACTTCCCATCTGACTATAGATTTAATGAATTCCAAATTTACTAAAAATGTCCAGCAATGTTATTGATATTAATAAGCTGATTGCAAAAAAATTATAGGGAAAAGCAAGAAGCATGAATAGCCAAAACAATTTAAAAAATGAAGCCGACAGGTTAGCTAAACTATCTTTTCAAAACTTACTATCTTGAGGAGGATATCAAGATGGTGGAGTAGGAGGACATGAAACTCACATCCATTCATGAACACATGAAAAATACATCTACATTTGGAGCAATTCTCACTGAAAACAAACTGGAGACTGGCAGAAAGATTCATAAATAACCAACGCTGTAAGAAAGATCCACATGGAGTCAGGCAGGAAGGGAAGAGATGTGATCAGGTCTGGACCTATGCCCCTAGAAGGGGACACAGAAGAAGAGGAGGATTTCACAAGCTTAGCTGATTTGAAAACCAGTGGGACTGACAGAAGGCCTGTAATAAACCTAGACTCCACCAGTGAAGAGCACACATGCTTACTTACTCCCCACAAAAGGCATAGAAAGAAGATTAAAACTTCCCAGGACTCTGGCTGGTTTCCCAAAACCACCCAAGAGCATGCTGTAATCTTCACATAGTTCCTGCTCCAACCCCTCTTGCTGTAGCACTGCTCCCCTGTGCACAAAGGCTGCTGTGGCCAAAGAGAGTGCACAGTTGTGGTAGACAAAGCTGGCTTTGACCTGGCACTGCATCCAAATGGGACAAGGACAGCCATTACTGGTGTTTATGAGGGGTGACAGAATGGATATGGCAGAGGAAGTGTGGTCTGAAACTCTAAATGGTGCCAGAACTGCTGCAGCACATGCCCTTGCCCACGCCAAACACCTGCTCTAGTCTATCTTGCTCCTCTGTGCAGCTCCACACTAAGCAAAGTCTGCCATGGCTGAGGAGAGTGTGCACAGAGCCATATTGAACCCAGAATGACATCTGAATGGAGTGAAGGCTGCTGTTCCTGGCGTTCATGGTTGGGGGAAGTTTGGGAGCAGTCTGGATTTCTGACTGGTTCTGGGACCACCCCAGGGCACACTGTGCCCCACACAGAGCACCCATTTCAGACTGCCTTGTTCCAGCACTGCTCCCCTCTGGGGAAATAGTTCCAATACTGGGAGGGGAGAGAGCACACACTTAGAGGGAATATAACCAGTCAAGACCTGACTCTCAGGGATTTTGCTCCAGAAACTTGGGACCCACCTTGGCACCCAATAGAGTGGTGTTGGCCTTTAAGCAGAGGTGAAGCCCTGGCTTACACCTGGCTCTGGCTCTAGCCCCTCCATCTGCAGTCCTATATCCTACCAAGACATGACTCATGCTCACTTTAGATCCATCCCTTCCACCTAAGGCATTCAGCACACCCAGACTGCATAAGTACTATTCCAAACAAGGATACCCCCTCAAGATGAGGAGAGGCAAATGTTTCACTTAATTTCATAGAGACAAAGAAAACTAAGCAAAATGAGAAAGCAGAGGAATTTGTTTTAAGCAAAAGAAGAAAAAAAAAATGAGAAAAACAACTAATGAAACAGAGAAAAATAATTTACCAGATAAAGATTTCATAGTATTAGTAATAAGAATGCTAACTGATTAGGTGACGCTAGGTGATACAGAACACATAAGTCATCTGGAAGATAGAATAATGGAAATTACCCAATCATAACAACAAAAAGAAAAAAAAAAAACTAAGACATGAGAACAGTTTAATTAACTTCTGGGACAACATCAAACATCCCAATAGTCAAATTATAGGGATCCTTGAAGGAGAAGAGAGAGAGAAAGGGGTTGAAAATGTATTAAATAAAACTATGGCTGTAAACTTCCCAAACCTTAAGAAGGAAACACATATCTAGGCTTAGGAAGCACAGAGAGTCCCAAACAAGATAAACACAAAAAGGCCAACACCAAGATATAATCATAATTAAAATGGCAAAATCTAAAGATAAAGAGAGAATTCTGAAGGCAGTAGAGAAAAACAAAGAATCCCCATAAGGTTATCAGCTGATCTTTTCTGTAGAAACTTTGCAGACCATAAGGGAGTAACATGATATATTTAAAGTCATGACAGGGAAAACCCTGCAACCTAGGATACACTACATAACAAGATTATCACTCAGAATTATAGAAGAAATAAAGAACTTCTCAGACAAGCAAAAACCAAAGGAATTCATCATCACTAAACTGACCTGAAAGAAATGTCAAAGGATTTTCTCTAAGTGGAAAAGAATAAGCTACAACAAGAAGTAAGAATCTATAAGAAAGGCAAATACGTGGTAAAGACTGTGGATTGACCACTTAAATAAGCCAGTACAAAGATGAAAAGATAGAAAATGTAAAATCAATTATAGCTACTATAAACAATTTAGGGATGAACATGAAGATATAAAATATGTCAAAAACACAAAAAGTAAGGAAGGGAAGTAAGAAAAGTATATCTTCTAGAATGTGTTTGAACTTAAATGACTATCAGTTTAAAACAAGTAGATATAGATCAACATACATGAACCACATGGTAGTAACAAATCAAAAATGTACAACTGGGGAATTCCCTGGAGGTCCAGATGTAATGACTCAGTGCTTTCACTGCTGGGGCTCGGGTTTAATACTAAGATCCTGCAAGCCATGTGGCAAGGCAAAAAAAAAAAAAAAAA
>NW_021703785.1:40835519-40902004 GCF_005190385.1 Monodon monoceros
AAAAAAAAAAAAAAAAATAGATAGACAAAAACTAGAGAGAGGAACACAATCATGCCACTAAAGAAAATCATCAAACCACAATAGAATAAAAGAAAAAGCACAGAGAAGAACAAATAAGAACAACTAGAAAGCAAGTAACAAAATGACAATAAGTACATACTTATCAATAAGCACTTTAAATATCAATGGACTAAAATGCTCCATCAAAATACACAGGGTGACTGATTGGATTAGAAAACAAGACCTATCTATATGTTACTTACAAGAGACTCACTTCAGAACTAAAGACATACACAGAATGAAAGTGAGGGAAGGAAAAAGATATTGCATGCAAATGGAAACCACAAGAAATCTGGCATAGCAATACTCGTATAAGACAAAATAAACTTAAAAACAAAATCTGCAACTAAAAGCCAAGAGAAGTATTATGTAATGGTAAAGGCATCAATACAAGAAGAGGATATAATATTTGTTAACATATATACATCTAATACAGGAATACCTAAATATATAAAGCAAATATTAGCAAGCATAAAGGGAGAAATTGACAATAATACAGTAATAGTAATGGACTTTAACACTGCAGTTACATCAATGGACAGATAATCCAGATAGAAAATCAATAAAAAGCCACAGGCCTTAAATAACATATTAGACCACTTGGACTTGAAAATGTCTACAGGGCATTCCATTCAAAAGTACTGAATACACATTCTTTTCACATGCACATGAAATGTCCTTCAGGATAGATCATATGCTAGACCACAAAACAAGTCTCAAGAATTTAAGAGACTAGAAATTACATTAAGCAATTTTAAAACCACAATGGTGTGAAGCTAGAAATCCATTACAGGAAGTAAAATGGAAAAATAAAACCCACAAACATGTGGAGAGTAAACAACATGCTACTAAAAAAAAATAGGTCAATGAAGAAATCAAATTGGAAATCAGAAAATATCTCAAGACAAATGAAAATGGAAATACAATTTCCAAAATCTATGTGATACAGCAAAAGCAGTTCTAAGAGAGAGGTTTATTGTGATACAGGCCTACCTTAAGAAACAAGAAAAATCTCAAATGAACAACCTAATGTATCACCCAAAGAAATTACAAACAAAGCCCAAAGTCAGCAGAAGGAAGAAAATAATAAAGATAATAAGATAATAAAGATAAGAGAGGAAATAAATAAAATAGAGATAAAAAATAGAAAAGATCAATGAAACCAAGAGGTGTTTTTTTAAAAAGATAAAGAAAATTGATAAACCTTTAGCCAGGCCCATCAAGAAAAAGACAGGACCCAAATAAACAAAATGAGAAATGAAAGAGGAGAAATAGCAACTGGTATCACAGAGGTAAAAAAATAATAAAAGATTGGACAACCTAGAAGAAATGAACAAATTTCTAGAAACATACAATTTTGCCAGACTGAATTAGGAAGAAATAGGCACTCTGAAGAGATCAATCACTAGTAGTGAAATTAAATTTGTAATAAAAAAATTCCCAGCAAACAAAAGTCTAGGACCAGAGGGATTCATGAGGGAATTCTAACAAACATATAAAGAAGAAATAATACCTATTCTTCCCAAAATATTCAAAAAAAAAATTGAAGAGGAGTTCATAGTCCTGAATTCATTCTATTAGGCCACAATTACTGTAATGTCAGAACCAGAAAAAAAAAACACAACAAAAAAAGAAAATTACAGGCCAATATCTATGATGAATATAGATGAAAAAATTCTCAACAAAATATTACAAACAAACTAAATTCAACACTACAATAAAAGGATTATACAGCATGGTGCGGTGTGGTATAGCCCAGGCATTTAAGGATGTTTCAATATCCACAAATCAATCAGTGTGATACATGACATTAAAAAAAATGAAGGATTAAAAAATCACATTATTATTTCAATAGATACAAAAAAAATATTTGACAAAATTCAACATCCATTCATGCTAAAAACTGTCATCAAAATTGGTATAGAGGGAACATATCTCAACATAATAAAGGCCATTTATGGCAAACCCACTGCTAACATCATACTCAATGGTGAAAACATCAAAATTTGTCCGCTAAATTCAGGAAGAAGATGAGAATGCCCACTCTCACCACTTCTATTTAACACAGTATTGGAAGTCCTAGCCACAGCAATCAGACAAGAAAAGGAAAAAAAGTCACCCAAATTGGAAGGGAAGGAGTAAAACTGCCACTATTTGCAGATAACATGATATTATATATAAAAAACCCTAAAGTCTCCACCAAAAAACTATTAGAACTAATAAATGAGTTCAGTAAAGTTGCAGGATATAAGATAAATATACGGAAATCTGTTGCTTTTCTATACACTAATAATGAACTATCAGAAAGAGAAAGCAAGAAAACAGTCCCACTTAAAATCACATCAAAAATGATAAAATGCCTAGGAAAATGCTTAACCAAGGTGAAAGATCTATACTTTAAAACCTATAAGGCGTTGATGAAGGAAACTGAAGATGATACAAGGAAATGGAAAGATATCCAGTATTCATGGATTTGAAGAATTAATATTATTAAAGTGTCCATACTGCCCAAAGCAATCTAAAGACTTAATTCAATTCCTATCAAAATACCCATGGCATTTTTCACAGAACTAGAGCAAAATATGTGTGGAACCACATGAGACCCCCAAATAAACAAAAAAATCTTAAGAATACAGAACAAAGCTGGAGGTATCACACTCCCTGATCTACAAAGCTACAGTAATCAAAACAGTATGTTACTGGCAGAAAAACAGACACATAGATCAATGCAACAGAATAGACAACCCAGAAATAATCCCACACACTTATGATCAATTAATCTATGACAAAGGAGGCAGGAATATACAATGGAGTAAAGACAGTCTGTTTAATAAGTGGTGCTGAGGAAACTGGACAGCTACATAAAAAAAGGATGAAATTAAAACATTTTCTCACACCATATACAAATATAAACTCAAAATTGATTAAAGACCTAAATGTAAGACTGGAAACCATAAAACTCCTAGAAGAAAACATAGGTAGAACACTCTGTGACATGAGTTATAGAATAACTGTTTTGATCTGTGCTCTAAGGCAATGGAAACAAAAGCAAAAATAAAAAACTGAGACCTAATTAAACTTAAATTTTTTTGCACAGCAAAGGAAGCCATCAACAAAACGAGAAAACAACCTACTGAATGGGAGAAAATATTTGCAAATGATATGACTGATAAGGGGTTAATATCCAAAGTATTCAAACAGGTCATACATCTCAATATCAAAACAAACAAACAAACAACTGAATTTTAAAATGGGCAGAAGACCTGAAGAGACATTTCTCCAAGGAAGACATACGGATACTCAACATTGTTAATCATCAGAGAAGTGCAAATCAAAACCACAATGAGGTATCACCTCACACCTGTGAGAATGGCTTTCATCAAAAAGACCACAAACGACAAATATTGGTGAAGATGTGGAGAAAAGGGAACTTTCCTACACTGTTGTTGGGAGTGTAAATTGGTGTAACCACTATGGAAGTAGTAGGGAGGTTCCTCAAAGAGCTAAAAATGGAACTATTACATGACCTAGCAATCCTGAGTATATATCCAAAGAAAATGAAAACACTAATTTGAAAAGATACATGCATCCCAATGTTCATAGCAGCATTATTTACAGTAGCCAAGATATGGAAGCAACCTAAGTGTCCATCAATAGAAAATGAAGAACATGTGGTATACACACACACACACACACACACACACACACACACACACACACACACACAAAATGGAATATTACTCAGCCGTAAAAAAGAATGGAATGTTTGCACCAATTTAGATGGACAGTATTATGCTTAGTGGAATAAGTCAGAGAGAGAAAGACAAATACTCTATGTTATTACTTATATGTGGAATCTAAAAAATAAAACAAATGCATTAATATAATAAAACAGAAACAACTGTTTCTGTTTTATTAGTGAATTAGTGATTAACAGTATGTAGAGGGAAGGAGGAGGGGCAAGATAGTGGTAGTAGATTAAGAGGTATATACTACTATATATAAAATAAGCTGCAAGTATATATTGTACAACACAGGCAATATAAACAATATTTTATAATAACTTTAAATGGAGAATTATCTATTAAAATATTAAATCACTATGTTGGATGCCTGAAACAAATGTAATATTATAAATACAGTATACTTCAATAAAAACTTATATCTTAAGTATTCTTAACTATACACACATACACAAAAGAAAGATAATGGTAACTATGTGAGGTGATAGAGATATTAGTTTTACTGCAGTGATTAGTTCACACTATATACCTATGTCAAAACATCAAGTTGTATACCTTAAATATATAAAATCTGATAAAGGAATAGATATTCTATCATCCAGAATATATATATATATAAACAATTTAAAAATATACAGATATTTTGAACAGATATTTCACCAAACAGGTGTGTATGAACATATAGCAAATAAACACATCAAGATCACTCAATATCACTGATCATTAGGAAAATGAAAATCAAAACTACCATATACCAATTAATTGGCAAGAAAAAAACCACTAAAAAATAAAACTGACAATATCAAGTTCTGGCACAGATGAAGAGTAAATGTATTTCTAACTCTGATACTGTCTTGGAGGGAGGTGTGAATTGAAAATGATATACAGAAAACAATTTTATGATATCTAATAAAGTCAAACATATAATTACCACTAGACCCACCAACCTACTAAAGTTATTTACTGCACATAAATGCAAACATTCATTAACACGAAAGTCTGCAGATGAATAAATATGTAATTTGTAGAAAATGATATATTCCATTTTCTTATATATTATCTTCACTGTTCTTTATTCATTCAGAATGTATTTCTGCTCTCCTTTAATATTGTTTTTAAATAATGTGTGAGAAGGGATCCTATCTCTTCTTTAAATTCTTAAACTTTCCAGAAATATGATTGTTTTACTATTGTCTTTGGTAAACATGTAATAGAACAGTGGCCCACCTGGTTGTTGGCAATAGAGGTCAGTAACATCTTGCAGTGTCGGAAATAACAAAAAGACTTAGTTCATGATCAATTAGACACTGCATTTAAAAAAATCTTAAAAAAGGTGTCTGAGGGATACTAACCTCCTAGACTCTTATCACTTAATAGACTGGTACCATTTAATTTGACAGCTGATGGTATTTCAGGTGATGCTTGGAATGACAGAATATTACCTGCATATCTTCTTGGATCATAAATTATACTCCAAGGTTGGTGTGTGATATTTAAAAATTTAGGTTCTTTTAACCTTTAAAATTATATTAATATTAAAGATAGATGCATTATTAATAAATTATGGTATTTACATGTGTTTTTCAACTTAAGAAATTGAGTGTTAAGAAATATCAAACATATAGAAGACATTTTGGCTACATTCCAAGATCCATTTCTCAAGCCTCTGCAATAGAGCACACTTCTCATCATAATTTGGAGCACTACCGTATCCCAATATTTTAGAGATGTATTTGTTACTATCATATAATTGTACAGTAAGAAAGAAATTTACATAGTTAAATTTGACCTCTACCTTATTTAGGGATATTTCTAAGGTCACTAGATAATGAGAGACCTTGAATTGTCCAGCCAGGTTTAGGTGTTTATATTATTGGGATTATTAGCACATAACTTTGACTTTTGCCAAATCCTTAACTTGCTATTCATGATCCTCAAGATCTGCAACTAGATAAAAATGTAAACCTAATGGTTCAATAAAGTAAATTTTAAAAATTATTTTTCAGTGTCAATACATATACTTTTATATAGAATGACTTATCTTCTTCCATATACTTACCACATCACAAACGTGTGTAAATCATTTATGTTTTAAGACAAAATGTAATAACTTGTTTCCATTCTCTTTAAATCCTATAATGTACTGAAACTTTAAAGTTTGAATCATCAGGATCACTCATTTTGACAATAAAATTATTAGCATTCTAGAAGCCTAACACCACACAAGCTAACAAATAACTAAAAGAGTAACTAGAAATGTAAAAAGCAGCAGTTTAGGTCTATCCTGAGAAATAAAGTATAGTAGCCTATATTTAAGTTTAATCTAGCATATGGTAAACATACTAGATTTTTTTATGGTTTATTTAATATAATACAGTAAATGATTCAAGAAATAACTTTTTACTTAAGCAAAACACAATATTCTATTAGTAAAGACGGTGTAGATAACTTAGATATATTATGGAGAGCATTAAAATAACAGTTTTGCCTACATTTCTCTCCTTTTAAACACCCTCTGTCTTTATATTGATATATGATAATTCAGATAATGGGGAAAATCAATTTCAATATACAATATATGAATCATATACAATGATGTCTCTTAAAAAGTGCTTTTCTCACAGGATGAAGAAAAACTGGTATGAAAAATAAAGACATTTCCAAAAGTAAGAATATTAAAACCAAATTTTATTCAAATCCATACATGTGGATATATGTGAGTGTTTCTATGTGTAGAGCATGTATATAACAGAGAGAGACAGAGAGGGAGACAAAAACAGAGAGAGACAGAGCAAAATGAAGAATTTTTTCCATTGAAAGTGTTTTATTTGTACTTAAAAAACAGATTTCCTAAATGTCATAAGAACTAAAAGGAACATAAGTAGAACATACACCTCTTTACAAAATACATTTAAGTAGATTCCAGTGAGAATCCTATATTTAACAAATAACTAAATGCCATATAAGTTTGCTGGCATATAATTATTTTAAAACAGATCTTAATGTCTATTGACTTTAATTATGATGTGAACCATATGTTCATACTGAAAATCATCTAAAATAGTGAGCAATAAAATATTTCAGGAAGAAAAGAGTTAAGATGATAGATAGTAAATGAAATGTTTTGAAGTTATTATTTTAGTCTAGTATTTTTTAACAATTTCCCGATTTCTGGATGTCACATAATTGCTGTTACTTATTATCTCAGTTAATCAGACTATTTTTCCTCTGGCTAATATTGTCTTTACTCATAGTAGCAATTCCTTTATCTTTCTTTCCCCTTTCTTTTTGGATATTTTAATAAAGATACCTATGCTATAATCTGTGTTCATTTCCCTGTAGAGACATTGTTTTCAGACAGAAGAACTTCTCCCTGAGCCATGTGAGAAATCGAGGCATATAAGGAAGAAGGATGAGAACCTCTGGAGATGGTTCATCTGTGTGAAGCTCCCCAGAGCTACTGTTGGGAAGCCTGAATTATGATTTTCCAATGGGCATGGTAGTAAACTCAAAACTCAAGACATATTTACATATGCTATGTTTATTTATTTATTTTTATTATTTTTTTATGTTTTGCAGTACGCGGGCCTCTCACTGCCGCGGCCTCTCCTGTTGCGGAGCAACAGGCTCCGGATGCACAGGCTCAGCGGCCATGGCTCACGGGGCACAGCCGCTCCGCGGCATGTGGGATCCTCCCGGACCGGGGCATGAACCTGCGTCCCCTGCATTGGCAGGCGGACTCTCAACCTCTGCACCACCAAGGAAGCCCTGCTATGTTTATTTTTAATGGAAGTGGTATTTGTGGAAAGAATTCATGTTAAGTATTTTAGAAACTATTTGAAAGCAGAGAAGGGGATCGTTCAGTTTAAGTAGAAAAAGAATGATATAACTGCTATTTGTATACTAATAAAAGATATTAAGGATTTTAAAATGGATTTAGCAAAGATAGAAAAAAAAGACAAATAGTGAGTTAAAAGGATCAGAGAAGTTTATTTATAAACATTAATATATCAAAATTTAAGAAAATTATGTAGGTTTTGTTGTAAAAATAAGAAGAATATTTTAAGTATGTTTAAAGAAGCACAACATATGCAGAATATAATTGTAAACAGTTGTGTTTGCCCATGCATATATTTATAAATATAGAAATACAAGCAATACAGATTCAAAGAAGATCAAATGGATACATTTGCCTTTTCCCATACCTAGGAATAAATTGTATTTTTAGGTGTTAGTGGAATGAATACAAAATAGGGGGAGGAAAGTAGTAAAAATAAAGAGATTTTCTCAAAATGTAGACGTTAACTTTTCCTACGAATGAATTAAACCCTATGGAACTTTAATAAACACTCTCAATAATGGAATTTATTCTAGCAGCTATTTGTGCATTTGTCTTTCTGATGCCCTGAAAAGGTTAATTTCCAAAGTTTCAAATTTACAACGTTGAATCTACTTCATTAACACTAAGATAAAATGTACTTCAAGACCCTTCCTAAACATAGAAAGAGCTACGAACTTGAACACTCAGAGGTACTGGGATGTATCATATTCTGCCGAGGTTTACTTTTTATTGCCTTATCACTTTTAGAGAACAGTCTTTGGAAGTAAGGTTTCTTTTAAAGACTGAGATATACAGACCTGTAGAATTACTTTAAACTTAAGGAATCTAGGATGTCTGTAGTATATTTGACAGAAGAGATGATGTTTGGCTTCTGGTAGAAATGGGGAGTTTCTGAAGCTTTATTTATCTTGAGACCTTGTCTCAAGACACATTTGAGATACTCAGAGAGATTTCTGTAAATCTGAATTTTCTAGATGTGCTAATATATTTGGCAGGAATCCATAGAAATTCACTTCAAAGAAATTTGTTATTTCAGAATACACCAGTTATTCTTTTATAAAAGGGAATGAGAAAGAGGAAGGAATTCCTTTAATTTTAGGAACATCAGTATTTCACAAATCAGCATTTCTTTTTCATTCGAGGTATGTGGAACATTTTAATTTCCTTTTCTTAAAGTAAGCTGGAATGTTTTATATTCCTGCTCAAATGGTTACCTGGAATATTTTATGCAGCTGGAATATTTTATATTCCTGGACTCTCCCAGGATAGTCACATTCTTTTTCTAAGAATGGATGCCTGACTATTAAAAATAGCAGAACAAAGATATATCAATATCCATAAAGCCCTCAAGTTTATGAATTTATTGGTGGTGGTATGCCCAAATGTGTATCTCTGCTGAGCTAAACATTATTTTCAGAAAACTTGAGGTATGGGTTAAAAAGAAAAATCTGATAATGAGACCATATTGTAGGACCAAAGTTATAAGATGATCCTTCAGAGATTTGGGTTAGGTCTCAAACTTTCCTCTTGCAGTTAAAAACATTGTGCCCTGATGTATCAATATCTTGTAATGAATGTGCAGCATTTAATTTTCAAATTGCTTCAAATAATTAGTATAGACAATTCAACTATTTCTACATGATAATCACTCAATGCTTAATTAACAGGAGTGTGAGAGTAATAACACTTGTAATTTGATATTAAATAAAATAAGACTTGAAGAATTATGAGAACTCATAATCTTTTATTACTTCTTTGAAATACTTAGTTTTCTCTAAAATATGTTACAAATATAATCAAAAGCATAACATGGAAGAAATCATAATACCAACATCACAAGAGATAATCCTAGTAGCAGGATTTAGAAGACCATCATTACACTCTGCATTAGGCTTTTCAATATTTCTAATAAGTTTATGCATTGAATAATTTTCAAAGGATGCTAAAATGTGTAGTGTCTTGAAAGGGAATGTGTTATAAAGACCTAATGACTATTTTAAGCCCTCACACCACCACTTAGTGCTTCTATAATCCGAGACAAGTCACTTAGATTGGTTTCCTCTTTTGTAAAGTTGTATATGAGATAATAATGATAGTAAACACATAGAAAGATTAATATGTTTTTAGGAAGAAAAACACTGAAATTTAAAGTTATGCAACTACAAATTGCAATTACAAATCCAAATTGTAATTATTATAATCTTTATCCACTTAGTACTAAAAACAACCAAAACAATCCAAACATAACCTCACTTCATTTTCAGTAGCCACTCACCACCCAAAAACTTAAAAGCTAGAATGGTAGTTATTTGCTTTATCAGAAGAATAAAGTCACAAGTGTGCAATGTGATTAAATGGTAAATAACTTTTTTGCTGTGTGTTGGTCTATTTTCACACTTCAGGTTTATAATGTTGTTAGGTTTAAACCTCCTGTCTCATGAATGTTTACTATGAAATTTTATAACATCTACTTGAACATTTTTTTTCAAAAGGAAAAAATGCAGTTATATATTTTTAAGTATGCCTAAAGGAACAAATTCTTTTTCTTGTTTATATCATAAAAAATACCAAACTAACAAAGGCATGTTTGTTTGTTTGGTTGGTTGTTTGATTAGACGTCCAGCTTGCTCCCAGAGATAGTAAAGAGATACAATCCTTGTCATCCTGCTGAAGTGCTAAGAGGGAAGCTCAGTTGTTCCACCTGCCTCACTGAAGCTGACCCCTAGACACTTATGAGGAAAGAAGCAGCTAAAATAAAAAGGCTTTGATAAAGGATTGTAAAATTTACTTAGGAGCACATCCCTTTTTTTAAACTTTTTTGTTCATATTACAATGAAAATGTTTGAAAGAGTATGTTAAAGTCCCATGGAAAAGTGGAATTCATGGTTATGTTTGAATGGCTGAGATTTTAAAAATTCAACTGCATTTGAATCATAAAAATTTTAGACTAAATTTGAAGTTTGAGATGGGACACTCATTCAAGCACTGTGAAATATTAAAGTCCACAAGAAATAATTAAATCATGTCATGATTGTCTATTTAAATATGTGTCAACAGTAAATGTCATTAATACATGTGTTTTAAATATTATTTAACATGGTTTGACATTTATGGAAACAAAGCAAACATTAAGAAAGCCTCATTGGATTATAAATCAGAAAGATGATAGGCTTTTCTTCACTAATTGAGTACATAAATTTTAAAAGGAACTCCAAGGAGCTCAGATAATTCTTTTGTAAAAGAAATTCAAATTAAAAGCTTGTATAAGAAGCTAATGACTTGCACTTCACACCTGTTAACTGACTATTGTCTAAAAGACAACAAATATCAAGTGTTGATGAGGATGTGAGGAAAAGGGAATACTTGTGCACTGTTGGTGGGTTGTAAATTGGTGCAGTCACTGTAGGAAACACTATGAAGATTCCTCAAAAAATTAAAAATAGAACTACCATTCAGGTAGTTCGATTCAGGAATTGAACATCTGACTATTTGTCCAAAGGGAATGAAAACACTAATAGAAAAAGATACATGCATCCTTATGTTCACTACAGCATTATTTACAAGGTCCAAGATATGGAAACAATCTAACTGTCCACATATGGATAAATGGATAAAGAATATGTGATATGTATATATATATATATATACATATACACACACACACACACAACATATACATATATACAATGAAATACTACTTAGCCAGAAAAAAAGAAAGAAATCTTGCCATTTGCAACAACATGGATGGACCTTGAGGATATTATGATAAGTGAAATAAGTCAGACAGTAAAGGCAAATACCATGTGATTTCACTTGTATATGGAATTTGAAAAACAAAGAAGCAAGTAAAAGTAAACTCATAGGTACAGAAAACAGATGGGTGGTTGCCAGAGAGGAGGGTATTTGGGGGATGGGCAAATGGGTGAAGGGACTCAAGAGGTACAAACAAATAAATAAGGCATGGGGATATAATGCACAGCATGGTGACTATAGTCAATAATACTATATATGTGAAAGTTGCTGAGAGAGTAAAGCTTAAAAGTTCTTATCATAAGAAAAAAAGTTATAACTTTGTATTGTGACAGATGATAACTAAACTTATAGTAGTGATCATTTTGCAGTACATACAAATATTGAATTACTATGCTGTACACCTGAAACTAATATAATATTAAATGTCAATTATACCTCAATAAATCAGCCAGGGAACATATGAACTCATTCTTCTTAAACTTCAAGTTTCAAGGTTTTAAAAATATATGAATAATATATCTATCTTTATCCCTACTTACCCTCACACTTGTGAATGAAAAAAAGCAGATACTAGACCATTTTGTAAAAAGAATTTATCCGAGAAAGCCATTAATATTATTCTTAATAACTCCATACATTTAAAAACAAAGAAAAAAAAGAAGACACTTTTCTCATTTGCTGAATTAACCATTTCAGGTCAGTAGGCATCTTTGTGAGTTGAAGCAGTTTTTTTTTTTTTTTTTTTTTTTTTGCGGTACGCAGGCCTCTCACTGCCGCGGCCTCTCCCATTGCGGAGCACAGGCTCCGGATGCGCAGGCTCAGCAGCCATGGCTCATGGGCCCAGCCGCTCCGCGGCATGTGGGATCTTCCCGGACTGGGGCACGAACTCGCGTCCCCTGCATTGGTGGGTGGACTCTCAACCACTGCGCCACCAGGGAAGCCCCTGAAGCAGTTTTATTACATTAAAGCCATGCAACTGTTTTGTTTTGTTTTTCCCCTATTGTTTTCTGTCAAAACTATAGTTTTTTGTATCAAAATTGCTCTATGAAAATAGTGCCATTTTAGAACTACAAATTTTATACCTATCACTTACCTGTAATCCCATTTGAGGAAAAATATTCTTATTTAGAGAAGATGCAGCACATTAAGTGATGATAAAACTCATTCATGTTACGATATTTCTTTTTTGAATTGATTCTAATCTATCAGGTTAGCTCTGTCACCTTTCTGGCTACTCTCTTGCTTGATGGATTATATATGTTAATCTAAGTATATGCTCATCTTATTTCTTGTTAAACATATAAAATTTAAATAGCACAACTCATATTGCTATGCAAAGTAGAAAATAGGTGAATCTTTCCAGAGAGATTTTTAACTGCAATAGGAAACATGCATGTACATTTTAATTTAAATAAGTGAGGGGAACTTTTCATAGCCAGGACACATTTGATGGTAAAGCTGTTGAAAGACATGGGCTGATGTACTAAAGTTAGTTTCTCAGTCAATTTGGTATCAGGATTGAAATTAGGGAGGAAAGGAATTCTAGGATAGAAAAATGGAAATTTAAAATATGCTTGACCATTGTAAGAGACCAAGTGTTAGAGCAGTGCTGACACTGATCTACCACTTTCCATTTGTGGCCTATAGGAATTCTCAGTGCATCGCCTGCTATTTTACAATGGGATCCACATGGAATCACATCTCTGTATATATCAACAGAGAAACAACGTTGCTCTGAGTTTTCATTTCAAAAATTTAGAGCAGTCAACCTAATCCGGAGTGTTCATCGAAATCACTTAAGAAGGCTTAAACAAAACATATGTTCCCCAGCTCTCCTTCTGCCATTATGATGGATTATACTCAATAACCTTAAAACAAAATGAAACAAAATCTTTATACAAGATTCTAAATACAAGCCCTGTTGTATTTTGTTAGCATATAATGATAATACAGATTAAGAAACAAAGAATGACTCAATAGTATTAATTCAACCTCTGGTTGAATTTTTACATTATTCTAGTATATTGGAAGAAAACCTTTGGCATCTGGAGAAAACTGTAAGCCACATATTTGACCTTTTGACTTTAAAAAATTTTTTTGATTAGTTTCTCAATAGACTTTAAGATTAATGAGTATTGAAACTTTTCTGCCCTTGCTGTCACTATATCTCTTCAGCTAGAAGAATGTATAGTACCTAGCATACTCTCTACAATTATTTGTTCATAATCACTCAAAAATGGAAACAACCTAAATTATCTTCAATGGGAGAATAAATGAACAGTGTCAAATTTCTTCAAGGTAATACTTCTCAACAATAAAAAAGTGAATTATTAATACATGCAACAACTTATCTGAATCACAGAGGCATTATGTTAAGTGAATGACACCAGAATCAAAGGGAAACATATGATTCCTTTTTACATGGAATCATATAAAAGATAAAACTATAGCAATATGTCAGTGGTGTCAGGGTGTGGGAGGATGTATGACTACAAGTGGACAGCATGAGGGGGTATTTTGGAGTAATGCAATATTATCTCTACTGATCATGGTGGTGGTTAAATGAATATACATGTGTGCATTAAATTCATAGAACTATACTGCAAAAATAGTCAAGTTTACTGTATATTAACTTAGAAAATAGGTTTATAAATTTATTTTATAAACTTATTTATAACTAGAATTTATAAAATAAACTCTAGCTTTTGGAAGTATTTTCTGTCATAAAAATTCATGGAAGTATGTAGACTACTTGCTCACCCTGTCCAAAATCACAAAAAATAAACTTTAATTTTGATCTAATATGTGGGAACTGTCAGAAGTACAGGATTGCTGTGACCCTGCAAATCAATAAGAATTTTTCTCCAATGGTGGATGTTCAAATTAGAAAATCAGTTAACTAAGTGTTGAGGTGACAAAGGAAGGGAAAAGGAGTGATCCAGATCTCCCTCTATATGTACACTCTCAACCTGTATTTTTTGTAGCATATGCATTATTTCCTTTACATTCATGACTACAACTAATATATTATGCGATCTATATGAAAGTATTTAGTAGGTTTCTGATCTTTTGACTGAGTAGCTTGGAGTAGAAATTATTCAATTCAACACAACAAACAATGAATGCTAAATGTGTACTGTTCTAGTCAGCTATATATATCAGAGATAATCTGAGCCATGAATCTTTTAAAAATCATTCATTCAACAAATATTTACTTATCAGTTGACGTGTGTCATGCACTATGTTAACCATTAAGCAGTCATTAAATAATGTCTCTCCTGTCCTGGAGTTTACACTCTATTGAAGTGTAAGTAATAAATTAAAACTTATAAGATTAAAAATGTTCTGTGAAAGGAGAAATATAGACTATTATAATGATACATAACAAGGGTAGTGGATAGTTGTGCAGATCACAGAAAGTCTTGTACATAGAGAGTGGCCAAGAAGGTAGAGTAGAAAAACCCTGAGCTTACCTCCTCACAAGGACACACCAAAATTATAGCAAGTTGCAGACCAACTGTTGACAAGAAAGACCAGAAGACTAGCACAAAAAATCTTCTATAACTAAAGATATAAAGAAGGAACCACAACAAGATGGTTAGAAGTAGTGGAGATGCAGTATAGTCAAAACTTATGCCCCCAGGTGGGCAAGGGGGATAATCACAATTGCAGAGGTTCTCCCCAAGGATTGAGGGGTCTGAGCCCCACAAAATCTCTCCAGCCCAGGGGTCCTGCAATGGAAAGACAAGCCCTCAGAAAGTTTGGCTTTGAAGGTCAGCAAGGCTTATTTTCAGGAGAGACAGAGGGCTGTGGGAAACAGAGACTCCACTCTTAAAGTGCACACACAAAATCTCACACAGGACCCAGAAGCAGTAATTTAAAAGGAGCCTGGGTCAGACCCACCTGCTGATCTTGGAGAGTCTCCCAGAGAGGCAGGAGGCAACTGGAGCTCACTCAGGGGACATAGACTCTGGAGGCAGCCATTTTGGAAGCTTGCTCTACCACAAGGACACTGGTGCTGGCAAGTGCTATTTTGGCATCCTAGCTCTAGCTTATTAGCACAGGGACCAGACTCCATCTGCCTGCTGGGAGGGTCCTGAGTGCCATGGAGCGGCTGGGCCTGTGAGCTGTGGCCACTGGGCCTGCGTGTCCGGAGCCTGTGCTCCATGGTGGGAGAGGCCACGGCAGTGAGAGGCCCGTGTACCACAAAAAAAAAAAAAAAGAAAAGAAAAGATGCTTAACATCACCAATTATTAGAGAAATGCAAATCAGAATTAAAAGGAGGTATCACCTCACACCGGTCAAAATGGTCATCATCAAAATAATCTACAAACAATAAATGCGGGAGAGACTGTGGAGAAAAGGGAACCCTCTTACACTGTTGGTAGGAATGTAAATTGATACAGTCACTATGGAGAACAGTATGGATTGTCCTTAAAAAACTAAAAATAGAGCTACCGTATCATTGAACAATTCCACTCCTGGACATATATCTGGAGAAAAACATAGTTCGGTAGGATACATGCACCCCAGTGTTCATTGCAGCGCTGTTTACAATAGCCAGGACATGGAAGCAAACTAAATGTCCATCAACAGAGGAATGGATAAAGAAGATGTGGTGCATATATATAATGGACTATTGCTCAGCCATAAAAAGGAATGAAATTGTGTCATTTGTAGAGACATGAATGGACCTAGAGACTGTCATACAGAGTGAAGTAAGTTGGAAAGAGAAAAACAAATACCATATATTAACACATATATGTGGAATCTATAAAAATGATAAAGATAATCTTATTTGCAAAGCAGAAATAGAGACACAAATGTAGAGAACAAACATATGGATACCAAGGGGAAAGGAGGAGTGGGATGAATTGGGAGATTGAGATTGACATATATACACTACTATGTATAAAATAGATAACCAGTGAGAACCTAAAAGAAAAAAAAATAGAAGAATCATTGTAAGTAAGTAAATATATAAATAATAAAATTCCTACCTGAACTCTGTTAAATTTCTTTAATTTAAAAAAGATTTAAAAAAAGAAATCAGCTACAAGAAAAAACTATAAAAAACACAAACACAAAGGAGGCTAAAATACCAATGGATCACTGAAGAAATCAAAGAGAAAATCAAAAAATACCTAGAGACAAATGAAAATGAAAGCATTATGATCCAAAATCTATGGGACACAGCAAAAGCAGTTCTAAGAAGGAAGTTTATAGCAATGTATTCTTACCTCAGGAAACAAGAAAAATCTCAAATACACAACCTACCTTACACCTAAAGCAACTAGAGAAAGAAGAATAAACAGAAACCAAAGTTAGCAGAAGGAAAGAAATCATAAAGGTCAGAGCACAGATAAATTAAAGAGACAAATCATTAGAAAGATCAATGAAAAACCTGGTTCTTTGAAAAGATAAACAAAGTTGATAAACCTTTAGCTAGAATTCTCAAGAAAAAAAGAGAGAAGGTTCAAATCAATAAAACTAGAAATGAAAAAGGAGAATTTACAATTGACACCACAGAAATACAAAGATTTGTATACTACTACGAGCAACTATATTCCAATAAAATGGACAACGTAGAAGAAATGGACAACTTCTTAGAAAGGCACAACCTTCCAGTACTGAACCAGGAAGAAATAGAAAATATGAACAGACCAATCACAAGTACTGAAGTTGAAACTGTAATTAAAAACTCCCAACAAATAAAAGTCCAGGACCAGATGGCTCCACAGGCGAATTCTATCAAACATTTAGAGAGGAGTTAACACCTATCCTTCTCAAACTCTTCCAAAATATTGCAGAGGAAGGAACACTCCCAAACGCATTCTATGAGGCCACCAACACCCTCATACCAAAACCAGACAAAGATACCACACTCAAGAAAATAAAATTACAGGTCAATATCACTGATGAACATAGACACAAAAATCCTCAACAACATACTAGCAAACCGAATCCAACAATACATTAAAAGGATCATATACCATGATTAAGAAGGATTTATCCCAGGGATGCAAGGATTTATCAAAAGCCAAAAATCAATCAGGGTGATACACCACATCAACAAATTGAAGAATAAAAAACATACTATCATCTCAATGGATGCAGAAAAACTTTTTGACAAAATTCAACAACAATTTATGATAAAAACTCTCCAGAAAGTGGGCACAGAGGGAACCTACTTCAACATAATAAAGGCTATATAAGACAAACT
Organism: Monodon monoceros; assembly: GCF_005190385.1. NCBI lineage: Eukaryota > Metazoa > Chordata > Mammalia > Artiodactyla > Monodontidae > Monodon > Monodon monoceros. The sequence continues at coordinate 40,853,140 of NW_021703785.1, forward strand.
TACAGCTAACATCATACTCAACAGTGAAAGATGAAAGCATTTCCTCTAAGAACAGGAACCAGGCAAGGATGTCCACTCTCACTAATTTTATTCAACATAGTCTTGGAAGTCCTAGCCATGGCAATCAGAAATGAAAAAGAAGTAAAGGGCATCCAAATTGGAAAAGAAAAACTGTCACTGTTTGCCCATGACAGGATACTCTATATAGAAAATCCTAAAGATGCTACCAGAAAACTATTAGAGTTCATCAATGAATTTGGTGAAGTTGCAGGATACAAAATAAATACACAGAAATCTCTTGAATTTCTATACACTAACAACAAAAGATTGGAAGAGAAATTAAAGAAACAATCCCATTTACCATTGCATCTAAAAGAATAAAATATGTAGGAACAAACGTACCTGAGGAGGCAAAAGACCTGTAATCTGAAAACTATAAGATGCTGATGAAAGAAACCGAACATGACACAAACAGATGGAAAGATAAACCATTTTCTTGCACTGGAAGAATCAATTCTTATTCACAATATTCAATATTGTGAAAATGACTATACTACCCAAGTCAATCTACAGATTTAATGCAATTCCTCTCAACTTACAAATGGCATTTTTCACAGAACAAGAACAAAAATCTTAAAATTTGTATGGAGACAAAAAATCCAAATAACCAAAGCAACCTTGAGAAAGAAAAACCGAGCTAGAGGAATCAGGATCCCTGACTTCAGACTGCACTACAAAGCTACAGTCCCAATCAAAAAATGGGCAGAAGACCTAAATAGACATTTCCCCAAAGAAGACACACAGATGGCCAAGAGGCACATGAAAAGATGTTCAACATTAGAGAAACGCAAATCAATACCACAATGACATATCACCTCACACCACTCAGAATGGCCATCATGAAAATGTCTACAAACAGTAAATGCTGGAGAAGGTGTGGGGAAAAGGGAATCCTCCTACACTGTTGTTGGGGATGTAAATTGGTACAGCTACTCTGGAGAACAGTGTGGAGGTTTCTTAAGAAACTGAAAATAGAGATACCGTATGATCCAGCAATCCCACTCCTGGACGTATATTTGGAGAAAAACATGGTTCAATAGCATACATGTACCCCAATGTTCATTGCAGTACTGTTTACAATAGCCAAGACATGGAAGCAACCTAAATGTCCATCGACAAATGAATGGATAAAGAAGATGTGGTACATATATACAATAGAATATTACTCAGTCATTAAAAATAATGAAAGAATGCCATTTGCAGCAATTTGGATGGATCTGTAGATTATCATACTAAGTGAATCGTCTGAAAGAGAAAGACAAATATTATATGATACAGCTTATATGCAGAATCTAAAATAATGATACAAACGAGCTTATTCACACAACAGTAAGAGACTCACAGACTTAGAGAAAGAACTTATGGTTACCAGAGGGTAAGGGTGGGGAGGAAGGATAGATTGGGAGTTTGTGATTGACATGTACACACTGCTATATTTAAAATAGATAACCAACAAGACCTACTGTATAGCACAGGGAACTCTGCTCAACACTCTGTAATAACCTAAATGGGAAAAGAATTTGACAAAGAACACGTGTGTGTATAACTGAATCAGTTTGCTGTACTCCTGAAACAAACACAACAATGTTAATCAAATATTCTCCAATATAAAATAAAAAATTTTTAAAATAGAGGTGATCAGCAGAGCTAGCTACAGATATTGAGATAAAGTGAGTGCTTTCATGCTAAATAACTTAAGCAATAAGGTGAAGATCAATTCTGGGGGCTTTGGAAGAATCTAGTTTCAATGTTCTTATGCACATCCATCCAAATGTTGCACACAAAGAAAATCAAGCATAACAAAGCAGCCAAAACATAATGTTAAATGATAAGAGTTAAAAGATTAGACAAAGAAAATAAAATGTGTCAATAAGTTGTGACTTAAATATCCAAATTAATAGAAAATGACATTTTATGAAGAATGTTCAATGTTAAATGAGAGTGGAGTAATACCTATATACCTATAGTGTTCTTGGAGAAAAATATATGATACAGGTATGGTAACAGCTGTCATTAAAGTTCAGTTCAGACAATTTGTAGATATTTGCTCACATGCCCAAAGAAAAGAAACATAATTTCTTTGAGCCTCAGCCAATCAACAGTTGAAAGTAGAACTTCTGCTAAAAGTACTACAATTTGAATCCATTTAAACAGAGAAATAAGGCTAAATATTGGAGATAATTTTAATAACAAAATTTAAATAGTATAAATATTTAGAATTAGGAAAAGCAGAAGACACAAGTAATACAAATCAAAATGTATTATTTAGATGGAAACATATAAGTAAAATAAGTAAAAATATCAAAGTAATCAACCAGAATCAAGAAATGATCATCAGAGTGATAATAGATAAGATAGATTAAATGTACTTATTTTTCTACTTCAGTACAGAAAGTCATTATAGAGTTACTGAAGTTGCTGTATCAAGAATAAATTTGTTTAAACTAATATTTAAATATAGTAGTATATTATAAATTTCTTACAGGCAAACACTACAAGTAGAACAGATTATAAGCTTTCCAAATTATAGAAAGGAAATGAATATTAATCTTCAACACCTCAAAAATAAGTAGTACATTACATATCAAATATTTTAAAGAAAATATAGAAAAGGGGAAAATGTATCCCAAAATGTTATGATAGAACTAGGTCCAAACATACCTGACTTAGCACTATGTGCATCAAAAAAACTCATTATCAAAATAAAAAGGCTTTAAGACTGGATCGGAAAACAAAACTGGATACATACCTAAGCAAAAATAGTCAGAAATGTTATGTATTCGTTCCTCTCCAGGATGGGAGTCATCAAGTCCTTCTCTCTCTATGTTTAATCCATTCCTCATTGGAAATTAGAGTTCATTCCTGCCCTCCCCTTGCCTGTGCGTATTTTGATGAAAAATGCAGCAGATGTGATTCTGGAAGACTCCTGAGACTTGATCATAAAAAAACCCGGCATCTACTATCTGAATCTTTTGTACACTCTGAGGGAAGCAATTGCCACGTAAAATATCCTTTTACCCTAAGCCTCTATTCAGTGAGAAAGCCCAAGCTAGTCACATGAGGAAGCCAAGTGTAGAAAGAGACTGATGTGGGACCAACACTGGACTCATTCAGCCAGTTCAGACCTAACAGCAGACATGTGATTGATGAACCCTTTAGTTGTCTCCTGACCAAATTGTCATCAGATTTGCTCACTCATATCTAATGTCTAAAACTACCATATAGAAAGACACTCAACTGTCATTTATGTAATGAATTAATTGTAGAAATTGTAATAGTCCAATAGTAAAAATTGTAATTGTAGAAATTTTTAATAGAGATGATTAAAAAGATGAAATTATCCACAATCAGAAACAATGTTAATAGTTTCTTATCGATATATATGTTATACTTGTATACATATTTTATAAATTGATTTACATTACTAATCTTATAAAGTACTTTTTACCTAAGATTTAAATTATGAACACATTTTAAGTTAGTATATATTCTACAACTCAATTTAATAGTTACATAATATTTCATCTCTGCAAGTAGTATTTACTGAGAATCTACCAAGTACTACCCGTTGAGCTGGGGCTAATTATTCTGATAAATTAAACAAAAAATTGTCCCTGCTGCTGTAGAGTTTTAATCTAGCGTGGCAGTTAGTCAATATGTGCTGTTGCTTAGGGTCCCTGGAAAGCAGCCTCTAAGACAGGCCTTATGGCACCATAGGCTTATTCAGGAGTGCTCTTGGGATCAACATCTGTAGAAGAGAAAGGAAGGAAGCAGGGTTAGGCAAAGGAGAAATCAAGTAGTGATGGGAGCTCCACCATAGTTTTGGGCAACCCTACTGGAAATTTGAGCTAAGATATCAGTTTGTCTCAAATTGAGCAGAGATGGCCAGACCTATATGAAAAACCCATATAGATTATATAAGAAATTCTTCTAAATATCAAGCTTGTTACTGTTTGATGTTTGGTTTGGTTTAATTTTTTTTTTTTTTTTGCAGTACGTGGGCCTCTCACTGCTGTGGCCTCTCCTGTTGCGGAGCACAGGCTCCAGGCGCGCAGGCTCAGCAGCCATGGCTCACGGGCCCAGCCGCTCCGCGGCATGTGGGATCTTCCCGGACTGGGGCACGAACTCGCGTCCCCTGCATTGGTGGGTGGACTCTCAACCACTGCGCCACCAGGGAAGCCCTGGTTTAATTCTTAACTGAAGAAGTTTGATCACAGTAAAAGAAAAATAAGCTAATATATCAAAAACTGATGCTAGTAAGTTATACACATGAATCAAGGTGTAAAAACAGCACCTTGTGGGACGTCAGCAAGGTGGTCAAATATGTCCCCTGCTCCTTCTCTCAACAGCAGTAATTTGACATCTATCCCCAGACAAAAGTAACTTTGTGGGAGCTTTGGGATCCAAGAAGGAGATTGTGAAACTTTGGTGCACTCCAAGACTTGGAGAGCTATTTCAAGAAGGAAGGCTCACACCTAGGCAGCTGACTCATCAACTGTTGTTCCCAGCTACAGATCTGGAAATGCTCCATATCCCTGTGAACTCAGCTACAGCACCATTTGGCCCTGGTTCTGCCCCCAGTACGATATACCAATTGACCCAGGAGGAGTCACACCATATACAGTAAGTCCCCTACATAGGAACCTTCAAGTTGCTAACTTTCAAAATGCAAACCTGCATTCGCATGTCCAATCATATAAGTTAGTTCACGTGTCTGGCGTACATTTTCACGTGCATTCCTCCTCTACAAGTAGTTGTGATTTGTATAGTTTACTGTACAGTACTGTTGCTGTGAAACACAAGGATCTTACTAAGGAAGACCTGATGGAATTGGAGACCTAGAGAAAGCGTGAAGAGAAACAAGAGGAAGAAGAACTAACCGAAGAACTGCAGAGATTCACAGCACGGGAAATGGCAAGGGAATTGTCTTTATTTGAGGAGGCACTATTTGTTTTTGAGGCATAGGACTGAAGGTAGAATGGTACATGAAGTTTGCAGCAGTCATTCAGAATGCAATCCAGTGCTACCATGTCATCTAGGATGAGAAAAAAAAAGAGCTACTACCCAGACATCACGGGATCGTTCTTTCAACAGGGTAGATAGAAATAAATCCAACAAGGAACCAGAACCTGTGCCATCAACATCAGGTGTGAGTGAAATGGCAACTTGCCCTCCATCTCCTATTGCTGACGGTCCTTCAGCTGTACCATCTCCCACCTCCTCTCCCCCCTCCAGTCAGTAACTCTTCTTGCCTGTTCACTCAGTGCCAGCCCCTGTATGCCAGCTGTTATACTGTACTACTGTAGTTTTCAAGGTACTGTACTGTAAGATTAAAAATGTTTTCTTTATTTTTGTGTTTATTTTTTTTATGTATTATTTGTGTGAAGAATATTACAAACCTATTACAGTACAGTACCATATAGCTGATTGTGTTATTTGGGTACCTAAGCTAACTTTGTTGGACTTACGAACAAATTGGACTTATGAATATGCTCTTGGAAGGGAACTCATTCACATGTAGGGGACTTATGTATTGGTAATAGCACACAGACTTTGATCCCAGCTGTGGACCCTGAAGGGCCCATGAACTGTTCCAGTCTCTCAGCACTCCCACTTCTGTGTATGTACCCAAAGGAAATGAAAACAGGATATGATAGAGATATCTGCACTCCTCTATTCATTGCAGTATTATTCACATAGCAAGATACGGAAGCAAACTAAGTATCTGTTGATGGATGAAAAGATGAAGAAAATGTGCTTTATATGTGTGTGTGTGTGTGTGTGTGTGTGTGTGTGTGTGTGTATACACATATATATAATTCGGCCAAAAAGAAAGGAAATTCTACCATTTGTGACAACATGGATGGAGCTTGAAGGCATTATGCTAAGTGAAATAAATCAGACAGAGAAAGACAAATAGTATATTACCTCACTTACATGTGCAATTTTTAAAAAGCCAAACTCATAGAGACATAAAGTAGAATGAGAATTACCAAGGATTGGAGGTTGGGAGAAATGGGGAGATGTTGGTCAAACTGTACAAACTTGAAGGTATAAGATGAATAACTCCTGGGGATTTAATGTTTAGCATAGTGACTACAGTTAACTATACTATATTATATACTTGAAAATTGCTAAGAGCATAGATCTTAAATATTCTCTCAAAACACACACACACAAATTGTAATTATGTGATGTGATGGATGTGTTAGCTAACTTTATTGTGGTAATCATTCTTCAATATATGTCATACATCTTAAATTTACATAATTGTATATGTCAATTATTTCTCAATAAAGCTGGAAAACACACACACACACACACACACACATACACACACACAATCCTTAAACCCTTCCTGGTCTAGAAACTGAAGATGACAGCATTTCAGCTGCACTCATTCATTTACATACTGTCTATGGCTACTTTCATGTTACCAGACTAGAGCTGAGTAGTTGTAACAAAGACCATAAATTCCAAAAGCTTAAATAGTTACTATCTTACCCTTTATGAAAAATTGTACCAACCCCTGGTTTAGCACTTCTAGATTACTTTAATGTAATTTTGAGGAGGTTTGATTATTCCATAAAAATTGTCAATTTTTAAAAGTAAAATCTAATCAAAATTAAAAATAATGTAAAATCCCATAAATCACAGGTACACTCTTTTGATATTTTATTATAATTTACTGGCTACTTTTCTATGCAATTTATATAGGGGCAGCCATCCATCATTTGATAAATACTTACTGGGAGACTACTATGTAAAAAGTGATTTCTAAGACTTGTACAACAGTGAACAAAACAAAAAATGCCTGTGGTTTCATGGAACTTACAAAATCAAGGAAGAATTTTCTAATATTTTAATGAGAACAAATTGTACAATGTATTATTTCTACAATTTACCTCACCATCTCCTTGTTTGAAATTTTGGTTGTTTTCAATTTCTGTTACTATAAAGAGCACTGAGTTTGAATGTCTTGAACCAAAATAATTTCCAACATTTTACCTTATTTTTGTAGGAAAACATTACCATAACTAAAATCATAAGTTTAGGGGATTTAGAGATTTCACACATGACATTATCAGCAAATTAATTGTCATAAAAATATAGACAATTATGCTTCTATAAGGAGTGTATAAGCCACGACACAATGTCTATCTAGGCCAAACATCTCAAAATAAAAATCACTGGAACACTGTTTAAAATTATTATTCTTACGGAGATAACAAAAATTGTTTAGAATATCTGAAGCATAAGTCTGCAATAAGACTTGGGTGTATAATGATAAATGATATAGATAGATAGATATAGATAGATAAATAGAAAAATATAGAGACATATGTATGTATTATATAACAGACAAAAAGGTGGTCTCTGCATACTGGTTTCTATGCTGTAGACTAATATCTTTTTGCTCAAAAGCTCACTGATGCCAAACTCAGAATTTTACACATCCAATTATGTTAACAAATCTTGATGCCAAACAAGATTTTTAGCCACATAGAGCCTGCCTGTTTTGCACAAACCATGAAAACCCAACCCACATCTGCTAACTATTACTAGCTTCTGGGACCATAAAGACCCCAAGCCACAGCTGTCCTTGAGAGCTGTCTGACAAAGAAATTCCCTGCTGTGCTTCCGAGCTACATGCTTAGACACTGAAGCCCCCTCTTAGATCCACAGCAGCCTCTGGGCAGATTCATGCTGTGAGGGAAATACCATAAATGCAAATCTGTCAAAGCATCAACTTTTGTATGCTATTGCCACCTGATGGTTATCCTCTTCCTTTGGTCAGCCATCAAATCTCTTAAACTATCTACAGTACCTATGTATAATTATATTTATATACAATAATTCTACATATTTTATCTGAATATATGTAAATTAAAATTGTAAAATATGTTTGTGTTTAGCAGTTTTGATGCCAATATATATGTAAAGAAACTGTATAATGCAACTCAGACAGTTTCAGCTTTTTCTTCATTGAGTAACTAATGATAACTCTTAATTTCTATTCTTTTCTTGTGTATATTTTTCCCCATTTGGTTTCTTTGTTTTCTTTGTAACAAAGGATATGTGAGAGAATAATGATTTATTTTCCAGAATTATTTTTACAAAAGTATGGTTGAAGAATTCTTTGTCTTTATGTTCTTGCTTAAGACATCATTTAGGTAATTTTGATTTCTAAAGAAAGACTCCTTTTTCTCATTATCCTCTGGAAAAATACTTACTGAAAAATTTATTAGATAATAGCATTGACCTTGGGATACTGTAGCTTTCATTCATTCCTCTATCTGAGCACTAGCATTTGTGTTTGGTTTTCTGGCTATATTCTGTGTGTCATTATCAATGTTCTCTGTTAGGCATTCTTTTTTGTGTATAACAGTAAACCGGGGAATATTTTATTCTGAGTCCTTTGGCAGAATAAAAAAATTCCTTATAAAGCTCCCAGAAAAAATAAGCCCTGCACTGAAGTTATGACATTCCCTCACAGTGACATTATTCCCAGCAATATTTTTCCAGTTCCATGCATGACTTAGTACATTCTAAACCACATATAAGTAACAAATTGCAACAAATATTATTAAAATATATTAGACCATGTTTAAATAAATGCTAAATTCCATGAAATGCACTTTTTGTTTGACTATTTTCCACCTACTCTATTACTTCTCATATATTTAAATATTTCTAGTAATATGAGCAGAGCAAAGCATCCAAAAACATGGTATTAATACTTGGCTATTAAGCATATAAAAAAATTCAAAATATAATTGACTACTTAAATTACCACATAATTTATTTACTTTAAGTTAGAAAAATCATCCAATAAAAGACAGTTACTATCTAATCATATTTTTAAAAAATGAGTATCTACTCTGGGTCTGTGACTGCAAAATTAACAAAGGTGAATAAAGCAAATAAGATTTCTTCTCTCCTTGTCTTTGCAAAATATAATAAAACAAAACAACCAGATCATTTCAATAAGTAGTGAATGGATGGAGAGCTTTTTAAAGCAGGTGAAGGGGCAGAAGTCCCATTTAAGAAGCTATTTGATCATAGATGTAAATGATAAAAAGGACAGAGTCAGATAAAGTGTTAGGAAATAATATTCTAAGCAAACAAATTTCTAGTACAGTGGCTTAACTAAGAAGTTTGTTTCTCATATAGCAACTCCAAGATTTGTAGTCTAGGCCTTCCTTTGTGGCTCTGTCATCCTCAAGCTCCCAAGGTTGTACAAATCTTCACCATTTCATGGCAAGTACAAAATGTGATAGAGAGACACACAGGACAGAAAGCTTTATGGAGATGACAGGAAGTGATATATATATATATATATATATATATTACATCTGCTTGCTTTACATTGCCCTGAATTTTGTCACAATTCAGTAAAGAGATTGTGAACATAATCTGCAGCTGCCAGGCCTGTTACAGATACAATTCAAGTGGCTATATTACAGAATGGAAGAAGAGTAGGTGAGATGCTAGGATTCTGCTATCAGTCTCGGCACAGGCTACAAGTTAAATACAAACTTGTATTATTATGGAATATGACAAATGCCAGAGGAGCTGAAACAGAGTTACACTTGAAGGAAAGAGACAAAGTTGGTGAATCAGTGTGTAGTTAATTTAAGCCCATGTAAGCTGTGAAAAGAAATGTGAATTTTATTCAAAGGTGAAGGAGAAGAAGTTGAAGTGTTAAACATGAGAGTGAGAGATATCATTTATCATTGAAGAATATCAAATTGGCTCCATTGTAAGAGTAGATTCTCAGTGGGGATCAGTAGATGGATGAAAAACAATTAGAATCTTTATTTTAAAATTTAATTTTAGTTATTTTTTTATGCAGCAGGTTCTCATTAGTTATCCATTTAATACATATTAGTGTATATATGTCAATCCCAATCTCCCAATTCATCACACCACCACCACCCAGCCACTTTCCCCCCTTGGTGTCCATACGTTTGTTCTCTACATCTGGGTCTCAGTTTCTGCCCTGCAAACCAGTTCAGCTGTACCGTTTTTCAAGATTCCACATATAGGCATTAATATATGATATTTATTTTTCTCTTTCTGACTTACTTCACTCTGTTTGACAGTCTCTAGATCCATCCACGTCTCTACAAATGACCCAATTTTGTTCCTTTTTATGGCTGAGTAATATTCCATTGTATATATGTACCATATCTCTTTATCCATTCATCTGTCTATGGGCATTTAGGTTGTTTCCATGTCCTAGCTATTGTAAATAGTGCTGCAATGAACATTGGGGCACATGTGTCTTTTTGAATTATGGTTTTCTCAGGGTATATGCCCAGTAATGGGATTTCTGGGTCATATGGTAATTCTGTTTTTAGTTTTATTAAGAAGCCTCCATACCGTTCTCCATGGTGGCTGTATCAATTTGCATTCCCACCAACAGTGCAAGAGAGTTACATTTTCTCCACACCTTCTCCAGCATTTGTTGTTTGTAGATTTTCTGATCATTCCCATTCTAACTGGTGTGAGGTGATACCTCATTGTAGTTTTTATTTGCATTTCTCCAATAATTAGTGATGTTGAGCATATGTTCATGTGCCTCTTTGCCAACTCTATGTCTTCCTTGGTGAAATGTCTATTTAGGTCTTCTGCCCATTTTTGGATTGAGTTGTTTGTTTTTTTGATATTGAGCTACATGAGCTGTTTATATATTTTGAAGATTAATCCTTTGTCCGTTGATTCATTTGCAAATATTTTCTCCCATTCTCAGGGTTTTCTTTTCACCTTGTTTGTAGTTTCCTTTGCTGTGCAAAAGCTTTTAAATTTCATTAGGTCCCATTTGTTTATTTTTGTTTTTATTTTCATTACTCTAAGAGGTGGATCAAAAAAGATCTTGCTGTGATTTATGTCAAAGAGTGTTCTTCCCATGTTTTCCTCTAAGAGCTTTATAGTGTCTGATCTTACATTTAGGTCTTAATCATTTTGAGTTTATTTTTGTGTATGGTGTTAGGGAGTGTTCTAATTTCATTCCTTTACATGTAGCTGTCCAGTTTTCCCAGCACCATTTATGGAAGAGACTGTCTTTTCTCCATTGTATATCCTTGCCTCCTTCATCATAGATTAGTTGACCGTGGGTGTGTGGGTTTTTCTCTGGGCTGTCTATCCTCTTCGATTGATCTATATTTCTGTTTTTGTGCCAGTACCATATTGTCTTGATTACTGTAGTTTGTAGTATAGTCTGAAGTCAGGGAGTCTCATTCCTCCAGCTCCATATTTTTTCCCTCAAGACTGCTTTGGCTATTCGGGGTCTTTTTTGTCTCCATACAAATTTTAAGATTTTTTGTTCTTGTTCTGTTAAAAAAAATGCCATTGGTAATTTGATAGGGATTGCATTGAATCTGTAGATTGCTTTAGGTAGTATAGTCATTTTCACAATATTGATTCTTCTAATCCAAGAACATGATATAACTCTCCATCTGTTTCTATCATCTTTAATTTCTTTCATCAGTGTCTTATAGTTTTCTGCATACAGGTCTTTTGCCTCCCTAAGTAGGTTTATTCCTAGTTATTTTATTCTTTTTGTTGCAATGGTAAATGGGAGTGTTTCCTTAATTTCTTTCAGGTTTTTCATCATTAGTGTATAGGAATGCAAGAGAGTTTTGTATATTAATTTTGTGTCCTCCTACTTTACCAAATTCATTGATTGGCTCTAGTAGTTTTCTCATGACATCTTTAGGATTCTCTATGTATGGTATCATGTCATCTGCAACAATTAGAATCTTTAGTGAAGACTTCCAGGATAAAGACGATGAGGTAACTATAAGAATTGATTTGATTTGGTTACATTTTGGTGATAGGGCTGACAACACTCTCCAATGCATTCTATATAGAGATTGAAGGAAAGAGGAGGAATCAAGGATGACATATTTGATTTTGGTATGAGAAACTGAAGACAGTGATGCTATTTGCTGAGATGGAGAATATTGTCAATGAAACAGTTTTATTAAAGCACAAGAGTGTTGAGGAAGCCATATGGAATGTTTTGAACATGTTGAGTTTAAAATATCTGTTAAACATTCAATTATAATTGTCAATAAGCAGTTGGGTATAGGGGTCTGGAACTCAGGCAGGATGTTAGTATATACAGCAATTGGAAGTCCTCAATATATAAATTATATGTAAAGAAAGATAACACAGAAGAGAGAAGGGGGCTAAAGGTAGAACCAAGGAGTTTGTCAATATTAGTAATTAGTCAAACAAGGAGGAGTCACTAAGAGAGAAAACGATGGGGTACCAGTCAGGAGGAAGGAACGTCATAAAATGTTGGTGCTATGGAAGAAGGGAAATGTCATGATAAATAGTTTTAAAATCATGGTATCAAAACCACTGCTTATAATCTTGGGAACTCACAGAAAATTAGAAAGCTATCAGAAGACTAGCGTTTTAGGTCAGTCTCCCCAGAAATAGACAATGAGACTCTGAGATATATATACAGGGTTTTGTTTTTGGTAGTGTTCTCTTGGGAACAACTTCTATGACGGAATAGACAGAAGGAGCAGTTGGATTATGTTAGTCAATAAAGGCCTCAGATAACACCACAGGGAAGTCAAGGACTAGAGCAGATCTTCAGAGTAACTTTAATTGAGGCTTTTGGGTCATCTTTCCCCTCTCAACCAACATTGCCACAGGCTGCCCCATGCATAAACTGAGCAAATAATGTTCTTTTAGACTAGGGAAATTCCTGGGAAGAGATTCAGCTATGGAATTGTTACAAACCAATATGCCCAGCAAATGGTGGAATGCGTTTCTTTGTTCAGAAGAGTAAGAGTAGTGGTTTTATACTCAGAGATAGATGACACAAATCTCCCTTTAAGGGAAGGATTGTTGCCAGTTACAAGGAAGGGGTGCTTTCAGAAGATAACCTCAGCTTTTAGCACCTGGAGAGATTAACTGAGTTTCAGGAAGTTGCATCACCTTAACTCATTCCACCCCAGGGACACCTACATCCAATAATTAAATGAGGTTGATGTATAAAGGCAGCCTTCTAGCAGAAGATGGAAAATCTCAGAGGGATCATTTCAGTTCCAGGTCTCCCTGCAAAAAGATCACAGAATTCCTGGTCTTCTTCCTCTACCCAATCTGGCTTTTTTCCCCCTTTCTTCCATGTGTGTTGTGCTCAAAGTCTCACCTTAAAATTATACTGCATTCTGATTTTCGTATCAGAATCTGTTTCCTAGGAAAAAAAAAAAAATCGGTGCCAGGAGTTGCCCCAAATCACACACAATAAAATGGTGTTTTGGAATGGAATTGCCCAACTTCTTAGCGTCAACAAAGACCCCATCATTGTTGATCAAGCACATACAACCACTGAGACAGGATGGCAGTTAAAACTTTGAAAGGTGATTAATTAGAATATTTTACTATTCCAGTGGAAGGAAATGTACAAGCTGGCTCAATGCATAAACTATTTGAAACCTATGAATTAAAGAGTGATTATGCAGTCTCAGAGTGGCCATTATTATATTCACATTCTATTGTTTACACTCTTGTGTTATCTGCCCCCCCTTGAGTGTGAGACCTGCCACTTGCTTCTAATCAATAGTATATGGCAAAGGTGATATTATGTACATGCCTACATGTGCATAATAATATGATTATGTTATATAAGATCATTGCTCCCATCTTGCTAGTGTTTCTCTCTTTCTCTTATTCTTTTACTCTTTCTCTTACTCCCTAATAAACAAGTAGTATATTAGGGAACCTCAAATGACCAAGGCTAGCTGATAACCTCTAGGAGATGAGGACATCTTCCACCCAAGAGACAGTAAAACTATCTGAAACAAAGCTCTCAGTATTACATCTACAAGGAACAGAACGCCGTTAACAACCATGCAAACAGGAAACAGGATTCTACCCCAGACAAGCCTCCAGATGAGACTGCAGCATAGCCTATATTCTTTTCTTTTTAATTATTTTTAATTTTATTTTTATACATTTTTAAAGGTTATATTCCAGTTACAGTTATTACAAAATATTGGCTATATTCTACCGTTGTATGATACATCCTTATAGCCTTACACTCAGTAGTTAGTACCTCCCCAATTCCTACCCCTATATTGTCTTTTCCTCACTGGTAACCATTATTTTGTTCTCTATATCTTTGAGCTTATTTCTTTTTTGTTATATTTATCAGTTTGGAGTATTTTTAAAATAATTCCACATATAAGTGCTATTATTATACAGCCAGCCTATATTCTTGTTTACAACCTTAGAATATGTTAAGCAGAGGACACAGCTAAACGATGTCTGGATTCCTGCCTGAAGCAAACTGTAGGATAATGAATATTTGCCATTTTAAAATACGTGTGAACCAATGGTTGGGATCAAGATGGCAAAGGAGTAGGAAGCAAAGTTCACCTTCCTCCACAGAAACATTGAAAATATTTACATCTACAAGTGGGACAGCTCACACAGAACAGCTATTGAGTGCTGACAGAAGACTTCAGACATCCAAAAAGACAGAAAACCTCCACATAACCAGGTAGGACAGAAGGAAAAAGAAAAAGAAGGGATTAGGAGCTATGAAGAAGGAAAGTTTTCCTCACCTTGGGAAGGCTCCTCACTATTGGAGAGATTAGACTCTATAGATGGGGAGTTTCAGAGCCTAAGAGGGGAAAGCAGCAACTGGTTTGTGGAAGGCAAAATGGAGAGTAACCTGCATAGAGGGTCGGCACCACCACCTTGCACACCCTAACCTGAGATACTCTTCTGTCAGTAAGCATGGGTGTAGGACACTGAAGCTCAGACACTGAAGCTCAGTCCCAGGAAGAGGACAAGGGTTAGGTGCTGAAACAACCTGAAGAATTTGGGATGTGACAAAAGAGAGTGTACTAGGAAGAAACCTGGACCAGCCAGAGAGGCAAGGCACCATATTGGGATGTGCATGAGGAAAGGAGTGGGATCACAATAAAATCTTCTTTCCCTGTGAACACACAGCACCTAGGCAATAAGACACCACCTATGGGAGCTCAGGTGAGGGAGGGCATGAGTTGCCGCTGCCATCTTGGGCTCCAGAAGTGGGCACTGGCTACCTCTTGAGGACCTGAGAGCAGAGGCCAGGCCCCACCCCTGCTGACTTGGAAGGACGTGGACAGATCCACATGCTAACAATTCTACCAGAAGGCCCCAGGACCCACCTCCGCTGACTTAGAATGGCTCAGACAGCTTGCCTTACTGGGAATCCAGATGGCAGGCTGCAGGACGCTCCCTTGCTGACCTGGAGGGGTGTGGATGGATCCAGCCAATGGGGTTTGCACCAGCAGGCCCCAGGACCTTCCCTGCTGTCCCAGGAAGGCATGGATAGCTTTCACAACCAGGAGGTCTGTCGGTGGATGCCAGAATCCACCTGCTGTCCCAGGAGGGCAAAGAGAGCTCTCCCTGTCTGGAAATCTGTCAGTGGATGCTAGGAGCTGCCCCACCTTTCTGGGAGTGCACAGAAACCTCTTGCCACTAGGAAATCTGCCAGTGGGTGCCAGAACATGCCCCACTGTCCTCAGAGGGTGCAGATAGCTCACCCCAGTAGGATATTCTCCCAGAGGAGGGGCTGAAACCACAGCTGAGCCCCAGGGGCTATATGACTAAGGAACAAGAGCTAAAATCTCTCCTCACAGCTGCATGAACTGCAGAGTTACACCCCTGAAGACAGCTTCCTAAATTCAGCCCCTGCAAAACATCCAAAAATACAACAAGTGCTCCTGCAGCTGGGATGAGTCTGGCTTTAGCAGATGTGGGCTCTATGGGCACATACATGTGGGGGTTGGGCCAGACCACAGTTCAAGCTGTCTCCATAGCTCCCACAATGGGTCCACGTACATGACTAGTGCAGCTCTGGGACCTAACCTCAGTGAACCTGCACCAGTCCACTGGGTGAAAACAACACATGACAGTCACCAGGGACAATTGCCAGCATAACCACATTTAAGGCAGGACTGATAACAGTGCCAAAAACATATACATTGTGGTCCACAGAGTGAGTGAAAGGGGACACAACAGAGTACATTCACAGGTGAGCAGCTCTAAAGAAGGACAGCTCAGTGGCTTCTCTCCCAGGAGGTGTGTTCCAATCCTGTCTACTTCAAACCACAGATCAGAATAGCAACTGAGAAATAGAACTGGGGGCCTCTACCCTCAAAACTAGAGAACAGACTCTGCCTACAACAGGGCAGAGATGACTGCAGAGCAAAGGAGAAACCACAATCAATATCTAAGGCAGGCTGTAATCACAACACCAATCAAATTCCTTATCAATGGGTTAACGGCACAAGCCTCTGGATCAACCTCACCCACCAGGAGGCAGGCACCAGAAGCAAGAGGAACTGTGATCCTACAGTCTGCAGAAAGGAGATGACAAACACAGTAAGTCTGACAAAAGGAGATGACAAACAAATATGTTAAGGCAAAGGAGCAAGATAAAAACCTAAAGGACAGCTAAATGAAGAGGAGCAATCTATCTGAAAAGGAACTCAGAATAATAATAGTAAAGATGACCCCAAATTTCAGAAACACAATGGAAGCACAGATTGAGAAGATACAAGAAAAGGTTAACAAAGACCTAGAGGAACTAAAGAACAAATTAACAGAGAAGAACAAGAGAGTAACCAAAATGAAAACTACACTAGAAGGAATCAATAGCAGAATAACTGAGGCAGAAGAATGAATAAGTGACCTGGAAGACAGAATGGTGGAAATTTTTGCCATGGAATAGAATAAAGAACAAAGAATGAAAAGAAAAGAGGACAGTCTCAGAGACATCTGGAACAACATTAAAGGCACCAACACTCGAATTATAAGGGTCTCAGAAGAAAAAAAGACATAGAAAGGGCCTGAGAAAATATTTGAAGACATCAAAGTCAAAAACTTCCGTAACATGGGAAATGAAATAGCCACCCAAATCCAGGAAGTGCAGAGAGTCCCATACAGGATAAACCCAAGGAGTAACTCACCAAGACTCATACTAGTCAAAGTAACAAAAATTAAATACAAAGAAAAAATATTAAAAGCAGCAAGGGAAAAGCAACAAATCATATACAAGGGAATCCCCATAAGGTTATCAACTGATTTTTCAGCAGAAACTCTGCAGGCCAGGAGGGAATGGCAGGTTATATTTAAAGTAATGAAAGGGAAAAACCTACAACCAAGAATGCTCTTTCCAGCAGGTTTATCATTCAGATTCCACAGAGAAATAAATGGCTTTACAGACAAGCAAAAGCAAAGAGAATTAGGTACCAACAAACCAACTTTACAACAATTGCTAAAGGAAGTTCTCTAGGCAAAAAGAAAAAAAAAAAAGAGAAGAGAACAAAAACAGAAAGGAAGAAAAAAGACCTACAAAAACAAACCCAAAACAATTAAGAAAATGGCAATAGAAACATACATGTTGATAATTACCTTAAATGTAAATGGATTAAATGTTACAATCAGAAGACAGAGACTGACTGAATGGATACATAAAACAAAACCCATATATATGCTGTCTACAAGAGACAAACTTCAGATGTAGGGAAACTTCCAAACTGAAAGTGAGGGGGATGGAAAAGATATTCCAGGCAAATCAAAATCAAAAGAAAGCTGGAGGGCTTCCCTGGTGGCACAGTGGATGAGAGTCCACCTGCTGATGCAGGGGATGCGGGTTCGTGCCCCAGTCCAGGAGGATCCTGCGTGCCTCGGAGCGGCTGGCCCAATGGGCCGTGGCCACTGAGCCTGTGCGTCTGGGGCCTGTGCTCTGCAACGGGAGAGGCCACAGTGGTGAGAGGCCCACGTATCACAAAAAAACAAACAAATAAAAACAAACAAAAAAGAAAGCTGGAGTAGCAATACACTTATCAGACAAAATAGACTAAAAAAAAAAGACTGTTACAAGAGACAACACAGGACACCACTTAATGATCAAGGGATCAATCCAAGAAGATATAACAATTGTAAATATTTATTCACCCAACATAGGAACACCTCAATACATAAGGCAAATGCTAACAGCCATAAAAGGAGAAATCAACAGTGACACAATAATAGTGGGGGACATTAACATCCCACTTACACCAATGGAGTGATCACCTAGACAGAAGATTAATAAGGAAACACAAGCCTTAAATGACACATTAGAGCAGATAGACTTAATGTATACTTATAGGACATTACATGCAAAAGCAGCAGAATATGCTTTCTTCTCAAGTGCACATGGAACATTCTCCAGGATAGACCACATCTTGGGTGACAAATCAAGTCCTGGTAAATTTCAGAAAAGCTGAAATCATATCAAGCATCTTTTCCAACCATAATGCTATGAGATTAGAAATCAATTACAGGAAAAAAATGTAAAAAAATGCAAACACAAAGAGGTTAAAAAATATGCTATTAAGTAACAAATGGATCACTGAAGAAATCAAAGAGAATTCTTTGGCTCTGAAGCTCCCCACCCCTGTCCCCACCAGTGAGGGGGATTCCTAATGTGTGGAAAATTTTCCTCCTTCACAGCTCCTTCCCAGAGGTGCAGGACCCATCCCTATTCCTTTGCCTCTTTTTTTTTTTTCTTTCTATTTTCTTTTGCCCTACCCAGGTATGTGGGGAGTTTCTTGCCTTTTTGGAAGTCTGAGGTCTTCTGTCAGCATTCAGTAGGTGTTCTGTAGGAGTTGTTCCACGTGTAAATGTATTTTCAATGTATTTGTGGGGAGGAAGGTGATTTCCATGTCTTACTCCTCCGCTATCTTGAAGGTCTCCCACTACTTTTTTTTAAAGTGAATGTTTTCTTATAATTGTGAGTTTACTCTCAATATGTGCTTTTTTGAAAACATCATTATTCAGTGTTATTCTTAAAAACATAGTTCCACTGGGTATAACAATTGTATGTTGATTTTTTCCACCATTTTGAACATATTATTTCCAAGTTTTCTGTCTTCTATTTTTTTGTTGTTTGTTTAGAAATCCTTTGTCAGTCTAATTATTACCCCATGTTAGATCATCTACATTGTTTTTTCTTTGATACTTTGGTGTTCTTCCCTTTCACTTTGCTTTTCTAAAGTTTTACTCAAGGTATTTATATGTGTATCTCTCCCTCATCATCTTTCTCTCCCTTTCTCTTAAGAGAAAATTGCATTTTCCAATTTAGATGATGTGTTATTGTTCATCATCTTGCAATATTTTTAGGTCTCACATGTCTAAATTTCCCACTGCCCACCTATTATCCTCTTCTCCATTCTCTTCCTCAGGTTCTGCAATAAGAACTTACACAAAATGTTGAGAACTTGGTCTCAACAGTTTTCATATTTTTATCTCTTTTTCTGTGTACATAACAATCTGCTTATTTTTTTTAACTCTATATTCTAGTTCAGTTAACCTGTCTTTATCTGTGCTAAATATATCAAATGACTATACAGCTTTAACCTTTATTTTTTACTATATTTGCATATTGTATAATTTTATTTAAAAATTTATGTTTTAATTTCAAGAAATTGTTTATTATTGTATTTATTTATTTTAGTATAATTGCTTTACAATGTTATGTTAGTTTCTGTTGTACAATGAAGTGAATCAGTTAGTTTTTGATATATAATTGGTATTATTCCTTTAATTATGTTATTTTTATGTTATGATAGATGATTCCAATACATGCAGCTTTTATGAAGCTGTTCTTCACAAAGAAAAGTTTGTTTCTCTGCTGGATTTTGCCATGTCATGGAAGAGAATTTTTTATGTGTGCTTTGAATTTTTATTGTGAAATCATGTTCCTCAGAACTTTGTGTAGGGATACTCGTGGGATATTAATTATTCTTTATTTACTTCAATGAGATACAAGATTCAGAAAGCAAATATTGTCATTATTTCATTAATTATCATTTAAAGTTTTTCTTATCTGATTTAGTAAAAATCACTATCTGAATTTTTTTATAGCTGAAGCTGGTAAATTTGTCCAGGCAGAGTATCCCAATCAGTCCAGACTCCACAAGGTTCCCAGGCCCCAGTTATCATTTGAGATTGGTTTAAAAGACTCCCTCTTCATTTAAAGCATTCTTCCTTTGTGTGGTGTCTTTCATTTAATCTCCAACCATTTGTTTTATTCATAGCATTTAATCTTTTATGTGAGGTACTTACAGGCCAAACTTTAAGCTACAAAGATCTAGCCAGATCCACCCTTATAAATATGAGATACTTAGCTTTCATATACTTTTCTGATTTTCTCTTTTTCATTGTTTCTGAGCCCTGGAAATATTACAAATTTTTCATATGAAAGATATCCATTACTAGATGTAAGGTACCCATTTACATTTTTGAAATTCAGAATTTTTAGATATACTTTACCAGATATTTTTTCTATTAATTTAGTCTTCCATTCTGATGAAAACTTAATTCCTCACCCCATTGTGATTGTTTCTTAACTGCTCTACATAAAGCATTTCTTATAGGGTTTTCTCAGGTCACAAAGACCTTCTCAGTTCTTTTGTTGGCATATACATGGCATTCTAAATTCCACAGTATACACAGGCAAATTTGAGTGCCCCAATATCCCTTAGAAAATATCTCCCCAGGTTTTTCTCCCATGCTTTAGACAGTCTATTGTATGTCTCAACTGTATGCAAGTAACTGTGGGTTTTTGTTCCCCTTACCATATTTTCTGGTAATGCCCACTTCTTTTCCTTGAGGACAAGATTTGAGTTATGCATAACAGAGATGGGTGTCTTGCATCAGTCCTTTAAGTAGCTCCAGAAAGTTTAGAGTAGGTGAACACAAAAATTTACGAATAGGATCTATGCTTTTCCCTCTGAAACCAGCTTCCAAGGTTCCACACTGGGAATATGGATTGCTGTATTTAAGACCATTGGTGAGCCAAGGACAGAGTGGTAAAATGATAAATAAAAACACCACAAAGATTTCCTATAATTTTCCAAGTTGCTTTTTATTGATTCAGTATTCACTTCTTTCCTGTTAACCATTGACTATTTTCCATGATTCTGACAAAATTTGGTTTTGACAGTTTCTGCTAGTTTTTCAATGTTTCTGTGGAGAAACAGGAGTTTGGAGCCCTCAGTTTATATGTTGCACAGTTTTGCAGACCTAAACAGTTTATATTCAAATACAGTAAACATAATTTTCTTATTATTTTCCAAAATCAATTAAAATTATCAGGTTCAATATCATTTCCACCTGCTCTGGAAATTTTCTCACCACTTTTTTAAGGCTCCACTAATAGCAGCTCACTATTTTTTGTAACAGTTTATCCTGCTGCTTTCTGGTATCTGCCTATAGCTCAGGCCCAAAGCCAATATCACATATTTCAGGTTTTTCTTATGGCAACACCCTAATAATAGCACAACTTTTTCTGGTCTATTAGCATTTGCTGCATAAAAAAAATAATCTTAAAATTCAATGGCTTAAAAGGAGATACATTTGCTTAATCACAATGTTGTAGGATAGCAGTTTGAGTTGGACATGGGTGAATAGTTCTTTGGTCTCAGCTGGGTTCCTTTAAGTATTTGCAGTCAACTTCCTGGCAGCATTATGCTTGCCTCAACAGGGGAATTACATCAGCCGTTCATCATTTCTTATCATCTCACAGGCTTATCAGAGCTGGATCACATGGCTGCTGTGTTCCAAGAGCAGAAGACTAGAAGTTGCAAAGCCATTTTCGTTCTGGGCTTGTAACTCATGCAATGTCATTTCTATTTCATCCTGTCAATAAAAGGTTAGAGTGGATAAACTGACTGCATCTTGTTGAGTGCAGATGCACAATTTGTACTCTACGGGAAATCTACCAAATCTATGTGGATTTGTTTCTCTTTCCTTAGTTTCTCTAATTTTGGCAACTAGCATCCCTTCATTCTTAATTTAGAGATATATATTACTTTCTCTATTAGTAATTAGTATTACACCCTCTTCACTCTGGTTCTAACTTTGTTTCTTGCAGGACATTTTAAAACAATATTCTGATTAGAGAATTAGCATTACTGGCTATTTTGAAGTTATATATTTTCATATCCACAATATTACAAAAACTTTATATAATCATGCATATGATTATAGATTCTGTCAAATTTAAAATTTTAAAAATTAGATAGACTACATAAATTTAAAATTTTAATATACTTTCAAAATATTGAAAATCACATTTGATCATGCTTTTCTGTCAAAATTACTTTTGCTCCATTATTTTGAATAATAATCTTATCATTGCTTTCTAATCTTTTATTTTTACTTCTACTTATATTAGCAAATTACCTTATTGTGTAACTGAGGAGCTATTTCCTTGTTTGGTTTAGTAATAGTCATTAAAAATACTTACAAAATTATATATAATATGTGTGTGTGCTCATGTGTACACATTAGATTGTTTCATAAATAATGGACTAAAGTAATTGAATGCAATATCTAACTGTATCTACAGTTTTTGAAGCTGTGGAGGCAACATAAAATCACTAATTAGGAAATTTCATACTCAATGAATTTTTCAAACAATGCCATTTTCTATTTATTTATTTAACACCTTTATAGGAGTATAATTGCTTTACAATGTTGTGTTACTTTCTGCTGTATAACAAAGTTAATCAGCTATATGTATACATATATCACAATATACCCTCTGTCTTCCTTCTCCCTCCCACCCTCCTTATCCTACCCCTCCAGGTGGTCACAAAGCACTGAACTGATCTCCCTGTGCAATTCACCTGCTTCCTACTAGATATCTATTTTACGTTTTTTAGGGTATATATGTCAATGCTACTTGCTCACTTCGTCCCAGCTTACACTTCCCCCTCCCTGGGTCCTCAAGTCCATTCTCTATCTCTGCATCTTTATTCCTGCCCTGCCCCTAAGTTTGTCAGAGCCCTTTTTTTTTTTTTTTTTAAATCCATATATATGTGTTAGCATATAGTATTTGTTTTTCTCTTTCTGACATACTTCATTCTGTATGATAGACTCTAGGTCCATCCTCCTCACTACAAATAACTCAATTTCATTTCTTTTTATGCCTTAGTACTATCTATTTTATATATGTGCCACATCTTTACCCATTCATCTGTTGATGGACACTTTGGTTGTTTCCATGTCCTGGTTATTGTAAATAGTGCTGCAGTGAACATTGTGGTACATGACTCTTTTTGAATTATGGTTTTCTCAGGGTATATGCCCAGTAGTGAGATTGCTGGGTAATATGGTAGTTTTATTTTTAGTTTTTTAAGGAACCTCCATACTGTTCTGCATAGAGGCTGTAACAATTTACATCCCCACCGACAGTGCAAGAGGGTTCCCTTTTCTCCAAAGCCCTTCCAGCATTTATTGTTTGTTGAGTTTTTGATGATGGCCATTCTGACACTTCTCTAATGATTGATGATGTGGAGCATCCTTTCATGTGTTTGTTGGCAATCTGTATATCTTTTTTGGAAAGATGTCTACTTATGTATTCAGCCCATTTTTGGATTGGGTTGTTTGTTTTTTTGATATTGAGCTGCATGAGCTGCTTGTATATTTTGGAGATTAATCTTTTGTCAGTTGCTTCCTTTACAAATAGTTTCTCCCATTCTGAGGGTTGCCTTTTTGTCTTGTTTATGGTTTCCTTTGCAGTACAAAAGCTTTTAGGTTTCATTAGGTTCCATGTATTTATTTTTGTTTTTATTTCCATTTCTGTATGAGGTGAGTCAAAAAGGATCTTGCTGTGATTTATGTCATAGAGTGTTCTGCCTATGTTTTCTTCTAAGAGTTTTATAGTGTCTGGCCGTACATTTAGGTTTTAATATATTTTGAGTTTAGTTTTGTATACAGTGTTAGGGAGTGTTCTAATTTCATTCATTTACCTGTAGCTGTCCAGTTTTCCCAGCACCATTCATTGAAGAGGCTGTCTTTTCTCCACTGTATATTCTTGCCTCATTTATCAAAGATAAGGTGACCATAGGTGCGTGGGTTTATCTCTGGGCTTTCTATCCTATTCCATTGATCTATATTTCTTTTTTGTGCCAGTACCATACTGTCTTGTTTATTTTAGCTTTGGAGTATAGTCTGGAGTCAGGTAGCCTGATTCTCCCTGCTTCATTTTTCTTTCTCAAGATTGCTTTGGTTCTTTGGTGTCTTTTGTGTTTCTATACAAATTGTGAAATTTTTTTCTAGTTCTGTGAAAAATGCCATTGGCAATTTGATAGGGATTACACTGAATCCGTAGATTGCTTTGGGTAGTATAGTCATTTTCACAATGTTGATTCTTCCAATCCAATAACATCGTATATGTCTCCATCAGTTTGTAACATCTTTAATTTCTTTCATCAGTGTTTTATAGTTTTCTTCATACAGGTCTTTTGTCTCCTTAGGTAGGTTTATTCCTATGTATTTTATTCTTTTTGTTGCAGTGGTAAATGGGAGTGTTTCCTTAATTTCTCTTTCAGGTTTTTCATCATTAATGTATAGGAATGCAAGAGAGTTTTGTATATGAATTTTGTGTCCTCCTACTTTACCAAATTCATTGATTGGCTCTAGTAGTTTTCTAGTAGCATCTTTAGGATTCTCTATGTATAGTACCATGTGATCTGCAAACAGTGACCACTTTACTTCTTTTCTGATTTGGATTCCTTTTATTTCTTTTTTTTGTCTGATTGCTGTGGGGTAAAACTTCCAAAACTATGTTGAAACTATGGTGACGATAGGCAACCTTGTCTTGTTCCTGATCTTAGAGGAAATGGCTTCATTTTTTCAATGTATAGAGCGATGTTGGCTGTGGGTTTGTCATATATGGCCTTTATTATTTTCAGATAGTTTCCCTCTTTTCCCACTTTCTGGAGAGTTTTTATCATAAATGGATGTTGAGTTTTGTCAAAAGGTTTTTCTCCATCTATTGAGATGATCATATGGTTTTTATCCATCAGTTTGTTAATATAGTGTATCACATTGATTGATTTACATATATTGAAGAATCCTTGCATTCCTGGGATAAACCCCACTTGATCATGATGTATGATTCTTTTAATGTGCTGTTGGATTCTGTTTGCTAGTATTTTGTTAAGGATTTTTGCATCTATGTTTATCAGTTACATTGGCCTGTAGTTTTCTTTTTTGTGACATCATTGTCTAGTTTTGGTATCAGGGTGATGGTGACATCGTAAAATGATTTTGGAAGTGTTCCTCCTCTGAAATATTTTGGGAGAGTTTGAGATTGATAGGTGTTAGCTCTCCTCTAAATGTTTGATAGAATTTGCCTGTGAAGTCATCTGGTCCTGGGCTGTTGTTTGTTGGAAGATTTTTAATCACAGTTTCAGTTTCAGTGATTGTAATTGGTCTGTTAATATTTTCTATTTCTTCCTGGTTCAGATGGAAGGTTGTGTTTTTCTAAGAATTTGTTGATTTCTTCCAGGTTGTCAATTTTATTGGCATATAGTTGCTTGTAGTAATCTGTCATAATCCTTTGTATTTCTGCAGTGTCAGTTGTTGTTTCTCCTTTTTCATTTCTAAATCTGCTGCTTTGAGTCTTCTCCCTTTTTTGCCTCATGAGTCTGGCTAATGGTTTATCATTTTTTTTTATCTTCTCAAAGAACCAGCTTTTAGTTTTATTGATCTTTGTTATTGTTTCCTTCATTTCTTTTGCATTTATTTCTGATCTGATCTTTATGGTTTCTTTCCTTCTGTTAACTTTGGGGTTTTTTTTTGTTTTGTTTTTCTTTCTCTTATTGCTTTAGCTGTAAAGTTAGGTTGTTTATTTTAAAAGTTTCTTGTTTCTTGAGGTAGGATTGTATTGCTACTAACTTCCCTCTTAGACTGCTTTTGCTGCATGCCATAAGATTTTGGTTGTTGTGTTTTCATTGTCATTTGTTTCTAGGTTTTTTTTGATTTCCTCTTTGATTTGTTCAGTGATCTCTTGGTTATTTATTAGCATATTGTCTCATCTCCATGTTTTTGTAATTTTTACAGTTTTTTTCCCCCGTAATTGATATCCAGTCTCATAGAATTGTGGTCAGAAAAGATATTTGATACAATTTCAATTTTCTTAAATTTATCTAGGTTTGATTTGTGACCCAGGATACAATCTATCCTGGACAATGTTCTATGTGCACTTGAGAAGAATATGTATTCTGTTGTTTTGGATGGAATGTCCTATAAATATCATTAAGTATATCTGGTCTAATGTGTCTTTTAAAGCTTGTGTTTCCTCATTTATTTTCATTTTGGATGATCTGTCCATTGGTGCAATTGGGGTGTCAATGTCCCCTAATATTTTTCTGTTACTGTTGATTTCCCCTTTTATGTCTGTTTGCAGTTGCCTTGTGTGTTGAGGTGCTCCCATATTTGGTGTATAAATATTTACAATTGTTTAATCATCTTCCTGGATTGATACCTTGATTTTTATGTAGTGTCCTTCATTGTCTCTTGTAAAAGTCTTTATGTTAAAGTGTATTTTGTCTGATATGAGAATTGCTACTCCAGCTTTCCTTTGATTTCCTTTTGCATGGAATATATTTTACCATTCCCTCATTTTCAGTCTGTATGTGTCCCTAGGTCTAAAGTGGAACTCTTCTAGATAGCATGTGTAATGGGTCTTGTTTTAGTATCCATTCAGCCAGTTTTTGTCTTTTTGATGGAACATTTGATCCATTTACATTTAAAGTAATTATCAATCTGTATGTTCCTATTATCTTATTCATAATTGTTTTGGGTTTGTTATTGTAAGTCTTTTCTTTCTCTTGTGTTTCCTACCTAGAGAAGTTCCTTTAGCATTTGTTGTAAAGCTGATTTGGTGGTGCTGAATTCCCTTAGCTTTTGCCTGTCTGTAAAGGTTTTAATTTCTCCATCAAATCTGAATGAGATCCTTGCTGGGTAGAGTAATCTTGTTTGTAGGGTTTTTTTCCTTCATCACTTTAAATATGTCCTGCCACCCCCTTCTGGGTTACAGAGTTTCTACTGAAAGATCAGCTGTTAAGCTTATGGGGATTCCCTTGTATGTTATTTATTGTTTTTCCCTTGTTGCTTTTAATATTTTTTCTTTGTATTTAATTTTTGATAATTTGATTACTATGTGTCTTGATGATAAATCTCCTTGGATTTATCCTGTATGGGACTCTCTGTGCTTCCTGGACTTGACTGACTATTTCTTTTCCCATGTTTGGGAAATTTTCAAGTACATCTCTTCAAATATTTTCTCAGGCACTTTCTTTTTCTATTCTTCTTCTGAGACCCCTATAATTTGAATGTCAGTGTGTTTAATGTTGTCCCAGATGTCTCTGAGACTCTTCTCAATTTTTTTCATTCTTGTTTCTTTAATCTGCTCTGTGACACTTATTTCCACAATTTTTTCTTCCAGTCACTTATTTGTTCTTCTGCCTCAGTTATTCTGTTACTGATTCCTTCCAGAGTATTTTTAATTTTATTTATTGTGGTGTTCATCATTATTCGTTTGCTCTTTAGTTCTTCTAGGTCCTTGTTAAACATTTCTTTTATTTTCTCCATTTTGTTTCCATGATTTTGGATCATATTTACTATCATAACTCTGAATTTTTTTTCAGTTAGACTGCCTATTTCCTCTTCATTTGTTTGGTGTGGTGAGTTTTACCTTGCTCCTTCATCTGCTGTACATTTCTCTGTCGTCTCATTTTGTTTAACTTCCCCTGTTTGTGGTCTCCTTTTTACAGGCTTCCATTTTGTAGTTCTCATTGTTTTTGGTGCCTGATCCCAGTGGGTGAGGTTGTTTCATTGGCTTGTATAGGGGTCCTGGTGGAGGGAACTGGTACCTGTGTTCTGGTGGGTGGGCCTGAATTTTGTCTTTCTGTTTGGCAGCACCATGTCTGGTGGTGTGTTTTGGGGTATCTGTGAACTTAGTATGACTTTAGGCAGCCTCTCTGCTAATGGGTGGGGTATGTTCTTCTCTTGCTGGTTGTTTGTCATGTGGCGCCCAGCATCAGAGCTTGCTCTACTTTGGGTGGAGTTGGGTCATAGCATCGAGATGGTGATCTCTGGGAGACCTTTTGCTGACTGATTTTATGTGGGGCTGAGAGGTGGTCCAATGTCCTGAACTTGACTCTTCCACCTCAGAAGCTCAGGCCTGACACCAGGACGGATGACCAAGACCCTGTCAGCCACACGACTCTAAATAGGGGTAAAGTACCTCCCTCATAGTGCTGTTGGGCCGAAGAAGTGAAATCATCTTTGTCATTTTCCCAGATCAAGTCTGATATCTGGTAGCTAAGCAATCCATTCCACCTGTTCCTAGGATGTGCTTGCCTATTCCTGGTCATAGGAAGATGATGCAATCATAGTATTACCCTATGGAAATTGCATTTAAAATATGACTGAATGAAGTGAAGAGGTTTCCATGTTGCAAAATCCAATCTGTCATTTTATCCTCTATAAGGTCCTCTGGTTACTTCCATCCTTGAACTATGAGCCCTAAGTGCAAATTTCATGAGGCCGACCTCAGATAATAGTTCCCATTTCAGTTGAGCTGAATTTGCTAAATTTTCACTGCAAACCTTATGCTGTTGTACCTCCTACTCCGCCTCCCCAGCCATACACGCACAGAGGAAGCATCCTGCTCTCTACAGCCTGGCTACTCAATGCCATTTTCTTAATGCCAGACAAACAGACAGAGAAACTATTTATGAATACCAGTGCATACACTATACTTTGTTGATGATCACAGGGGTTTGAATAAAGGTTTTAGAAAAATAATGTTGAAGCTATATTATTAGCCACCTTTTTGTGATCATCCACTGTAGTAGTGTTAGGACATACACATACTATTATCTTTATTTATCATTTGTAACATAAATATAAAATGAAGTCTGTATATCAGTTTTCTATTCCATCAAATTCTACCAAAAAAGTAAATGTTAGAATATTGCATTTGGTTGAATTGTTTGTATGGCTTCACATATTTTGATGAAAAATATTATAAGAATCCAAACAGCAAAATACTAATCAAAATAAATTGATAATTATTTTTAATTTATAAGTTCATCTCTCATAGAATACATCTATTCTATTTAGTTAGCATACAGTGGAAATTCATAGGTAAGAATAAAGTAAATGTTTCAGTTAAGGAACATATGACAAGTATGTGGCTTGTTAGAATTTAGTTTTTTAAAAAAATAACATGTAAAACCTAATATAAAATAAAGCTCAATAATTACTTGAAATTATCTTTATTAAATAAATACATTGAAAATATTGACAAATAATATGGAAAATTGAAGAAACACAAGTAACAAAATTTCAAATATCTAAAGTTAATAACTGTTAGGATGCTTTCTTTCATTCTGGTATTTTTCCTATAAATATAGTTTATATAATTGTAATAATAAGATATTTTATAATTTTGTTTCTTGATCTTTTTTATCAAACATTATAATTGAAGCATGTTTTAAATGTGATAAATATGTACACAACATTTTATGAGTTACATAATATTCATCTAATTAATGTTCTATATTTTTTTGTGGCATTTAGTTATTAATGATGTAGATAATTAATTTTTAATGGGTGATATTATTATATGTTTAGCTCTAATTAACCATATCTTTTGTTAAACATTGTTTTCTCCACTTCCTCCAAAATGTTACATTAAAATAAATCTCTGTAGATATCTGATAAAGCTTCACTTCTGAAAGCTTTCTAGGGTAAAATTGTAAAATTAAATGATTATGCTTGATTTATATGAAAAATGAAATCAGCATTATTGAGGCTCATCTTCTCAAGAAATACTATCTTTCCTGAGGATAACAGTTTAATCTGGGAGAACAAAAAGGTTGTGGGAGCGTAATAGTTATATTTGTCAGCGTCTTCAGTTCTGTCCCAAAGAGAAGGCACACAGACCAGTTGACTCCTTCTTATGAGTAATATCTGACAGATGTGTTCATTACCCTATTGTAATTTGATGACACTTCCATTAAGATCACTGAAGCCAACTTTGTTTTGATTCCATATTCATCTCACTACAACTTTTGTTTTTAAACTGCATGTTAATTAAACTTATTCAATAACTTTGTGTAATCTATATTTACAAGATTAGATAATTGTTGACCACCATAGTCAAAGGTAAACATATAACTGGAAAACACAAATCATTAGGTATGCTCATTGCTACGAAGGATCATTGCTTCTAGCCCATCTCAGATGACAGAGAAAGGAGATATACATACATTTATTAACCTCTGTATAAACACATATGGATAAAGAGTGAATTCATACTGATGTCTCAAATCTAATCCATTTGAGTAAATGTAATAATATGTATTGATGTATGCTCTCAACTTGAGAATGATTCAATTATTTTATTAATGTTTTGTGTTCCAAAACATTTTTGAAACTTCCTGTAACAAAGACTGGTTATTGCCTAACCAGATGCATTATTTCTACCAACCTCCCTCCCTCCACCCCACCCATCCCCAGCTAAAAGAGTACATTTCCCATCTTTCTTTGTAGCTAAGTATGGCTAAATGTGGGATGAGACTTATCAGAAGACTTCTGAATATGAGGAAATGAGCACAGTCCACTGACACAACCCTTTCTTTTGCCTTTTCCCCTTCTTTTCAGTTACCTGGGACTCGGACAAGATGGCTGAACCACTAACATCCATCATGAAGTAATAATGAGGCAAAAAAAGCCAGTACTAGATAGCAAAACAAAAAGAGAAGCCTGGATTTTTGATAACTTAAAGTTGCCATACTGACCCTGGTCTTACTACATCTAGACTTCTTTTATGTGAGGAAGAAACAAACTGCTGTCATTTAGCCTTTCTGTTTCATTCAGCCAAACCCAATTGTAACAGGTAGACTTTTTGGAATTGTCTTTAGATATAGTTTCTTAAACAAAGTAGATCATTTTTATAATTTCTTCC
Source organism: Monodon monoceros (assembly GCF_005190385.1). Taxonomy (NCBI): domain Eukaryota; kingdom Metazoa; phylum Chordata; class Mammalia; order Artiodactyla; family Monodontidae; genus Monodon; species Monodon monoceros. The sequence goes on from NW_021703785.1 coordinate 40,884,041, forward strand.
TTATTGAGCAACCCCTCCTCCCTAAAAAAAAAAAAAACAAAAGAAACAAAAAACAAAACAAACTTCTTGGAGAAAGGCGTTTAGAATGAATCATAAAGAGTGAGGAGTAGAGATATTAGAACTTATTGTGGAAAGGAAAGAGAGAAAGATAAGATAGCAGGAGAAAAAGAGGGGAGAAGGGAGAGAGAGAAGAGGGAAAGAAGAGAAGGGAAGAGAAGAGACAAGGAGAGGAGAGGAGAGGGGAGGAGAGGAGAATAAAAAAGGAAAGCAAAGAGAAGAAAAGAAAAATGAAAAGAGAGGAGAAAAGAAATGGAACCTGGGGAGCTCAGAGTGATCTAGGCAAGAAAGATAGCATCACATTATCATGGAGGTGAGTGAAAAAGAGTGTATCTTAGGGGAAAAAAATGTACAAATTAATTAGATTACCTTGGGCCTCTTTGCTAAAGTCTTTTCAAAATTCTGATGACATGAGCGTTAGATATTTTGTTGTAGTCACACAAGTCCCTGAAAACAATGCTCTATCTATCATCTATCTATCATCTATCTATTTATCTATCTATTTATCTATCTATCTATCAACTATCTATCAACTATATATATAGTCTATTTCCTCATTGTTGTTTAGATTGGGTAATTTCTGTTGCTCTGTCTTACATTCAGAGAGCCTTTCCTCCATTCTGCTGTCAAAGTCATTCATCGATTTTTTTGTTGTTTTAGTAACTGCAATTTTTAGTTCTAAAATTTATATTTTTTCTTTACAGCTTTTATTTCTTTGCAAGTACTACTTTTATTTTTTTCCATTTTTTGGCTACACCCCACAGCATGTGGGATCTTAGTTCCCAGAACAGGGATCAAACCCACACCACCTGCAGTGGAAACACAGCACCTTAACAACTGGACCACCATGGAAGCCCCACAGTACTACTTTTTTCATTCATTTTAAGATGTTCTAATTGCTCATTGAAACAATTTTCTGATGAATGCTTTAATCTTTGTCAGATAATTTTAACTTGTCTGTCACATTTGTTTTCATTATCTTCTAGGATTATTGAGATATAATTGACATATAACATTATGTAAGTTTAATATGTAAAATGTGATGATTTGATAAACCATTATGTTGCAAAATGATTACCACAATAAGGTTAGGTAACACTTCCATCCTCACATAGTTGACTTTTTTTTTGGTGAGAACTTATAAGACCTACTCTCTTAGCAACATTTACGTATACAATACAGCATTTTAAACTACAGTCACCATACTGTAAGTTCTAGAATTTATTTATTTTAAAGCTGGAAGTTTGTACCATTTGACCACCTTAACTAACTTTCCCCAACTCCCCATCCCCGGCAACCACCAGTCAACTCTCTACTTCAATGAGTTCAGGATTTTTTTTTAGGTTTCACATATAATTGACATCATATAGTACATTTTTTCTCTATCTGACTTACGTCACTTAGCATAATGCCCTCAAGTTCATTCATGTTGCTGCAAATGACAATATTCCTTCTATTTTTGTGGTTGAATAATATTCCATTTTATATATATATATATATATGTGTGTGTGTGTGTGTGTGTGTGTGTGTGTGTGTATGTATGTACTGATATATATACTCACACATATATATATATACATATATGTCACATTTTCTTTATCCATCTATGCATTGATGGATGCTTAAGTTGTTTTCATGTCTTAGCTATTATAAATAATGCTGCAAAAGCATGAGAGAGCATATACCTCTTTGATTTTATTTCCTTTGTGCATATAACCAGAAGTAGTATTGCTGGAACAAGTAATAGTTTATTTTTTATTTTTTGAAGAACCTCTATACTGTTTTACAAGGTGGCTGTACCAAATTACTTTCCCATTAAGAGTGCACAAGTGTTCACTTTTATCCACATCCTTTTTAGCACTTGTTATTTACTGCCTTTTTGATAACAGCCATTCTAACAAGTGGGAGGTGATATCTCATTATGGTTTTGATTTGCATTTCCCTGATAATTAGAGATGTTAAGCATTCTTTCATGTACCTGTTAGTATCTTGTACATATTTTTTGGGAAAATGTATATTTAAGTCCTCTGCCCATTTTTAATTGGATTATTTGTTTATTGCTATTGAGTTGTGAGTTCCAATATATTTTGAATAATTATTCCTTACCAGATATATAATTTGTGAATATTTTCTTCCATCAAGTAGATTTCTTTTAATTTTTAAAAATTATTTCTTTTGCTTGGCAGAAGCTTTTTAGTTTGCTGTAGTCCCAATTGCTTATTTTTGCTTTTGTTGCTTGTGCTTTAGGTATCATATCCAAAATATCATTACCAAGACCCATATCAAGGTGCTTTTCCTGATGTTTTGTTGTAGGAATTTTATGGTTTCAAATTTAAACTTTTAACTGTAATCCACTTCAAGTTAATTTTAGTTAGACAGTTGTTCAGTTTAATTCTTTTGTATAAGAATAGGCTGTTTTCTAAGCACCATTTATGGAAAAGACTATCTCTTCCGTATTTGTTATTCATGGTGCCCCCGTCAAATATTAGTTGACATGTGTAGGTTTATTTCTGAGCTCTTGATTCTGTTCTGTTGATCTCTGTGCCAGTTTTTTGTGCCAGTATTTACATACTGTTTTGATTACTACTGATTTTGATACTATTTTGTAATATTGTTTGAAATCAGAAAATGTGATGCTTCCAACTCTATTCTTTTTTTTTCTAGTTTTATTGGGATGTAATTAACATATAACATTTGCTAGTTTAAGGTCAAAACATAATTATTTGATATATATATATATACATTGCAAAATGATTATAAAAGTAATTTTAGTTAACATAAATTACCTCACAGTGTTAATTTTTTTTCTTGTGATAAGAACTCTTAGCAACTTTCAAATATACTATTCAGTATTTTTAACTATCATTACCGTTCTATACATTACATCACCAGAATTTAGTTATCTTATAAATGGAAGTGTGTAACTTTTGACCACCTTCACCCCATATTTGGAAAGTTTTTAGCCATTATTTCTTTTTTAAAAAAATATGTTACTTTCTTTTCTTATTCCAGGATTCCCATAATGCATATATGTTTTGTCTTGTTAGTATCCCATAAGTTTTGTAGGCTTTCTTCACTTAGGCTTTCTTCACTCTTCTTCATTTTTATTTTCTTTTGATCCTCTGACTGGTTAATTTCAAATGACCTGTCCTAAGAATCATATATATATTTTTCTTCCTGGCTTTAGTCTGCTCTTGAAGCTTTCTTGAATAATTCAATATAATCATTGTATTCTTAAGTTCTAGGTTTTCTGTTTGGTATTTCTGATAGTTTCATTTCTGTTGTGAAATTCTTGTTTCCTTCCCAGACTTTTTTCCCTAATTTCATTAGTTTTCTGTGTGTTCACTGAACTAGTTTAAGAGGATTATTCTGAATGTTTTGGCAAATAGTTCATAGATCTACATTTTTTAAACTCAATTATTGGAGCTTTAATTAGTTTCCTTTGTTGGTGTTATTTTTACCTGACTCTTCATGACCTTTGTCTCCTTGTATCTGTGTATCTATGTATAAAGTAAGTGGTATCTCTTCCAGATATTGCTAGTTTGCTTTGGCAGGGAAAGACCTTCAACAGTCAGCTCATCTTGGGATATTGGACAGGTCAGCTAGTAGTGTAGGCAGGCAGGCCTTTCTATTTGTGTCTCTAGTTGGGTGAGACTGCTGCTGTGCTCTGAAGTTGGGGGGTTGTTCTTATTGGACTCCACAGTTAGGTGCATTTGCTACTTGGCTCTGCATTCATGTGGGGCCACTGGTTGGTCTCCCTACTCAAGTGAGGCTGCCGGCTGTGTTCTAAGTTCAGGTGGGGCCACTAACAGGGCTCCAAAATCACTTATGGTCAGGAGAGGTCACAGGCTGTGTTTCCTGAAAGGGCAGGGCCACTGGTTGAATATTGCCATTGGGCAGACTTGCAGACTGTGATCTGAAATTTTTTCTGGTCAGGTGGGGCCTCAGGCTATGCTGAGTGTGCTCCACATTTGGGCAGGTGATTTTTCAGGTTTCATGATCAGGTGGGGCCACAGACTATGCTGCAAGACTGAGTTGGGTCACTGGATGGGCTCCCTAGCCGGGTGAGGCTGTAGGTTGTATTCAACAATTTGTCAGGGCCATAAGTTGGGGTCTGCTGATAGGCAGGTTTGTAGGTTGGGTTCCACAGCTGCTCAGTGTCACTATTCAGGTTTCAAGTTTTTGTGGAGCCAAAGGGCAGGCTCAACTGTTGGGCAGGGCTGCTTGCTTGGCTCCTTGCCTCTGTGAGCCATAGAATGTGTTATGTTGGGCTTCCCTGGTGGTGCAGTGGTTGGGGGTCTCCCTGCTGGTGCAGGGGATGTGGGTTCTTGCCCTGGTCTGGGAGGATCCTGCATGCTGCGGAGCGGCTGGACCCATGAGCCATGGCCGCTGGGCCTGCACATCTGGAGCCTCTGCTCTGCAATGGGAGAGGCCACAACAGTGAGAGGCCCGTTTACCACAAAAAAAAAAAAAAAAAGAATGTGTTATGTTACTGCTAGGCATCTATGTCCATGCTTCTCAATGGAGTGGGACTGGAGCCTATACTCAACAGTTGGGTGAGACTGTGAATTTGCTCCCCTGCTTGGATGGGTCATAGGATGTGCTCTAGAGCTACTGGACATCTGTCACTTCACTATAACTGTAACTTCACACAAAAATCAATGTAGGGCCTGGGGTACCTTAATTAATCAATAGGAATATTCTAGTCCATATTTCTCAATGTAAATTATTAGACTACTGTTTCCATGTATCTACCATGTCTCATGATCATGTTGTTCTGGATTATTTTCATAGCTTGACTAATTTAGAGGTCAGGAAGAAAACCAATATTTCAGTTCCCCAAAACACCAAATCCAAGACTTTGTTCTATATTATGTTAGAAAGTTACCTGCATTATTAAAATAAACATTAAATATTTTCAAGAAACAAAGTTACTTGCCTCAGACACAGGCAGTGAAAAACAGAATTAAACAAAACACCAATTTAAAACAGTGAGCCATGGCCAAAGCATTACCTATTTTAAGTTTCTTAGCACTGTTTCCTTCAGACCACAATATCTGTGAGTGTAATTCTGAGTCTTAATTCCACCCCTGTTATTTGGCTTTGTGTTTTCATTCTTAACACTTTCCACTCCTAGCAAGACTCATAAATGTAAATTTTATGGCACAATTCTTGCTTATATTATAGACTTCCTATCTGATGTTAATTGGATTTACTGTGTATCCACCAGGCTCATTCCCTAGACAGCTACAAGTTTACTAGATAAAGTGAAGTTTACGGTTTGCTAAAAATTTTGCCAAATTATTCTCACTCTGAGACAACTGACAACTTGGTTACCTTATTTAAAATCGTTTTCTTAATTAGCAGGCTATGTTTTGCTAATTTGCATAGCAACAAACATTAAACATAACATCAACTAATCAAATTTCTATTTTACATGGGAAGATTTTTAAATATTATGCTTTATTCCATGTATACTTTACCCAGAAACTCATTTCCATTTCTTAAAAAATGAGAGGCTGCCAAGCATGATTTGTATTAGAATCCCACATACCTCATAATTATGACAGTTCTAGAATGTGCTGTTAAAACATGTCTTTATAGTATAGCAAAGCATATCTTTTAAAATGACAAAGGTTTGCTAAAATTACTGAAAACTATGTAGTAGGCCTTGGGCACTGCTTGCTTTTGGATAAAAATTACACTGAAATAAGCCATTGTAGATAGTAATATCTGAAAATGATTTATACCTCTAAAGTAGAAAATGAGTTAAATAGCTTTACTTTTTCTTACTATGACCTCTAGGAATCAAGGGAAATGCAAGTTTTTAATTGAATTCTGCCAACTGATATACTTTGAGAACAGAATCAAGACTAAATACAAGTTAATGCTTCAGAAGAATAGCATGACTTTCCTAAGGCAACAAAGTAGGGCAAGTTGATCTTCAAATGACTCATTCAAAAATTTTCTTCCTTCCATTCTTGCCTGGTAGAATCATTTATGCTTTTTTTTTTTTTTTTGCAGTACGTGGGCCTCTCACGGTTGTGGTCTCTCCCTTTGCAGAGCACAGGCTCCAGACCCTCAGACTCAGTGGCCATGGCTCACGGGCCCAGCTGCTCTGTGGTATGTGGGATCCTCCCGGGCCAGGACACAAACCTGCGTCCCCTGCATTGGCAGGTGGACTCTCAACCACTGCTCCACCAGGGAAGCCCCCATATGCATTTTGACCTAAATTAACAAATAAACATTGAGCTTATTTCTTCATGATGTAAAAACATTTACAAATGGGTCTTTAATGAGGGCAATACAAATATATAGAAAAAGTTTTACCCACATGGCAATGTTTCTCCAAATGTTGAATAGCTTGATTTAATTTCAAGAATATTGTGAAAGAATGTTTCCTAGTTAAGAAATCAAAAGAACTCAATGTGTAATCAATAATTCATTTGTTTTGGGAACATTTTTTCTCATGTTAATATCTCATATGTGTTTAGAAATACAAGCATTCAGATACATCATTACTTTGAGATAAGAAATGAGCATATAGAATATTTAAGTTTATTTTCTATATCCAAAACAATAAATTTAGGATATACAAATAATTATATATGGTAGAAACATGATTTCTTTATTAAATTTATTTATTATATTTCCTTATTTTCTATATGTGAAAATTTGTAGAGAGGTGATAAGAAAATAAATCAAAGGAAAATGTGATTGAACTGAAAACACCAATATAGCAAATATTCCTTATTGAAGAAAGGTAGAAAAGAAGGAATATTGCCATTCTGACTTTATTTACTGTTACTAGGCTCTTATTTGTTTTAATATTCTGTAAAATGGAATATAAGAAACAAGAGATTATTTTTATATTATATGATTCTGGTGCATGACTTAATTGATAATGATGCATCACTATAGTAGAATTCTAGCCCACCTCATGGAACAAAACTAAAATAGTAGCTGTGATCTGCACCTGGAAATTTACAAATTTATCTCCTTTTGAGTTCAATCATCTTTATCCATGATCAGTTTATATAATGCCTAATTTTTGATTAAGGAAATATAATCCTGTAAGTACATTGGAATTTAAAGTTCTGAATTTATACTCAATATTATTTCAGAAAATGCATATACATTATATATACATTTACAAATACTATAATGAAGGGCAGTATAATGAAGTTTTTAGGGTTGGAAAAATATTTAGACTCAATTCTACATCCAAGTGGTAGCTCTATGACTCCAGGGATATGATTACTTAACAGTTTATAGGTAAACAAATACACTAATACTTAACTTATAAGTTTGTAGATAAATAAATGAGGCAAGACTTGAATATGCTTAACCCATAGTCTGGAACATAGTAAGCACTGAATACACATTAGCTCTTTTAATGTTCTCATGTTATTGAACATGGAAACTTATTAGTTTTCCCCAGAACTCCATTTTCAAACTTGTTGGAAGGTGACATAGTGATTATAGCTCATTAATTTTTAGGTGTTTTGGTGAATTACAAATTCAGTGACTTCTAAAGAATAAAAAGAATATGTGTTTAGCAAGTACTATAGCAGGGTTATAGATAGCATAATTTAATGAGTCAATTATGCAAATACTGAATTATGCTAAGTATTTAAGTTAAATAATTCTTAAAGTTTTCATTAGATAATTGCAACTGTGATACTTTTGTTTCTTCATATGCTCCCACTGAACTCTCTACTGCCACTCAGATATTTTTGACAAGCACCTTTATTCCAGTTGCTTGATCTCATCTCTGAGGTTTACCATATGTCTAGAAGAAGTTTTAGGCTAAAATTTACAAGTTCTTTCACTAATGTGTGGAGTATTATTTACATGGTTTCTGCAACTAGAGTAAACAAAGATTAAAACATAATTTATCCTTATATTATATTTCTGATTTTTAAATCCTTATAATAATAATGATAATAAAGCTATTACTTCATGGATCTTGTGCTGTGCATTATATATGGTGTTTTAAGTGTGTTATCTCATTTAATCCCATAGACCAAATTGAGTGTTAGCATTTACTGTGGGTTTAACACAAGGCAAGCAGAGTAGTAGCTCTATGTAATTTATTTCTGACAATCACCTAAAAGACAAACACTATGTACCTGTTACCATATGTAAAAATTATTATCCTGGTGAACAAGAAAAGTGCAACAAATATTTTACATGGAACTTAAAAGTTTGAAAAGCAAGGTACAGATAGTTAATAAACCTAGTGAAGACTACACATCAGGTGATTTGGAATAAATTAAAAATTCTGCTAAGAAATTATAACTGTAGAGTAATTAATAACAAAGATAATTCTTCAAAGGAAATAAAGTAGTTTACAGTGACTAAAAAATCATTTAGAACAAATTTTTTTAAATTGTTTACATATTTTTTTCTATTTTTTAAAAAGCCATGGATGGATTTCTTGCATATTGCCAAAATCACAGAACATCAAATTAAAACACACTCAGAGGCTTATGCAAAGATGGTTATTATTTATTTATTTAGTAGTAGTTTGATTAGTAGCATCTCTCATTTTTTATCTCATTTCATTATATATATAAAACATAAATATGCATATGTATAACTGAAGCACATTTGATGAATGCTTTTGTGTGTAAATTTAAATGCATATGCTTTGCCATAAAGCCAAAGAGCTATTCCATTGCCATAGTTTTAAAAATGTTTTCTGTGTTCCATGAGCATTGCCATTTTCATGCTATAGAAAACTTACATTTTTAAAACCTAAAGTCTGTTTATGAACTTTATATTTTTTTTATTCTCAAAGAAGTGTTTTACAAAAACACAAGAAAGAAAGCAATCTCTATTCAACAAAGAAAGAACAGAATGTTCAATATTCAAATTCTCTAATTTTTCTGAAAATACTTAATATAAAATGAGTTCCTTAAATCTTATATTCCATTTTTGTACCAGGAACACTGGGCTGAAGGTCTAGGGGTGAGGTCCCTGAACACAGAGCACCTTGTGAGCCAGTAAAACCAGATGAAGCAAAAGAAAAAAAAAAAAAAAAGGAAACAGATCTTCACAAAAACAGATTCTTAGTGGCTCGTGTGAAGAGTCATTCCAAGCCGTGTGGCTGACAGGGTCTTGGTGCACCGACTGGGTGTCAGGCCTGTGCTTCTGAGGTGAGAGAGCCAAGGACATTGGTCCACCAGATACTTCCAAGCTCCATGTAATATCAAATGGCAAAAGCTCTACCAGAGATCTCCATCTCAACGTTAAGATGCAGCTCCACTCAACAACCAGGAAGCTACAGTGCTGGACATTCTATGCCAAACAACTAGCAAGACTGAAACACAACCCCATACATGAGCAGACAGGCTGCCTAAAATCATAATAAGGTCACAGACACCCAAAAACACACCACCGACATGGTCCTGTCCACAAGAAAGACAAGATCCAGCCTCATCCACCAGAACACAGGCACCAGTCCCCTCCACCAGGAAGCCTACACAAGCCACCGAACCAACCTTAGCCACTGGGGGCAGAAACTAAAAACAACAAACCTGAAGCCTACAAAAAAGAGACCCCAAACATAGTAAGTTAAGCAAACTGAAAAAACAGAGAAAGACATGGCAGATGAAGGAGCAAGGTAAAAACCCACCAGACCAAACAAATGAAGAGGAAGTAGGCAGTCTACCTGCAAAAGAATTCATAGTAATGATAGTAGAGATGATACAAAATCTTGGAAAGAGAATGAAGAAAATACAAGAAACGTTTAACAAAAACCTAGAACTAAAGAGCAAGCAAACAATGATGTACAACATAATAAATGAAATTAAATATTCTCTAGAAGGAATCAATAGCAGTAAAACTGGGGCAGAAGAATGAATAAGTGACCTGGAAGATAAAATAGTGGAAATGACTACCATAGAGCAGAAGAAAGAAAAAGCAATGAAAAGAATTGAGGACACTCTCAGACTTCTAGGAAAACATTAAATGCACCAACATTTGAATTATAGGGGTCCCAGAAGAAGAGAAAAAGAAAGGGACTGAGAAAATATTTGAAGAGATTATAGTTGAAAACTTTCCTAATATGGAAAGGAAACAGTCAATCAAGCCCATGAAGCGAAGAGTCCCATACAGAATAAATCCAGGAGAAACACGCCAAGACACATATGAATCAAACTATCAAAAATTAAATGTAAATAAAAAATATTAAAAGCAGCAAGGGAAAACAAATAACATACAAGGGAATCTCTATAAGTTTAACAGCTGATCTTTCAGCAGAAACTCTGCAAGCCAGAAGAAAGTGGCAGGACATTTATAAAGTGATGAAAGGGAAAAACCTACAACCAAGATAACTCTACCCAACAAGGATCTCATTCAGATTCAGCAGAGAAATAAGAACTTTTAAAGACAAGCAAAAACTAAGAGAATTCAGCACCACAAAACCAACTATACAGCAAATGCTAAGGGAACTTCTCTAGGCAAGAAACACAAGAGAAGGAAAGGGCCTACAATAACAAATCCAAAACAATTAAGAAAATGGTAATAGGAACATGTATATCAATAACTACCTTAAATGTAAGTGGACTAAATGCTCCAGCAAAAAGACATAGACTGGATGAATGGATACAAAAACAAGACCTCTATATAGGCTGTCTACAAGGGACCAAACTCAGACCTAGGGGCACATACAGACTGAAAGTGAGGGGATAGAAAAAGCTATTCCATGCAAATGGAAATCAAAAGAAAGCTGGAGTAGCAATTCCCATATCAGACAAAAGAGACTTAAAATAAAGACTATCACAAGGGACAAAGAAGAGCATTACCTAATGATCAAGTGATCAATCAAGAAGAAGATATACCAATTGTACATACTTAAACACCCAACATAGGAGCACCTCAATACACAAGGCAAATGCAAACAGCCATAAAAGGAGAAATTGACAGTAACACAATCATAGTAGGGGACATTGACACCACAATTACACCTATGGACAGATCATCCATAATGAAAATAAATAAGAAAACACAACCTTTAAGTGATACATTAAACAAGATGGACTTAATAGATATTTATAGGACATTACATCCAAAAGCAACAGAATAAACTTTCTTCTAAAGTGCTCGTGGAACATTTTCCTGGATAGATCATATCTTGGGTCAAAAATTGAGACTTGGTAAATTTAAGAAACTAGAAATCATATCAAGAATCTTTTCCAATCACAATGCTATGAGACTAGATATCAATTACAGGAAAAATCTGTAAAAAATACAAATACAAGGAGGCTAAACAATACACTACTAAATAACAAAGTGATCACTGAAAAAATCAAAAAGGAAATCAAAGAATATCCAGAAACAAATGACAATGAAAACACGATGACCCAAAACCTATGGGATGCAGCCAAAGCAGTTCTAAGAAGGAAGTTTATAGCAATACAATCCTACCACAAGAAACAAGAAACATCTCAAATAAACAACCTAATCTTACACCTAAAGCAATTACAGAAAGAAGAAAAAAAAACCCAAAATTAGCGGAAGGAAAGAAATCATAAAGATCAGATCAGAAATAAATGAAAAAGAAATGAAGGAAACAATAGCAACGACCAATAAAACTAAAAGCTGGTTCTTTGAGAGTATATACAAAATTGATAAACCATTAGCCAGACCCATCAAGAAAAAAAGGGAGAAGACACAAATCAATAGAATTAGAAATGAAAAAGGAGAAGTAACAACTGACCCTGCAGAAATACAAAGGATCATGAGAGATTACTATAAGCAACTAAATGCCAATAAAATGGACAACCTGGAAGAAATGGACAAATTCTTAGGAAAGCACAACATTCTGAGACTGAACTAAGTAGAAATAGAAAATATAAACAGATAAATCACAAGCACTGAAATTGAGACTGTGATTAAAAATCTTCCAACAAACAAAAGCCCAGGGCCAGATGGCTTCCCAGGCGAATTCTATCAGACGTTTAGAGAAGAGCTAACACCTATCCTTCTCAAACTCTTCCAAAATATAGCGGAGGGAGGAATACTCCCAAACTCATTCTACGAGGCCACCATCACCCTGATAACAAAACCAGACAAAGATGTCAAAAAAAAAAAAAAAAAGAAAACTACAGGACAATATCGCTGATGAACATAGATGCAAAAATCCTCAGTAAAATATTAGCAAACAGAATCCAACAGCATGTTAAAAGGATCATACACCATGATCAAGTGGGGTTTATCCCAGGAATGCTACAATTCTGCAATATATGCAAATCAATCAATGTGATATATATTAACCAACTGAAGGATAAAAACCATATGATCATGTAATAGATGCAGAAAAAGCCTTTAACAAAATTCAACACCAATTTATGATAAAATCCCTCCAGAAAGTAGGCATAGAGGGAACTTACCTCAACATAATAAAGGCCATATAAGACAAACCTACAGCCAACATCATTCTGAATGGTGAAAACATGAAACCATTCCCATAAAGATCAAGAACAAGACAAGGTTGCCCATGGTAACCACTATTATTCAACATAGTTTTGGAATTTTTAGCCACAGCAATAAGAAAAGAAAAAGAAATAAAAGTAATCCAAATCAGAAAAGAAGAAGAAAAACTGTCACCATTTTAACATGACATGATACTATACATAGAGAATCCGAAAAATGCTACCAGAAAACCACTAGAGCTAATCAATGAATTTGGTAAAGTAGCAGGATACAAAGTGAATACACAGAAATCTCTTACATTCCTATATACTAATGATGAAAAATCTGAAACAGAAATAAGAAAACACTCCCATTTACCACTACAACAAAAAGAATAAAATACCTAGGAATAAACCTACCTAAGGAGACAAAAGACCTGTATGCAGAAAACTATAAGACACTGATGAAAGAAATTAAAGATGATACAAACAGATGGAGAGATATACCATGTCCTTGGACTGGAAGAATCAACATTGTGAAATTGACTCTACTACCCAAAGCAATCTACAGACTCAATGCAATCCCTATAAGACTACCAATGGCCTTTTTCACAAAACTAGACAAAAACTTTCACAATTTGTATGGAAACACAAAATATCCTGAATAGCCAAAACAATCTTGAGGAAGAAAAGTGAAGCTGGAGGAATCAGGCCCCCTGACTTCAGACTATAGTACAAAGCTACAGTAATAAAGACAGTATGATACTATCACAAAAACAGAAATATACATCAATGAACAGGATAGAAAGTGCAGAGATAAACCCATGCACTTATGGTCACTGTATTTTTGATAAAGGATACAAAAATATACAATGGAGAAAAGACAGCCTCTTCAATAAGTGGTGCTGGGAAAATACAGCTATATGCAAAAAAATGAAATTAGAATACTCCCTAACATCATACAAGAACATAAACTCAAGATGGATTAAAGATCTAAGTATAAGGTCAGACAGTAAAACTCTAAGAGGAAAAGATAGGCAGAACACTCCATTACATAAATCACAGCAAGATTTTTTTGACTCACCTCGTACAGAAATGACAATAAAAACAAACAAACAAAAAAGCAAATGGTACCTAATGAAACTTAAAATCTGTTGCATAACAATGGAAACCATAAACAAGATGAAAAGATAACCTCAGATAGGGACAAAATATTTGCAAATGAAACAACTGACAAAGGACTAATTTCCAAAATTTACAAGCAGCTCATGCAGCTCAGTATCAAAAAAACAAACAACCCAATCCATAAATGGGCAGAAGACCTAAACAGACATTTCTCCAAATAAGATATACAGATTGCCAACAAACATATGAAAGGATATTCAACATCAGTAATCAATACAGAAGTGCAAGTCAAAACTACAATGAGGTATCACCTCACACCAGTCAGAATGGCCATCATTAAAAAATCTACAAACAATAAATGCTGGAGTGGGTGTGGAGAAAAGGGAACCCTCTTGCACTGCTGGTGAGAATGTAAATTGATACAGCCACTATGGAAAACAGTATGGAGGTTCCTTAAAAAACTAATAATAGAACTACCATATGACCCAGCAATCACACTACTATGAATACACACTGAGGAAACCATAATTCAAAAAGAGTCATGTACCACAATGTTCATTGCAGCTCTGTTTACAATAACCAGGACATGGAAGCAACCTAAGTGTCCATCGACAGATGAATGGATAAAGAAGATGTGGCACATATATACAATGGGATATTACTCAGCCATAAAACTAAATGAGATTGAGTTATTTGTAGTGAGGAGGATGGACCTAGAATCTGTCATACAGAGTGAAGTAAGTCAGAAAGAGAAAAACAAATACCTTATGCTAAGACATATATATGGAATCTAAAAAAAAAAAAAAAGAGGTTCTGAAGAACCTAGGTGCAGGACAGGAGTAAAGACACAGATGTAGAGAATGGACTTGAGGACATCAGGAGGGGGAAGGGTAAACCGGGATGAAGTGAAAGAGTGGCATGGACATATATACACTACCAAATGTAAAATAGGTAGCTAGTGGGAAGCAGCCAGATAGCACAGGGAGATCAGCTCGGCGCTTCGTGACCATGTAGAGGGGTAGGATGGGGGGGGGGGGGGGGAGACGCAAGGGGGAGTAGATATGGGGATATATGTATACGTATAGCTGATTTACTTTTTTATAAAGCAGAAACTAACACAATATTGTAAAGCAATTATACTCCAATAAAGATGTTTAAAAAAAAAACCCTATATTCTTCTTTGCTTGACAAATCTTTGATTCCGTTTTACTAAACATCATCCCCAGATAATGCCAAAAAGATTACTTGTCTAGTCATGAACCTAAGGCCAATGATAGAGCTATTCCGAAATATAGTGTATCATCAGGACTTCCACTTTCCACTGGTCAGGCCTGCCCCGTCTGAGACTTCCACTTATGTGAGCTCAAGAACAATGACCGGCCCCTTCTTCAATCTGTTTCTGCAATATCTGTACTCATTAAAAGTTGATGGACTAAAGAATTCCAGATTTTAAATTCATCTTATTTCATTTAAGCAGTTGAATATAATAAAAAATGCAATAGAAATGCTATTGAGGACATTTTATACTGCAACTATATAAATTCTTATTTATTCCTTTTTAATTTCCTTATTTTATAGCACAAATTAGAATAAAATATTTGAAAGTTTGTGAAATAGTATATTTTCTTTATATTTAATGTTATCTCTTCCAAATAGTTTAGCAGATATGGAATTGATGGAAGAAATATGTGAATATATTAAAATGTATACTGTATATTGCAATTTAGTTTCCAAATGAAAATAAACACATTATGCTTTCAGAATTATTGACATTCTTACAGACAAATTACTCTAAATTGTTGGTTTGTGTTTCATTCATTATTTATTTACAATTCACTATTGAGCACCTGCCATATACCAGTCACTGTGCTTGCATTCTCTTTTGTTACTTAGATGGTTTATTTTCTACTTGTAAGTTTGTAAACTTCAGGCATGACATTTGTTTTTAAATTTTCTGCTTATAGTGGTTGCTCAGTTTCCTATTGAATGTGTATATATTTTGTGGGTGTTTTATTTACATTTTTTTCTAATTAAAAATTCATAGCTTGTTCATCAACCATCACAAAAATATGTAATAAAAACCATGAAGGTCCCTAGCAATAGTTCAGAAAGATCCTTATCAACAGCTTTAACTATATGCTTTTCAATTTTTTAAAACATTTTATTAGGTGAGCATACAAATACAAATTAATTTATAAAATTATGTCTACTAGGGCTTCCCTGGTGGTGCAGTGGTTGAGAGTCTGCCTGCTGATGCAGGGGACACGGGTTCGTGCCCCGGTCAGGGAAGATCCCACATGCTGTGGAGCAGCTGGGTCCGTGAGCCATGGCCGCTGAGCCTGGGCATCCAGAGCCTGTGCTCCACAATGGGAGAGGCCACAGCAGTGAGAGGTCCGTGTACCGCAAAAAAAAAAAAAAAGAAAATATTATGTCTACTAACATATATTTGAGCACTTACTGAGAACCAGGCACTGCTCTACCCACAAATAATATCTAATTTAATTCTTCCAACCCCGTAAGGTATATACTTTTTTTGTGTGTGTGTGCAGTACACGGACCTCTCACTATTGTGGCCTCTCCTGTTGTGGAGCACAGGGTCCTCCAGATGCGCAGGCCCAGCGGCCATGGCTCACGGGCCCAGCCGCTCCGCGGCATGTGGGATCTTCCTGGACCGGGGCGCGAACATGTGTCCCCGCATCGGCAGGAGGACTCCCAACCACTGCGCCACCAGGGAAGCCCGGTATATACTTTTATTTTTGTCCATATGGTACCCTTCATTCTGGTATAATTGTATGTGCCCAAATAATCCCCACCTTCTTTTCCTTCCCCATGCCATTGACTCCTTTTCTTGTGAAAAGAAGTAGTCTGTACCTTTCTCCTTCCTCCTTCCAATCCATTGTCATTGTGCTGTTTTATCTACTACCTCTGTAAAAGTCTTACTACTAATTTTTCAAGAGTCTTTTTCCACTCCAATTGCTAGCCTGATTCAAGAAAACCCAGGACTTGAATATTAAAAACAGAATTTTGAAAGTCTTTTTACCCTTTGGAGCACCAAAATTTTGCTTTTGAAGCCAAAAACTAAATATAGACAGTTTTCCCATTTGAATTTCTACTGTAAATTATTCCAGTTACACTGGGTAATCTGAATGACTTTGACTCTCATTGAGAAGTAAAACATAAAAGAAAGTACTGAAGAGAAAATTCACAAAGATTAATATTTCAAGATATCTTTCCATACATATCTACCAATGGGAATATGATACAAAATATTTATACAGCAAATATATTAACCATCTTCCCTGGTGGCACAGTGATTAAGAATCCCCCTGCCAATGCAGGAGACACTGTTTCGACCCCTGTTCCAGGAAGATCCTACATGCTGCGGAGCAACTAAGCCCATGCACCACAACTACTGGGCCTGCACTCTAGAGCCTGCAAGCCACAACTACTGAAGCCCATGTACCTATAGCCCATGTTCCTCAACAGGAGAAGCCACCACAATGAGAAACCCGTGCAACTGCAATGAAGAGTAGCCCCCACTCACTACAACTAGAGAAAGCCCGCACACAGCAACGAAGACCCAACACAGCCAAAAATAATTAAAAAAAAAAAAATATATATATATTAGCCATGTGCCTGTCATATTTACTACCACTATTTTAATTTCTCTCATAATTTCATTTTTATTTTAGTTAATTGTTTGGTTGTTTTTTAATGCAGTTTCTTCTTCGTGGTTTTTCTAACATCTATATCAACTATTGCCTTTGAACTTTTGGCTTGACTCTGTTTTGATTCATATAAACCTTGATGTAAAAACTAAACTACTATATAAAATTTGAGTATTTCACCTGTCAATACACTAGAGCACATAATTTTGAATTTTTTTGAAATTTTTGGAGGACTCATAGTAAGGGACACATCATAGAATTTAAAGAGTTATATACAGAGTGCTTCTCATTGCTCACAGCCAAGCAAAACTCTGTCTGTTCTTAACCTTCTACTTTGTATACAACATCACTTCACTTCCATCTTTATCTTATATTGTAAAGTATACTTCTTTCTTCTTCATAACAACTGGAAAATTTTATATTATTAAGAAATCAGTAATGCTCACTGCATACCATATATCCAAGAACAGATGTCATGTTGAATGACACCTAGATCCCAGGATAAAGATCAGAGGTAGAAGCTGCAGGCAAGTTAGCTTTGTCTTGTTTCTTGTATATGAGCCACAACAAATTAATAATTTTAACTAAATGAGCCCATTTATCAAATAGAAATATTACTATTTTGTGGGCTATACTATAAAGACCATAATAAAAATAAAATAATAACACAATTATCAAGGCATTTCATCCTACCT
>NW_021703785.1:40902014-41159943 GCF_005190385.1 Monodon monoceros
ATTTTCTTTCCTGAACCATATGTGATTGTGTAGGCTCCCTTTTGGTTAAGACTGGTCTCTGAATGAGCATAATTTCTTGTGATTAAAAAAAGCCTTCAAATGAGAATGAAAGAGGAGCATTGTCATCTCTGACAGTCTTGTGTTTTTATTATTTATTTTACTTAAAAATAGTTATTTTATATTTTCTACCTCATATCTCCATTACCATAGACCTAAAGGGTTTTAGGTCTGTGTTTTTTGTTGACTTTGAATGGCATTCAAGATAGCTCGTTTCCTTGTATTTGTTGTTTTGTTAGTGAGTTCCTGTGGTTCATGTTTGATATAGGTCTGCATCTAGTGTTGAGCATATATCTTTCCAAAGAGATTTATACTTGCTTCTGCCAAGTACCCTGGATTACTTTATACATTAATTTATCTGGTTGGGATGTCCTGGAACTCATAGATAATGTAAATTTGAATCGAGAATCAATGGAATGAAAAGGGAGTTATTTATTGACTCACATGACTTGAAATTTTAAGAAATTGACTTCTTTCAGGCAAGGGATTCTGTATCTTTCAGCCGGTATGCTTCATTTTCCTAGGGTGACTTGTTTTTAACAAAGCTCTTTCTTGGATACCAAAAATTTGCTGGTAGATGGGCATACCAGTTCCCTCTAAAAGATTTTAATCAGCCCTTATTTGGCAAATACCTATTTTTGGACAATGACTCTATCCAGGAGAATGGGGTATTATGATTGATCTGTGGCGTGTATGTCATATATGAAGGCAAAGTCATGTAATTGACAGCCACACCAGCTCCCCTAAACAAAACAAAACAAACAAACAAAAAACACGTATCATGGGCAGGAGAAAAAATAAAATAGAAAGCATTCAAATCTCTCTCTTCATTAGAAGCATGTAATGGCAGTGGTTCTAATTAAGGAGAAAGTGTAAGCTAGGTGACACCACCAAGTAGCCTATGAGAACAAATACTCAGTCTTACCCTCTGAATTCTGGGACCCACTGCACTTTCCAAAGTCATTTGTGAGGTCAGACCTAATAGATCACTAGAGATCTTTCAGGGGTGATGGAAATGTTCTACCTCGATTGTATGCTGGTTAACTCTTTAAGTTTACTAAAAAATCTTGAATTTTACCTGAAAAACAGGTGAATATTATGGTATGTAAATTATATTTATTAAATTTGTTAAACTAAATAAAGTACAATTTAAAAGAAATGTATCTCCCACCCAAGCTTCATCAACTGGCTCAAGACTTGCATTTACACTAAGCCCCATTAGTTTCATTCTTCTGAGTGTTCATTTCAGTTCTCATCCAGCCAGACATTTTTATTAGTCAAGAATTGTGGGTTGGTTGGCCTTTCCAGTAGATTGATCTCTCTTGAATTATGTATCAGGAAACTTTCTTAATATTGCTGGAATATCTGTTGTGACCTTTTCTATTTTCCATAATGGATATAGGAATTTTTTTATGTTCTGCCTTATTGATTATTTTAATTGATTTGTCCAGAAGGGAGCAATTGAATTCATAGATTCAGACTCATGTTTTGAATTATAGCTCCAATATCTCTTTAATACATATTTTGCTAAAGTCTATGCAGGATCTATTACTGCAGTTGATACTTAAATTTGCTTACTGAGGTAGCCCTAACAAAGTAACACAGATTGGGTAGCTTAAGTAATACACATTTATTTTCTCACAGCTATGGAGGCTAGAAGAACATGATTTTGTACTCAGCTTTTATTTCTCTTTGCAGGCTGGTGTCACTGTTGTCAGATTTTCTAACTCTAACTGAGATCTATGTTGTGTAGCTCATATTGATACCTAAGGTCATTTCCAAAGTAAACACACAAAACACCAAGAATGACTGGCATCCCAGATGCTGGAGGTTGTGTCGATATAAGGACCTGTTCTAAATAATTCCATGCCCCCTTTAAAATCTCTAGTGATTTTAAAATATATATGTACCAAATTTATCAGTAAAACTGAAGAAGATAATATCATTAAAGAGATATAAAGTTAGTGATCTTACTACCATGTTAACACTTATCAATTCATTGTGAAACCTCTAATAGGATTTTTAAAATTAATATATTTATTTTTGGCTGCACTGGGTCTTATTGCTTCATGCAGGCTTTCTCTAGTTGCGGCGAGCAGGGGTTACTCTTTGTTGTGGTGGGAGGGCTTCTGATTGCTGTGGCTTCTCTTGTTGTGGAGCATGGGCTCTAGGTGTGTAGGCTTCAGTAGTTGTGGTGCACGGGCTTTGTTGCTCTATGGCTTGTGGGATCTTCCTAGACCAGGGCTCGAACCCATGTCGCCTGCATTGGCAGGTGGATTCTTAACCACTGTGCCACCAGGGAAGCCCTCTAATAGGATTTTGGAGAAGAAGCACATTTTCACCAAATCTCATTAATTTAAAATGGCCAGTAGCATATACCACATAGGAAAAATGCTAAAAACTTTGATATGTAAATTAAAGGTCCCAAATTTTTCTGAGACATCCACCAGCATTATAAAGAATCATAAAATAATAAGGGGAAGCAGAATCAGCAGTCGCTGGACTACTGGATAAAAATCCAACTTTTATACAGACTTTGGGATGTGCATATGTATATATTTTTTTACATCAGGGATTATATAATCTCCTCTGCATTGAAGTAAAAAAAAAAAATATTGGTAGGGCTTCCCTGGTGGCGCAGTCGTTGAGAGTCCGCCTGCTGATGCAGGGGACACGGGTTCGTGCCCCGGTCTGGGAAGATCCCACATGCCGCGGAGCGGCTGGGCCTGTGAGCCATGGCCGCAAAGCCTGCGCGTCTGGAGCCTGTGCTCCGCAACGGGAGACGCCACAACAGTGAGAGGCCCGCGTATCGCAAAAAAAACAAAAAACAAAAAACAAAACAAAACAAAACAACAACAAAAAATATAGATATAAATATATGTTGGCAAGCAATTCAACTTGCATTAAAAACGTGGTTAAGGTAAAAGCCAGAAGGAATTAGTATTGGTGATTATATTTGTTTATGAAGAAGTCAGTGCAGATTGTTTCATTAATCTCAGCTGTGTGATGAACAGTTGCGTGAATTTATTGTGCACTTTATTCTCTTAAAACATGAGAAATAAACTACAAAGTTTATTGCTGATATCTAAAGTAGCATGGCCTGTGTTTTTCTTAGGTCATGATATTTCTGCTGCAGTATCATCTTAGGCTTTCTCTAGAGAGCTCTATGTTTATAATAACAACAGCTTACTTCACTATTTTACTTCCTTGACCCCTTAACATAATTCAAATTTCACTGCCCTTAATTTACAATTCTGCTACCATTTGGCATAAATCTACTTTTTAAAATAAATTTAGTACAAATTCTAGATGTAAATAGTAGAAGAAAAAACTAAAACACAAGCTGAATGGAACCCACATTCATATAGCTCCTCAAAAACTACTCAAATATAGTTATTTTCAAATGTACTCTTTTACCTGAAAAAATATTCCATATGATAAAACATAGCTCTATCTTACTATATTTTCTATTATTGAATGTAGCATTTAAGTGGAATTTGAAAAATATTTTATAGAATTATAAGTCACTTTCACATATATTTCACAACTTTACTTAGGTTTTATTATGCTTTTTTGCTTATACGGATTTCAAACCTCAGGGAAGTTGAGTAATTTGCTCAATATTGTATAGCTTGTAAAACAGCTATTCATCTGTTCCTCAAAGGCACATCTTCTGTTGATACTGTCCTATTTCCAACATCTCTTTTGTGGACAAACATTGTGAATAATGAGCCTACTTTCTCCAATCTCCAATAAGGTTTTTATCTCTAACTTACAATGACATTTCTCAGGAAGATCACTAGTGGCATATTTGTAATTAAATTCAAAGATTAATTCTCTAAATAATTGTACATCTTTGTGTATCTGATACTGTGATAACTTCCTCCTAATTTTTTCTTAAATCTGACAATTCCTCCTAATTCTACTTGCTGACTTTATGTTCTGCTCTTTGAAGCCTGATTTATCTCAGAGTTCTGGCTTTTATCTCTTCATTCTATCCATTCTCCTTAAGAATTAAATTTTCTTCCAAGTCTTCAATTCCTGTGTATGTGTTCAGGACCCTTAATATCTGTCTAGATTTAAGAATCCTCTCCTGAGGTCCATATTTTATATTTAAATCATATGTTCTTTTATTTTTTATGAGAAAACAATTCTTTTATAATACCCCATGCTTAAGAGATAAGTATAAAAATCATATATGTGTAGCTAAATGTCTTTTCAGAGTGAACACAAATATGTAACCACAGCCTGGATCAGGAAACGGATCACTGCACTACCCCAAAACATTTCAAGCCCTTTTTCAGTTACCACCAATCTCCTGAACAAAGGCAATATTATTCATTTTAACTTTAAGCATATATTAAATTTAATTAATTTAACTTTTGAAGAGTATTCCAGTCATTCCTCCCCCTTGCCAATTTTGGTACATTCTTTTCTATTTACCATTCTGGTATGTGTGAGGTGGTATTTGCAGTTTTAATTACCTAATGCATTTTGATGTCAAGAACTTTTTCAAAAGTTTGCTGGATATCTGAATTTACCCCTTTGTGGATTATGCTGTTTTGAAAAAATAAATTTTCCTCTTGAAACTAATAAGCAAGTATAACAAAGTTAGAATAAAAGGTCAATCATTTTACTGTATACTAGCAATGAGTAGGTGAAATTTGAAATTAAAAACACAATACCATTTACCTTAGCACCCAAAGAAAATGAAATAGGTATAAATCTAACAAAACATGTACAAGAACATCATGTGGAAAATGACAAAACTCTGATGAATGAAATCAAAGAAAAACTTAATAAATGGAGTGATAGTCCATAATAATGGACAGGAAGACTCAATATTGTCAAGACGTCAGTTCTTCCCTACATGATTTATAGATTCAACATAATCACAATAAAAATCCCAGCAAGATATTTTGTGGATATTAAAAAACTGATTTTAAAAATTTATATGGAGAGGCCAAAGACCAAGAACAGCCAACACAATATTGAACGAGAGGAAAAAAGTTGGAGAACTGATGCTATCCAACTTCAATACATACTATAGAGCTACAGCAATCAAGACAGTGTTGTAAAAGAATGGTAAAAAAGGTAAATAGAACAGAATAAGAGCCCAAATTGACCCATATAAATTGATATTTGACAGAGTAGCAAAGACAGTACAAGGAAGCAAAGATAGCCTCTTCAATAAATGGTGCTGGAACAATTAGAGAGCTGCATGCAAAAAATATCAATCTAGATATAGACATGACACCCTTAACAAAGATTAACTTAAAATAGATCACAGACTTAAATGTAAAATGCAAAACTATAAAATTTCTGAAAGATAACATAGAAAAAAAGCCTAGATTACCTTGGGTATGGAAGTGACTTTTTGGACAGAACACCAAAGGCCCAATCCATGAAAAAAAATTGATAAACTGGACTTCATTATAATTTAAAAGTCTGCTCTGTTAAAGACAATGTCAAGAGAATAAGAGAACAAGCCACAGTCTGGGAGAAAGTATTTGCAAAAGACACATCTGATAAAGGATTATTACCCAAAATATACAAAGAACTCTTAAAACACAATAATAAGGAAAGATATGGAGGAAACTTAAAAACATGTTACTAAGTGAAAGAAGCCAATCTGAAAAAGCTATGATTCCAACTACATGATTCCAACTATATGACATTATTGAAAAGGCAAAACTATGGGGACAATAAAAATTACAGTGCTTGCTGAAAGCGAGGATGAATAGGTGAAGTGTAGAGCATTTTTATGGCAGTGACAATACTCTAATGATGGATATATGTCATTATACATTTGTCTAAACCCAAAGAATGTAAATACAACACCAAGAGTGAACTGTAAATTATGAACTTTGGGTGATTATCATGTATCAATGTAGTTTCATCAATTGTAAAAAGTCTACCACTCTGGCGAGGAATGTTCAAAATGACAGAGGCTATGCATGTGTGGGGGAAAGGGGTATATGAGAATTCTTTGTAACTTCCTTTCAATTTTGCTGTAAACCTAAAACTTCTCTAAAAAATTAAAGTATTTAAATATGAATAAATATTTTTTTCCAAATGAAATGATCTTTTTTTAAATATTATTAGATTATATCTATTTTCAATATCTGTAAATGATTTATGATATAATGACATAGCATGAAGTTATTCTTTTTACTTGCCCAATTGCCAGATATTTCTATAAATGCATAATATTAGCACTTTTATATAGAAATATTTTTTCACCATTTTATATCATTGCCATCAGAAAATAATTTTTTTTTTTGGTTTTTTTTTGTTTTTTGCAGTACACGGGCCTCTCGCTGTTGTGGCCTCTCCCACTGTGGAGCACAGGCTCCGGACATGCAGGCTCAGCAGCCATGGCTCACGGGCCCAGCCGCTCTGCTGCATGTGGGATCTTTCTGGACTGGGGCACGAACCCGTGTCCCCTGCATCGGCAGGAGGACTCACAACCACTGCACCACCAGGGAAGCCCCAGAAAATAATTTTTAATAGTATGCTATGAAATAATGAGTCAGGCAAAAATCAATGAACTTAGGGTTAATTTGGGGGGTTTTTTGGTTACAATTTTATTTATACTATGTGGATTATGAGTAATGATGTGAAATTGCTAAGTTCCTAAACTGGGTCACAAGAAATGAAGAATTGTCACAGTATTTTTGGATACAATTAAACATGCTTGTTTTTTTTGTGTTCTTTTAATCAACTTAGAAGACCTGACAAGATCTTTGCAAGTTTCTTTTCTTTTTTCCAAAACCTGCTTCTTGTTACCTCTTCCACAAGATTATTAGTGGAATAATCTGCTTTTCAGCCATCTGTGTCCCCAAGTCAATGTTTTTTAAAAAGGACAAATAAATAAAAATTAATAAGAGAAATATATTGTGGCAGTACTTTAATAAGAAAATTAATTTCAAAGAAGTTGCTGAACTCCTTTTTGAATTTTATAACATTAATACTCTATTCATAAATACTTCCATTTCTTACCAGGCCAGTATATTATAAGGTCAAGCCTATAGAATGTGACTCCCTCTCTTCAGGACAAAAACAATCAAACAAAAATATGTCAAGATAAATAAATAGCAAAAAGTGCTATGCGATGGAGTTTCTAAATGTATAGTCAATTTAAACAAAAATTTTTCCAAAATGTGGCATGGATGCTACTGCTATATCTCTCACTGACAGCCAAACTGGTCATTTGGAGCAGCTTAAGATGGCCAAAAATAGGTGCTTGTACTAGGTTTTCAAATCTATTCCCTAAATATTGTTCATGCTTCAAAATTAGTAGCAATATAAAGCCGCATCTGAAAACAGCAACTCAATGTAAAAAAACCCTCAAAATCAAAATTGTATAATATTTTTACTTTCTAAGAGATATGAATCACTGTTTCTGAGGACAGTTTTAACAGACATTAAGCATGAGGCTTCCTGGATTACATGGAGGTTAGGATTTCAACATATGAATTTTGGAAGACACAAACATTCAGACCATAGCATATTTTAAGTAAGTTGTTTTAATTTTTTTAATCATTTTTGTTTTTTGACCTATAAAATAGGGCAATAATGGTTATGTTTTGGGAGTATTGGAAGGATTCTTATATCTGTGTATATCAAGATATAGATTAGTAGATTAGTAAAGTACATATGTGCCTTATGTTATGATTATTATATTTTGTCTTTGATTTCACTGCTAGCACAAATTTAAAAAAGAATGTTGAACTGATGATTCCCGTAATTAACTTAGTACATATTTTTATTATCCTTCTTTCATTAACATTTCAAGATATCCTTATAGCTCAAGTGCTTTCAAATAATTTCACTTGTCTGGCTAATTAAAAACATAAAACATGGCATTTCTAATAACTCTGGGTAATGGAAACACATATATTTATGCACAATCATTTGGCTCTCTGTCAAAAAGTATTCAAGGATCTTTTTGAAACAAAAATTCAAAATGTTTCTCATAAAGGTTTTGAAAAATCAATACTCTTTAGAAAAATTCTCTGTTGTAAGAATTGTTTTTTAGCAAGTACTTCAAGAAAAGAAAATATTAAGTATAATGTTGCAGACAGTTATCATTTCAAAATAAAAGACCACTACATCTGTCTATAGGTCTGCAAACAGAGTTGATAAAGCATTTTTCTTTTCAGCCAATACTGATTAAATAATGACTAACATTATCAGTGCCATCTTCTTTGACTATAAAAGTTGATACTGTGAAAGTGTATTATTTTTTGGTGGATACTGTGAAATTATATATATATTTACTATTTATCTGCTTCATTAAATGTTATGCTTAGTAAAATGTTTAACTTTTAAACATTTAAATATTTTAAATTGGCATATTGGATATTTGCCTGAGAAACTAAGAGGACACAGTTTGTGTGGTTATTTTGAATTGAAATAAAGAAGTTTAAAGATCATCTCTTGATTTTTTTTTAACATGCATTTTCTTGTTCCCCTTCTTAATAGTACTAAATTCATGAACTATAAGGTTCAGGCAGAATTCACTTTCTTCCTCCCAATTCCAGAGTGTGTTCTGAATATATTTGCCACAGTGATTTATTGAGTTGGACAAATGACATATTTTCAAACAGAAGGTATGTTTAATTATTTACTGTTATTTACTAGAGATATGATAAAATACATTAGCTCTCTCCAATTGCCTTAGAAATATAAAATTATGAAGCTATGAACTTCATCCTTAAAGCTTCCAAAAAGCCCCCCTAGAGTTAAGAATGAGGTTAATATTACATCAGAGCACAATGGGGGAAGAGAGAGAGAAGAAACAGATTTGAAAACAAATTTTTTGTGAGTCCTTTTGCAATCAGGATCAAGGCTTAACTGATATCTACTGTACTCTTGTCTCTTAAATTAAAGAGTTAGTAAATCATGTAATCATACCTAGTAATCATACCCTAGTATTCCTTCTTGAGAAAGTAAATCCCCCCAAATGGCAAAAGTATGAGGTTTTACCCATAACTAAAGTTGAGGAAAGACAATTAGTTATCAGGGAAATTAAACTTGTTCACTTGAATGTCAGGACCCCTGCCAACTGTTAAAATATAATCAAGTCAAGGTGCCTTCAAGATGGTGGAGGAGTAAGACGTGGAGTTCACCTTCCTCCCCACAAATACATCAAAACTACATCTACATGTGGAACAGCTCCTACAGAACACCTACTGAACGCTGACAGAAGTCATCAGACTTCCCAAAAGATGCCCTTAGGTGACCTACACACAGAGGCAGGGCCAAATCCAACCTGAACCCCAGGAGCTCTGTGGACAAGGAAGAGAAAGGGAAATTTCTCCCAGCAGCCTCAGGAGCAGCAGAATAAATCTCCACAATCAACTTGATGTACCATGCAACTGTGGAATACCTGAATAGACAACAAATCATCCCAAAATTGAGGTGAAGAACTTTGGGAGCAACTGTAGACTTTGGGTTTGCTTTCCACATCTAATTTGCTTCAGGTTTTATGTTTATCTTAGTTTAGTATTTAGAGCTTAATATCATTGGTATATTTGTTTATTGATTTGTTGCTCTCTTCCTTTATATATATTTTATATGTACATATATTTTTTCATTTTTCTCTTTTTGTGTGTATGTGTGTGTGTCTTTGTGTGATTTTGTCTCTATGGCTTTGCTTTCGCCATTTGTCCAAGGTTCTGACTGTCCATTTTTGGTTTTATGATTTTTTTTTAGTATAGTTTTTAGCACTTGCTATCATTGGTGGATAGGTTTTTTGGTTTGCTTGCTCTCTTCTTTCTCTCTTTCATTTTTATTACACTTTTATATTTTTATTTTTAATAATTTTTTTCTATTTTAATAACTATTTTATTCTTTCTTTCTTTCTTTCTTTCTTGCTTTCTTTCTTTCTTGCTTTCTTTCTTTCTTCCTTTCCTTCTTTTTCCATTTTCTTCTGAGCCATGTGGATGATGGTTCTTGGTGCTCTGGCTGGGTGTCAGTTCTGAGCCTTTGAGGTGTGAGAGCTGAGTTCAGGACATTGGTCCACCAGAGACCTGGCTCCACATAATATCAAACAGTGAAAGTTCTTTTCGAGATCTCCATCTCGACGCTAAGACCCAACTCCACTCAACGACCAGCAAGCTACAGGGCTGGACACCCTATGCCCAACAACTAGCAAGACAGGCCACAAACCCATCAATTAAGAGAGAGGCTGCCTAAAATAATAAGTTCACAGACATCCCAAAACGCAACACCAGATGTGGTCCTGCCCACCAGAAAGAAAATATCCAGCCTTATCCACCAGAACACAGGCACCAGTGCCCTCAAAAAGGAAGCCTACACAATGCACTGAACCAACCTTACCCACTGGGAGCAGACACCAAAAAAACAAAGGGAACTAAAAACCTGCAGCTGGCGAAATGGACCATAAACACAGTAAGTAAAGAAAAATGAGAAGACAGAGAAATAGACAGAAGATGAAGGATCAAGGTAAAAACCCACCAGACCAAACAAATGAAGAGGAATTAGGCAGTGTACTTGAAAAAGAGTTCAGAGTAATGATAGTAAAGATGATTAAAAATCCTGAAAATAGGGGCTTCCCTGGTGGCGCAGGGGTTGAGAGTCCACCTGCCAATGCAGGGGACACAGGTTCATGCCCCGGTCTGGGAAGATCCCACATGACACAGAGCGGCTGGGCCCATGAGCCACGGCTGCTGAGCCTGCGTGTCCGGAGCCTGTGCTCTGCAACAGGAGAGGCCACAACAGTGAGAGCCCATGTACCACAAAGAAAAATAAAACAGAAACAACAAAATCCTGGAAATAGAATAGATAAAACACAAGAAACGTTTAACAAGGACCTAGAAGAAATAAAGAGCAAGCAAACAATGATGAACAACACAATAAATGAAATTAAAAAATTTCTGGAAGGAATTAAGAGCAGAATAACTGAGGCAGAAGCATGGATAAGGGACCCGGAACATAAAATAGTGGAAATAACTACTTAAGAGCAGAATAGAGAAAAAGTGATTGAAAAGAATTGAGGACAGTGTCAGAGACCTCTGGGACAACAATAAACACACTAACACTTGAATTATAGGGGTCCCAGAAGAAGATAAAAAGAAAGGGACTGAGAAAATACTTGAAGAAATTATAGTTGAAAACTACCCTAATATGGGAAAGGAAATAGTCAATCAAGCCCAGGAAGTGCAGAGACACCCATAGAGGATAAATCCAAGGATAAAGACGCCAAGACACATATTAATGAAAATATCAAAAATTAAATACAAAAGAATTCTAAAAGCAGCAAGGGAAAAGCAACAAATAACATACAAGGGAATACCCATAAGGTTAACAGCTGATCTTTCAGCAGAAACTGCTAGCCAGAAGAGAGTGGCAGGTCATATTTAAAGTGATGAAAGGGAAAAACCTTCAAACAAGATTGCTCTACCCAGCAAGGATGTCATTCAGATTCAATGGAGAAATTAAAATCTTTACAGATAAGCAAAAGTTAAGGGAATTCAGCACCACCAAACCAGTTTTACAACAAATGTTAAAGAAAATTCTCTAGGTAGGAACAAAAGAGAAGGGAAAGACCTACAAAAACAAACCCAAAACAATTATGAAAATGGTAATAGAAGCATACCTGTTGACAACTACCTTAAATGTAAATGGATTAAATGCCCCAATCTAAAGACACAGACTGTGTGAATGGAAAGAAAAACAAGACCCTTACATGTGCTGTCTACAAGAGACCCACTTCAGACCTAGGGATACATACAGCCTGAAAGTGAGGGGATGGAAAAAGATATTCCATGCCATGGAAATCAGAAGAAAGCTGGCATAGCAATACTTATATCAGAAAAAATAGACTTTAAAATAAAGAATATTACAAGAGACAAAGAAGGACACTACATAATGATCAGGGGATAAATCCAAGAAGAAGATAAAACAATTGTAAATATTTATGCACCCAACATAGGAGCACCTCAATACATAAGGCAAATGCTAACAGCCATAAAAGGGGAAATCAACAGTGACACAATCATAGTAGGGACCTTTAACAACTCACTTTCACCAATGGACAGACCATACAAAGGAATATAGATAAGGAAACAGAAGCTTTAAATGATACATTAAACATGATGGATTTAATTGATATTCATAGGACATTCCATCCAAAAAGAGCAGATTACACTCTCTTCTCCAGTGTACATGGAACATTCTCCAGGATAGATCATATCTTGGGTCACAAGTCAAGCCTTGGTAAATTTAAGAAAATTGAAATCATATCAAGTATCTGTTCTGACCACAATGTTTTGAGACTAGATACCAATCAAAGGAAAAAATCTGTAAAAAATACAAACACAAGGAGGCTAAATAATACACTACAAAAAAACCAAGAGCTCACTGAAGAAATCAGAGAGAAAATCAAAAAACACCTAGAAGCAAATAACAATGAAAGCATAATGACACAAAACCTATGTGATGAAGGAAAAGCAGTTTTAAGAGGGGAGTTTATAGCAACAAATTCTTACCTCAAGAAACAAGAAACATCTCAAATAAACAACCTAACCTTAAACCTAAAGAAATTAGAGAGGGAAGAACAAAACAACCCAAAATTTAGCAGAAGGAAAGAAATTGTAAAGATCAGACCAGAAATAAATGAAAAAGAAATGAAGGAAATGATAGGAAAGATCAATAAAACTAAAAGCTAGTTGAGAAGATAAACAAAACTGATAAACCATTAGCCAGACTCATCAAGAAAAAAAGGAAAAAAGCACAAATCAACAGAATTAGAAGTGAAAGAGAAGTAACAACTGATACTGCAGAAATACAAAGGATCATGAGATTACTACAAGCAACTATATGCCAATAAGATGGACAACCTTGAAGAAATGGACAAATCCTTAGAAAAGCACAACCTTCTGAGCCTGAACCAGGAAGAAATAGAAAAAATAAACAGACCAATCACAAGCACTGAAATTGAGACTATGATTAAAAATCTTCCAAAAAAAAATTGCTCAAGACCACATGGCTTCACAGGCAAATTCTATCAAACATTTAGAGAAGAGCTAACACCTATCCTTCTCAAACTCTTCCAAAATATAGCAGAGGGAGGAGAACTCCCAGACTCATTCTGTGAGGTCACTATCACCCTGATACCAAAACTAGACAAAGATGCCACCTAAAAAGAAAACTACAGGCCAGTATCACTGATGAACATAGATGTAAAAATCCTCAACAAAATATTAGCGAAAAGAATCCAACAGTACATTAAAAAGATCATACACCATGATCAAGTGGAGTTTATCCCAGGAATGCACAGATTCTTCAATATAAGCAAATCAATGTGATAAACCATATTAACAAATTGAAGGATAAAAATCATATGATCATCTCAATAGATGCAGAAAAAGCTTGCAACAAAATTCAGCCCCCATGTATGATAAAAACCTTCCAGAAAGTAAGCATAGAGCAAACTTTCTTCAACATAATAAAGGCCATATATGAAACACCCACAGCCAACATTGTTCTCAATGGTGAAAAACTGAAAGCATTTCCACTGGGATCAGGAACAAGACAAGGTTGTCCACTCTCACCACTATTATTCAACATCATTTTGGAAGTTTTAGCCATGGCAATCAGAGAAGAAAAATAAATAAAAGAATACAAATCGGAAAAGGAGAAGTAAAACTGTCACCGTTTACACATGACATGGTACTATACATAAAGCATCCTAAATATGTTACCAGAAAACTACTAGAGCTAATCAATGAATTTGGTAAAGTGGCAGGATACAAAATTAATGCACAGAAATCTCTTGCATTCCTATACACTAATGATGAGAAATCTGAAAGAGAAATTAAAGAAACACTCCCATTTACCATTGCCACAAAAAGAATATATATAAAATGCCTAGGAATAACCCTACCTAAGGAGACAAAAGACCTGTATGCAGAAAACTATAAGATACTGATGAAAGTAATTAAAGATGATACAAACAGATGGAGAGATATACCATGTTCTTGGATTGAAATAATCAACATTGTGAAAATGATTAAACTGCCCAAAGCATTCGACAGATTCAGTGCAATCCCTATCAAACTACCAATGGCACCATCCGAAGTTTACTGTAAATTCTTAGGGTAAATAATTTAGCCTGTTTCATAACTTCCCCACTAATAAAATTGAGATGTTAGAATGATATAAAAAAATCTATGGATTTTAAGAGAGCTCAATGGAAACCCAGTTGTACTGCCTGAAGCTTGGGAGAACTGGGAAGTAAAATTAAGATTTATTTATGTGACAGATAGTTTACTTGGCGTGAATTTATATGATGTCTCATTTTACAGCCCACAATTTTTGAGTGGTAATTAGTATTAGCTCAATGTTTAACAAATAATTAAGGTTAATAAACATTGAATCTATTCCACATCTTCACATCTTCTCATGAGCTATCATTTTTTTCTTGGCCGCACATTGCAGGTTGCAGAATTTCAGTCCCTAACCAGGGATTGAACCCCGGCCCTGGCAGTGAAAGCCCAGAATGTTAACCACTAGGCCACCAAGGAACTCCCTAATCTTTTTTCTTTTTTTAAATTGAAGTATAGTTCATTTACAATGTTTCAGGTGTACAGCAAAATGATTCAGTTATACTTATATATGTATATTCAGTTACGTATATACATATATATTCTTTTTCAGATTATTTTCCATTATGGGTTATTAAAAGATATTGAATATAGTTCCCTATGTTATACAGTAGGTATAGATTATCTATTTTATATATAGTAGTGTGTATCTGTTAATCCCAAATTCTGAGTTTATTCCTCCCTTCCCTTTCCTCTTTGATAACCGTAAGTCTGTTTTCTATGTCTGTCAATCTGTTTCTGTTTTGTAAATAAGTTCCTTTGTATCATTCTTTTAGATTCCACATACAAGTTATATCATATGATATTTCTTTCTCTGTCTGACTTACTTCACTTCATATGATAATCTCTAGGCCCATCCATGTTGCTGCAAATGGCAGTATTTAATTCTTTTTTATGTCTGAGTAATATTCCATTGTATGTATTTACCTCATCTTTATCTATTCATCTGTTGGTGGACATTTAGGTTGCTTCCATGTCTTCATTACTGTAAATAGTGCAGCTATGAATATTGGAGTGTATCTTTTTGGGTTTTTTTAAAAAATAAACTTATTTATTTATTTATTTTTGACTCTTTTGGGTGTTCGTTGCTGCACAGGCTTTCTCTAGTTGGGGCAAGCAGGGGCTACTCTTTGTTGCAGTGCTGGCTTCTCATTGTGGTGGCTTCTCTTGTTATGGAGCATGGACTCTAGGCACATGGGCTTCAGTAGTTGTGGCATGCAGGCTCTGTAGTTGTGGCTCACAGGCTCTAGAGCGCAGGCTCAGTAGTTGTGGTGCACAGGCTTAGTTGCTCCACAGCATGTGGGATCTTCCCAGACCAGGGCTCAAACCTGTGTCCCCTGCATTGGCAGGCAAATTCTTAACCACTGCACCACCAGGGAAGCCCCAAGGAGTGTATCTTTTTGAATTAAAGTTTTTATATTTTCCAGATATATGCCCAGGAATGGAGCTGCTGGATCATATGGTAACTCAATTTTTTGTTTTTTTAAGGAAACTCAATACTGATCTCCATAGTGGATGCACCAATTTATACTATCACCAACAGTGTAGAAGGGTTCCCTTTTCTCCACACGCTCTCCAACATTTATTAGTTGTAAACTTTTTGGTGATGGTCATTCTCACTTGCATGAGGTGATAACTTTTGGTTTGATTTGCATTTCTCTAATAATTAGTGGTGTTGAGCATGTTTTCATATGCCTATTGCAGTGGTCCGTGATGTTTTTGGCACCACGGACAGGTTTCGTGGAAGAAAATTTTCCACAGACCGGGGTGGGGGATGGTTTTGGGATGATTCAAGCACATTACATTTATTGTGCACTTTATTTCTATTATTATTACACTGTAATATATAAAGAAATAACTATATAACTCACCATAATACAGAATCAGTGGGAGCCCTGAATTTGTTTTCTTGCAACTTGTTGGTCCCATCTTGGGGTGATGGGAGACAGTGACACCCAAAGTGTGTTGCTTATGTCCAGTCTACTCCGTAATCTCATTTTCGTTGCTGTCACTGCAGAAAACCCTGCTTCACAAAGATGGGATATTGGAAATGGAGGCAGGCTTTTCAGTGATTTTGTGGAAATCTCAGGATATTCTGCCTTGACTTTAATCCAGAACATATGGAGATTTGAGGTTGTCTCAAACAAACATTTAAGGCCACTGTCATTTCCGGTCTCAAGCAGTTGATCCTCTTCTAGCACAGACAAAGTCAATTTACCTGGCTTACTCCCAAATGGGTCACAGATACATTCCTTCCCAATTTGGGGGCCTTTTGTGGTTGGGAACTCAAACTCTTTTGAAAGCTAAGATAGGTGATCATGCAACAGCCGGGAGAAAGAAGACCCTGGTTCAGTCTCTTTCAAAATCTCTGCTAATGTTTGAAACATGTCAAAACTCCCAATGTTCACTCATCCCCCTCATAATTCCAGTTTGGTTTTGAATACAGCCACTTTATCTGCCTACTTGGACATAATTGTCATTCTCCCCTGAAGTGACAGATTGAGTTCATTGAGCAGGTTAAATATATCACACGAGTAATAAGTTTTGAGACCCATTCTATGTCACTGACATATGCTGCCAGTGGTGACTGTTTTTCTAAAAGAAGTCTCGGGAGCAGCTCTCATAACTCAAAAACTCTGGCCAGTGATCTACCTTTAGAAAGCCATCTGACTTCTGTATATAAGAGAAGACAGAGAAGTGTTTCTCTTATACAAGATGTAGATGGGCTCCACGTCCATCTCTTCACAGAGCTGCGTGAACAGACCTAAGTTAAGGGCATGTACTTTTTTTTTTTGTTTTTTTTGCTGTACGCAGGCCTCTCACTGTTGTGGCCTGTCCCGTTGTGGAGCACAGGCTCCGGACACGCAGGCTCAGCGGCCATGGCTCACAGGCCCAGCCGCTCCGCGGCATGTGGGATCCTCCCAGACTGGGGCACGAACCCGTGTCCCCTGCATTGGCAGGCGGACTCTCAACCACTGTGCCACCAGAGAAGCCCCAAGGGCATGTACTTTAATGTGGTTGATAATTTTAATCACATCCTGCACAAAGTTGTTAAGTTCAGATGACTTTTTTCGGCTAGCCAGCATTTCTCTATGGATGACACATTGCATAAACTCACATTCAAAAACTATCTCTTTGACCCGAATAGTGAAACCAGAAAGCCATCCTGTCATGGCTGCCACTCTGTCCGTGCATATACTGACACAAAATGACCAATTCAGTTTTCCTGATATGTAATCATTCAAAGACTTGAATAGTTCTGCAGCTGTAGTGTTGGTTGGCAACAAAAGTGCACATAACATATCCTCATGCACATCCTCCTGAAAAATATATCACACAAGAACAAGCATTGTTGCCTTGGTATCAACATCAATAGACTCGTCAACCTGGATTGCCTACCATAGTGACTCATTAATCCTC
This sequence comes from Monodon monoceros, assembly GCF_005190385.1. Lineage (NCBI taxonomy): Eukaryota > Metazoa > Chordata > Mammalia > Artiodactyla > Monodontidae > Monodon > Monodon monoceros. The sequence goes on from NW_021703785.1 coordinate 40,919,627, forward strand.
TCTAACAATTGTTCCTCAATGTGCTCTGCTATTTCATTAATTCATCTAGTTACGGTGTTAGCCGAAAGAGGAACATGTGCCACCTTTTGAACTGCAACCTCTTCTAAAATTTCACAACAAATTTCCTTAGTAGCTGGCAGGATCAACTCTTCACCAATAGTAAAGGGCTGCTTAGCTTTAGCAATGTGGTTAGCCACTAAGAATGATGCTCTCAGTGCAGACACATTTGATGAAGTTGTGGCCTTCAATGATTGCTTCTGTTCTTCCTGTTCACGTTTTTTTCTTTCAAAAAACTCCAAAGGCTTATCTTTTAATGCAGTCTGCTTTGTCTCCATGTGGCAAAGTAACTTTGAAGGTTTCATGGCTTTGTTGGATAGCCAGTCACCACATATTATACAAAGCAAGCTTGGAGAATGTGAATCACCTGTTGCAATGAACCCATAATTTAAGTGGGACTCTTGGTATTTTCTTTTAAGTGCAGCTTTCTTTTTGTTGCAGTCTTAGAGTCTTCTGCTGTCTCTTGATTGGGTCTTCCCCATTTTCAAAGAAGCTCTCCAGTGACATTTGGTTTTTACTCATTTTGGCTAGGGTTAGCTTGTGGGCTTACCAAAACTGTGACTGGGACAAGTGAACAGTGAGGGAAAGAGGAGCAGACAGAAGTGGTAAATAAAATAATGGGCAGGCCATGCATGGACTAAAATAATTCTCAGATTCTGACTTAAAGCCTGCCACCAGATGCAGCTGTACAATTGAATTATATCAACTCACTTGCTACTATAAAGCCTGCCACGAGATGCGCTTAATTGTCACTTGCCACTCACTGATAGGGTTTTGCTATGAATCTGCAAGCAATTGATTTATTATGGTCTCTGTGCAGTCAAACCTCTCTGCTAATGATAATCTGTATTTGCAGCTGCTCCCCAGTGTTAGCATCACTGCCTCAGCTCTGTCTCAGATGATCAGGCATTAGATTCTCATAAGGATCATGTAACCTAGATCCCTCGCATGCACAGTTCACAGTAGGCTTCATGCTCCTATGAGAATCTAATGCCACCACTGATCTGACAGGAGGAGGAGCTAAGGTGGTAATGAGAGTGATGGGGAGCAGCTGTAAATGCTGATGAAGTTTTGCTCACTTGCCTGCTGCTCACCTCTTGCTGTATGGCCTTGTTCCCAGGGCTTGGGGACCCCTGACCTATTGGGCATCTGTATGTCTTCTTTGAAGAAATGTTTATTCAGGACTTCTGCCCTTTTTTATTTTATTTTATTTTTTTATATTGAGCTGTATGAATTCTTTGTATATTTTAGAGGTTAATTCCTTGTTGCATTGCTTGCAAATATTTCTCCCATTCTGTGGGTTGTCTTTTTATTTATGGTTTCCTTTGTTGTGCAAAAGATTTTAAGTTTCATTAGGTCCCATTTGTTTACTTTTGCTTTTGTTTCCATTACTCCAGGAGGAAGATCCAAAAGGCTATTGCTGAGATTTATGTCAAAAAGTGTTCTGTCTATTTTTTTTTGAAGTTTTATAGTATCAGGAATTACATTTAGGTCTTTAATCCATTTTGAGCTTATTTTTGTATATGGTGTTAGAGAATGATCTAATTTCATTCTTTTACATGTAGCAGTCCAGTTTTCTCAGCATCACTTATTGAAGAGACTGTCTTTTCTCCATCGTATATCCTTGCCTCTTTTGTCATAGATTAATTGACCATAAGTGTGTGAGTTTATTTCTGGGCTTTCCATCCTATTTCATTGATCTATGTGTTTTTGTGCCAGTAGCATACAGTCTTGATGACTGTAGCTTTATAGTATAATCAGAAGTCAGGGAGCGTGATTCCTCCAGCTCTGTTCTTCTTTCTCAAGACTGTTTTGGCTATTTGGGGTCTGTTGTTTCCATATAAGTTTTTTAAAGTTTTTTGTTCCAGATCTGTGAAAATTACCATTGGTAATTTGATAAGGATTGCACTGACTCCATAGATTGCCTTGGATAGTATGGTCATTTAAACAATATTGTTTTTCCAATCCAAGAACTTGGTATATCTTTCCAATTGTTTGTGCTGTCTTCGGTTTTTTGTGTCAGCATCTTATAGTTTCTGAAGTGCAGATCATTTGTCTCCTTATGTAGGTTTATTCTTAGATATTTTATTCTTTTTAACATGATGGTAATTGGGATTATTTCCTTAATGTCTCTTTCTAATATTCCATTGTTAGTGTATAGAAATGCAACGGATTTCTGTATATTAATTTTGTATACTGCAACTTTATTGAATTTATTGATGAGCTCTAGTAGTTTTCTGGTGATGTCATTGGGTGTTTTATGTATAGTATCATGGCATCTGCAAACAGTGATAGTTTTACTTCTTCCTTTCCAATTTGGATTCCTTTTATTTGTTTTTCTTCTCTGATTGTTGTTGGTAGGACTTCCAAAACTATGCTGAAAAAAAGTGGTGACAGAGGGCATCCCTGTCTTTTTCCTATTTTTAGAGAGAATGCTTTCAGCTTTTCACCATTAAGTATGATATTATCTGTGGGTTTGTCATATACAACATTTATTTTGTTGAGGTTTCTTCCCTCTATGCCTGCCTGGAGAGTTTTTATCATAAGTGTTGTTGAATTTCATCAAAAGCTTTTCCTGCATCTATTGAGACGAACATACAGTTTTTCTGCTTTAATTTTTTATTGTGGTGTATCACATTGACTGATTTGCAGATATTGAAATATCCTTGCATCCCTGGGGCAAATGCCACTTGGTCATGGTGTATGATCTTTTTGATGTATGGTTGGATTCTGTTTTCTAGTATTTTGTTGAGGATTTTTGTGTCTATGTTCATCAGTGATATTGGCCTGTAATTACCTTTTTTTGTGATGTCTTGGTCTGGTTATGGTATCAGGGTGATAGTAGCCTTGTAGATTGAGTGCTGGAGTGTTCCTTCCTCTGCAATTTTTTGTAAGAGTTTCAGAAGAATAGATGTTAACCCTTCTCTAAATGTTTGGTAGAATCTATCTCTGATGCCATCTGGTCCTGGACTTTAGTTTGTTGGAGTTTTTTATTTGCTAATTTAATTTCTGTACTTGTAATTGCTCTGTTCATATTTTCTATTTTTTCCTGGTTCAGTCTTGGGAGTTTATACCTTTCTAAGTATTTGTCCAGTTCTTCTAGATTGATTATTTTACTGATGTATAGTTGCTCATAGTAGCCTCTTATGATCCTTTGTATTTAAGTGGTATTTGTAACTTCTTTTTTTTTTTTTCACTTCTGATTTTATTGATTTGGACCCTTTACCTTTTTTTCTTGATGAGTATGACTAAAGGTTTATCAATTTTGTTTATCTTTTCAAAGAACCAGCTTTTCATTTCATTGATCTTTTCTATTGTTTTCTTTGTCTCTATTTCATTTATTTCTGCTCTGATCTTTATGATTTCTTTCCTTCTACTAACTTTGGGTTTCATTTGTTCTTCTTTCTTTTGTTGGTTTAGGTGTAAGTTTAGGTGTTTTGTTGAGATTTTTCTTGTTTCCTGAGGTAAGCTTGTGTCACTATAAGCTTCCCTCTTAGAACTGCTTTTGTCTTGTCCCATAGGTTTTGGATTTTCATGTTTCCATTTTCATTTGTCTCTAGGTATTTTTAACTTTCCTCTTTAATTTCTTTAGTGATCCATTTGTTGTTTAGTAGCATACTGCTTAGTCTCCATCCTTTCTGTGCTTTTTGCAGTTTTTTTCTTGTAGTTGATTTCTAATCTCATAACTTTGTGGTCAGAAAGGTGCTTGATATGATTTCAATTTTCTTCAATTTACAGAGGCTTGTTTTGTGACCTAACACGTGATCTATCCTGAAGAATATTCCATATACACTTGAAAAGAATATGTGTTCTGCTGCTTTCAAGTGGAATGCTCTATAAGTATTAATTAAGTCCATTTGGTCTAATGTGTTTTTTAAGGCCTGTGTTTTCTTACTGATTTTCTCTCCAGATGATCTGTCCATTGATGTAAGTGGTGTGTTAAATACACTTATTGTGTTTCTGTTGATTTCTCCTTTTATGGCTATTAACATTGCCTTATATACTGAGGTGTTTCTACATTGGGTGCATATATAGTTACAGTTGCTATATCTTCTTCTTGGATTGATCTCTTCATCATTATGTAGTGTCCTTCTTTGTCTTCTATAACAGTCTTTATTTTAAGGTCTATTATGTCTCATAAAGGTATTGCTACTATGGCTTTATTTTGATTTCCATTGGTGTAGACTACCTTTTTCTATCTCCTTGTTTTCAATCTACATGTGTCTCTAGATCTGAAGTGAGTCTCTTGTAGGCAACATATATATGGGCTCATGAGACATCTTTTAGCAGACACTCTTCATTGTACTTGGTTGAAAAGATAGAAGCCATCTAATTAAAGCATCTTCATTTTCCTATCAAACAAAATCTGCAATTTTCCATATTTCTGAACCCACCTTCCTTTTTTTTTTCTTTATGTAGAAGAAGTACCTCACTTCCTATCAAAGACTCTCCTTGCTTTTAATTATCTCACCTTTCTCTGGGGCTTAGTTGGTTATTACTTCTCTCCTCAATCATCATCATTTTAATCTCTATTCTTTCTTTTCCATAAACCTACGGTCAGTGTCCAATACCTCCTGCATTTAAAATTTCCTATTGTTATCTCAAATTCTCTTTCAGCTACTACAGCCTCCCTCTTCTATTCATAAATAAAACTTAGAAGACATTGTCTTTATTTAATTTTCCCTTATGCTATTATTTATCTAATTTATTCTAACATAACTTCCCCTCTTACTATTTCATTCTAGTCTTACCAATGTTACCAAAAATGTCTTGAAGTCCTGAACCTCTTTCATTTGTCATCATTCTTGACCTTTTATTGCTATTCCAAAATGTTACAAATGTTATCATTTTAAAATGCTTATTTCTCTTGCTTTCTGATACTACTAAAGCTTGATTTTTCTAAGACATCTACTGTATCCTTCCTTTGATTCCAATTCTAAATACTGGAATTCCTAGGCCTTGTGATTTATCTGCATTCTCTCAATTATCAGATTTATTCCCATAGATTTGAAATCATTTTACTTTAAAACTTACAGTAAAATACACCCCCCACCTCTTCAACACTCACACATCATTTTTTCTTGATTACTATGAGCAGGTCACTCAGACTTTGCATAATGTCTTTCTTCCTGAAATTGGAAACTCTCAACTCATCCCATGGCTAACTCTCATTTTTCTTTTCTCATTTTAAATCTTCCTCCCCAGCAAGAACTTTCCAAACCATCCAGTCTAAAGCTGCATTCTATTATTTTCATCATAAAAATCCATTCATTTCTTTCATTACAATGTATAGTTAATATCTCTATTTTCATTTACCTGTGGATTATCTGGATTTCCCATAAAATTATATACTTCTTGAGATCAAAGACTATCAACATTTTTCACTATTATATAAAGGATGCTTAGCTTTAAATAATGAATAGATTAATGAATGAACCAGAATTTTCCTCCTTCCAAAGTTTTCTGACAGCAACACCTATATTTTTATCACTATACCAGGTTATCTTCTAAACCCTGAGCCCATTATCACCAAAGTCAAAAATCATGAATTTTTTCACTAACCTTAAAACAAAAGTAGTTTTTAAAAGGATATAACACATGCAACTAGCTATCTGGTGTCATAGGGCTTGTTATCATAATTCTGGTTTTTATGAAATCAGAATATTTCAGCAGTTAATGTACACATCATTTGTTTTCCAGTTTAGTAAAATTGTCTCTAGATATAATTGAAGGAAGGAAGTGAAATCTCATTTCCTCTTTTGGTATAATCTGGAAAAAAACTATTCATCCAAGGAGTTTCAACACCCATTGCCCATTGCTTACCTTTATCTTAATATCCATAGCTTCAGATCCAACCAATCTCCTGAGATATTTATGATTATTCATTTATTTAGCACACATAATTTTCCAGGTATTGCATGAGGTGTCAACATTTTCTTAGATCTATTTAATTATCTACTTCCTGGCTTATTTATAGTCCTAATTTCTGGGGCTGCCTTGGTTACTTTAAGAGCATGGTGCTTGATGGAGATTTTTCCATATTTGACTTTATTAAACATTTCTTCTGTTATTATCTAGTCTCTAGGGCCATTAATCTAATTGAAGGCCTATGGGTTTTTTTTTTTCTCAACTCAATGAAGACTGAAAATATTTTGAAGTTCTCCAGCATGTAAAAAATAATTACAGGTATTTTCAACACCTTATACAGTATATAAAAGTTGTGAGATCTTTTAAAAATGTAATTATTTTGTTTACAAGATGATTATATGTAACTGCATTTATTTGCATTAAATTCATTAAGGTGATACATTGCTACTATTTGTGATACACCAATTATGTTATATTTAAGTAGATTTTTAATTTAAAAACATAAAGCACAAGCTTTTTTTTTTCCTACTATGAGTCCCAAGGTTGTCTTTTTCCTAAATAATGAAACTATAAATTTTCAACTTCTGTTTCAAGATTTAACTTTAAAAAGAAATGGAGAAATGCATTATTATTTTCTTCTGAGACATCACTTTAAACCTCCCATTATTTTCTTAAATTTAGTTGAATTAAATTTACCAACAAAATGTATGGAGTTGTTTTAATATGCAAATTGTTGCCATCTAGACAGGTTACCAAAACATATTTATGCTGTTACTGATAAAAACTTTTCTAATTATTATAAAGTGGCTAAAATATAATATCCTGTGGAAACCTCTGAGTCATAGTAACATCTATTCCAAATGCAAAATCAGCATTCATTGTATTAGGATTAAGAAATTTAAACCTGCAGACATTTACAATTCTTACCTCTTCTAAATAGGATGATGCCAGATTTCTCCTCAGTTTTTCCTCTTATTGTTAGCCCCCACTTACTCCCTTAAACATTCACAAATGCTTCTGTTTGAACTGAGATTACCATTCAAGCCACCTTATGTTATTTGGATGATGATTTCAAGATCTTATTTAGTGCTTATTAATAATAATAATAAATATATTAACATAAGTTTTTTTTCAAGATGAAATAACCTATTTATTGTAGAACTGTGGAGGGATTGATCAATCAAGACTGTAAAGTTGATTAGTAAATATAGACTATTTTCAGATATGTATTTTAATTTATAGACCTGTAGTATCTAATAGGGATGTATAAATAGAGCATATCATATATCGATGGCCTGAAGGGATTTTGAAGGAATGTGCTATATAAATTTAAACATCCCAAGCCATAAACCATAAATATTAATCATTCAAATTCTATTTGCCATCACTATAAGTTTTAATTGATAAAGCCTGAACAATAGAGGTCTGTATGTTTTGCTATTTTGCCTCAAATTCAGATGGTTACCATAAGCTAAGGATAAGTGGAGATATTCTATGACTTTAGATGACTGCTCTCAGCTTTACTCAGAGTTCTAATTCACAATAAATTACAGTTGGTGTAATTGCTAATATAAACAGTTTTTGTTGTATCTAGGGAAATACTTTTAAAAATAAGTTCAGTTGAGCAACTGACATTAAGCCATAATTACTACCTGTAAGTTGTTAATCAAGAATGACATTAGCTCTTATTGAACGTACTATGTACTAAGCTTTGTGCTAAATTCTAAGTTCATTATCTCTTTAATCCTAAAACAAAACAAAACAAAACAAAACCGATGGGGATATTTCTGTTCTATTACCTGAATGGCTCTCAACTGTAGATGATTTTGGCCCCCAGGAGGCATTTCACAATGTTTAGAAACATTTTTGATTATCAAAACTGGGATGGGACTAGGATACACGTTCTACAAGTGTATAGAAGCCAAGGATGCTACTAAACATCTACAATACACAGGAAACCTCCCAGAACAAAAAGTTATCAAGCCTAAAATGTCAATAGTGCTGAGTTTGAGGAACCTTATCCCACCTAGAACTGTTTAGTGTAGTTCCAAGTCATTGAAACAAAGCCCATTTATGAAATGACAAGATGGACACAACCAAAAGCAATCATTATCTATACAGAGGAAGTAGGGCTAAAATTCAAAGAAGGAAGTTTTTTCTTTTGGTTTTTTAGCTCTATTGAGGTATAAAGGTATAATTCACATACAAAATTAAATAGAGTTTGAGTGTACAAGGTGATAATTTGATGTACATGTTCATTGTGAAAAGGACTCCCAAAAATGAGTTATTTAACATATCTGTCACTTCTCATATTTAGTTTCTTGTGTGCATGAAAAAGCTTAAAATATACTCTGTTACCAACTTTCAAGTATACAGTATAGTATTATCAACTATAGTCACCATGCTACACATTAGATCCTCATACTTTAATCATCTTATAACTGAAAATGTATACTCTTTTACTAGCCTCTCCCTACTTCACCCCAGTCCCTAAAAAAAACAGTTCTACTCTCTGTTTTTATGAATTTGATTTTTTTTTTAGATTCACATATAAGTGATAACTTATAGTATTTGTTTTTCTCTGTCTGTTTTTTTCACTTAGCATAATGCCTTACAATTTATCTATGTTTTACTAAGTGGCAGGACTTCTTTGCTTTTTAAGGCTGGAAAATTTTCATTGTGTATTTATATATCCCATATTTTCTGTATACATTTATCTATCAGTGGACACTTAGGTTGTTTCTAAAATATCTCTTAGAAATAGTGAATTCATTTTCTTTTGATATATAATCAGTAGTAGGATTGCTGGATCATTATGCTAGTTATATTTTTAATTTCTTTAAAAACCTGCACCCTGTTTTCTATAGTGGCTGTATCAAGTTACATCACTACCAATAATGCACACACACACACAAAAAAACCCTGGAGAAAGGGTTCCCATCTCCATATCTTCACCAGCACTTGTTACATCTTGTCTTTTTTGGTCTTTTTGATAACAGACATCCTAACAAGGTGTGAGGTGATGTCATTGTGGTTTTGATTGACCTTTTCATGATGATTAGTGATATTGAGGACCTTTTCATTTATCCACTGGCCATTTTTTAATCAGGTTTTTATTTTTGTTTTGACTATTGAGTTGTATAAGTTTCTTGTGTATTTTGGATATGAACTTCTTATTGTTTATGTGGTTTACAAATATTTTCTACCATTTCATATGTTGCTCTTCATTTTGTTGATTGTTAGCTTTGTTGTGCAGAAGCTTTTTAGTTGGATATAGTCTCGCTTGTTTATCTTTGCTTTTGTTGCTTTCACTTTCACCTGTGTTTTCTTCTAGGAGTTTTGTGATTTCAGGATTTACATTCAAGTCATTAGTCCATTTTGAGATGATTTTTGTGAGTGGAGTAATATAAGAGTCCAGTTTCATTTCTTAGCATGTTGATATGCAATTTTCTCAACACCAATTATTGAAGAGACTATTCTTTCCTGATTGCATATTCTTGGTTCCACTAATGTATTTGCTATATTACTATGAAATCATTCACATTTAATCTTTGATTCTATAATAGTTATTTTTAAAACCTTTTTACACAATTTCCTGTGGATTATCAGTATTTAAGCTTAATTGTAATGTAATATTCAAAAACGGTTCAGTTTTACATGACTACTAAAGAAAAACTGATGACTATTTATGGTTAAGTGAATATGGGTAGGAGTTTATCATGGGGTTTTTGACATACCTATAAGGTATACAAACAGATGCATCTTTAACTATAAAATATCCTATTAAATAAATATATCAATCAGGCAATACTTATGGATATTAACCATATGACCAAAACTTTGCTAGATTTTTAGGGTACACAAAAGTTCCAAGGGCAACACCTTTCATTGAGGATGTAGTCCATGAAAGAGATAAACTGAGTACCAAGAACAATGACCACAAATGCAAGGGCAGTATATACATTTAAATACTATAAATCTTACCATGAACAATAACAAAGTGAAATATTTTATAACAATTTACTCAAAATCAACTATGTCTTAGATTCAAAATATTTCTTTTTGTTCCCACGTGCATCAAAGAGGTCACAGATAAATAGTGAAAACAGACTGTCAGTCAAATATGTGATTATGATGAGTAGTAGGATAATAGCCTCTGAAGTATTCAGCAGAATACATAGTCATGAATTCACAGTAATAGCTAGATTGCAAGTATAAAGCCCACGTCCTTGTAATATTGGACAGACCCTCTAATTTATATATTCTCTAATATTCCTTTTCTTATATTCAGTATTTCTAAATAACTAATCCCATATCATAGTTGAATCTACTTTTAAATACTTCAAGATTTTAAGTACTAAACTGTCTCTGTGTACCTTAAAAAAAGTACTATTATGTGTAGTTGTATTTAAACATGAATCAAAAACCTCATTGTTAGGCTTTGAGAGTGGTATTTTGAGCATCATTGATTAAATTGTATTTATTTGGAGTTGGGATACAATTAACATTGCCCTGAAACCATATCTAGAGATAAAAATGAGTATTGTTATTTGTTGATGATATAAATTTCAAATGAGAAACAATTTTGACTAATGTCTCCTAAAAGGGAAAATTACCACATTTAAATAATTTAACATTTAAGTCAAAGTCTAGAAAAAGAGAAGAAATTAATATGTGAACTGAAAATCATTTTTAAAGTTCATATATACCCATAATCATTTATATGAAATTCTAATCTATTTTCTGTTTACTTGCTCATGTAACCCCAATAAAACTTGGTGTAATTGTTTCATAAATTATGAATTCAAGAAATATTTGTTATAATGTTTACAAGTTACCAAAACATGTAGTAAGAATTAATTTAAAAATTGAGGATTTTTTGCACAGAGAAAATAGATTATAGCATAATTCTGACTTTAAGACATATATTCACAATCACATACAGTTTGTTAATAAGATATTAAAATGAGAATAAGGAGTTAAATTATGCTAAAAGCAGGATAGTTGCATTCTTAGACAAAGTAGTTCTAACTGTAGATAACCACGAAAAAGCCAGAAGCACAAAAAAATAGTTGTATACAAAGGCCTGAAGCTAAGTGAGAGGAAAATATCAATTTATAGGCCAATTTTCATAGATCTCAGCATGGATCTTCTTTTGGGTCCAGACATTTCTGACTTTCCATAAAAGTCCTCAAAAAAAAAATGTATTACCTGAACTCTATTTAATTAATTATAGTAGAGCTTGAACTCCTAACTCTATTCTGTCAGATTTCTGGCAAAGAGAATTATAGACACTTTGTTTTTTACTTCTTTGCATACATGTGACTTGCCTGTGAGTCACCATTTACTGGAACTGAGAAAAATTATGTATTTAAATAATGTGACTGTATTTCAGTTAAAGTAATGGTATCTGTTGACTGTGGCAGATATCTTTGTGAAATGCCACATAAAAATTGCTATCTCTTTCCTTATTTTATGTGGGTGTTTGGGAGCTTCCTTAGTGACGCTGAGATTTTAAAGTTCTTAAACATTCCCCATAATATGTATACATCCATCTGCTATGTATTCATCAAACTAACACACTGAAGAAACTTGCATAGAGAATCTATGGATGAACAGATTAATAATACTTGTCTCCTTCACAGTTAATGCAGTGTATTAAGATAAATGTTGAAAAAGTCCTATGGGTGAAATAGTTATCTGTAGTTGGGACATTGAAAGGATTTCAGGGAGGAGATAATCTTTGAGTAGAGTTAGAAAAGAAAAGGACAAATTTATAAAATTAGAATATTTTCACCGAAACTTAAGTACTTATATGTTACTTTTCATTTTCCCTATGCCATTGATGTTTCCTTGAGTTATTCATTTAATAATTGAAGTCTTCAATTGTATACCAATGCACTTAATTTAATTATGTGTGTGAAACATTTCAATGAAGAATTTCTACTCTAAATATTACATATGATAAGCGAATGTGTCTATTTCTGTTCACAATTGTGTTTACCAATCATAAGTATTGAGAAGATTATGAGGGGAAAACTATGCTTTTAGTTGAATTTTTATTGAACTTTTGAGTGTTTTTGATTCTCTGATAATTTCTGAGAGATTGGATTTGAACTATGCAAATGGTGAATAATCAGATATATTTTGGGGCTCCTTCTTTATATTTTAATAAATCTAAAAATTTCTGAATGAGTTGGATATATTTTTAACCCTCTACCCAATTACAAAATAAAGAGGAAAAATGTATATCTTAAAAAAAATAAAAATAGACGTTCACTAAACTTATTGTGTTAATCCTTCTATGGTTTTTGTAAGTCAAAAATCATTATGTTGTACGCTTTAAAATTATACAATGTTGTATGTTTAATTATATCCCAATAAAACTGAAATTAAAAAATAGTCATTTTAATTGTAAATATAGAGTGGCTCTAACAGAAAACTGGGCCCATCTCTCTAATCACTGTCAGAAAAAAATGTCTTAAAAATCAACCTCTTCAAAAAAAAAACACACACACACACAAAATGTTTTCTAGTAAATATTTTCCAGGTATTATTTGTCATATATTGAAATATATCAATGGGTCAGTTAAGCTAGTTTCCAAATATTTATTTTACAAATATTTTATCTTGGTGTGTTCTCAAAACTAATCTATTAGAGTATTATTAAGAATAATATATATAGGGGACAGGGTCAAGATGGCAGTAGAGGAGGACATAGAGTTCTCCTCTCCTCACAAGTACATCAAGAATACATCTACAAATAGAACAATTCTCACAGAGCACCTGCTGAGCACTAACAGAGGACCTTGGACTCCTAAAAGGATAAGAAAAATCCCCACACAAACAGGGTAGGATGAAAGAAAGAACAAGAAAACAAGAGGAAAAGGAACAGGACCTGAATCCCTGGTGGGGAGCTGAAGCAAAGGAGAGGTGCTTGCACTCAGTGAAGCCCCCTCACTGGTGGAGAGATCAGCTGGGACAGAGAGGGAGCTTTGGGGGCTTGGAGAAGAGTACAGCAATCAGTCCATGACAGGCAGCACAGAGTAAGACCAACACGACTTGTCTGTACCACAGCCCTGTGCACCCCAGCCTGAGTCATGTGTCTGCTGGTAGGGAGGGGGGCTGAGTGCTGGAATGTGGGGTTTGGAGAGAGCTTTGGAGAGAGGATTTGGGGACATCTGTTGGCTGAGAAGAGATAGCCTGAAGGGACAAGAGTAAGGAGCTCCACAACTGGGAATGTTCCTGGAAGAAGCTTGGGCCAGCATATAAACAGGGCACCATTGTTGTGTGGCACAAAAGCCGACCCCTGCCTCTGTGGGCTGACCCCTGCCTCTGTGAGCACAAGGAGGGACACCCACCTGAGTAGGCTTGCCACCCCTCCTGCCAGTGCCTCCTCTGGTCCCTCTGGTGAAAGTGGACTCAGGCTCCCCACCCACCAACACCTCCTCTGACCCCACTGACTCTGGTAGTCTTGTGTGCCCCTCCCAACACCACCTCTGCTGCCACACACCTGAGTGGGCATGTGTGCTCTGGGGCAGCCATGGGAGCAGATGACCATGGGAGAAACTTATGTGGAGGTGGTGCTTAAACCACAGCTGAGTGCCAGCAGCTGTGCAACTAAGGAAAAAGAGCTGAAACCTCTCCTCACATCTGTGGGAACTATGGATTTGAACTCAGTGCCTGAGAAATGTCCAAAAGGATGAGTGTTCCAGCAGCTGAGACAGGTCTAATTTTAATAGTTGTGGACTTTGTGGGCACATATACATGGGGATTGGACCAGGCCAGAATCTGAGCTGCTTCCATAGCTTTCATGGTGGGTCCAGGTACACAATTACTGTAGTCCTAGGACTTGACTTCAGTGGATCTATGCTGGTGACCTGGTGAAAAAATCACCTGAGTGACACCAGGGCCTATTTCTGGCATAATCATGGTTAAGGTGGGGCTGAGAGTAGATCTAACTACAGTGTAATTTATGAGCCAGCACAATGAGTGAAAAGTGACACAACAGAGTACACCCACAGGTGAACACCTACGTAGGAGGAATACTCAGTAGCTTTTCTCCCAGTGAGAGTGCTCCAATCCCACCTACCTGGCATTTCAGATAAGAAACACAGCTCAGGAACAGATCTGGGGTCCTATACTCCACACACTAGAGAGCAAACCCTGCCCACGACAGGGCAGTAACAACCACAGAGAAAAAGGGAGGCCCTGCTCAATAACCAGTGCAGGTTCAGGTCACCACAACGTAAGTCATACCTTCTATAGAGGGGATAATGGCAAGCATACACTGAGGAAAGAGATGGCAGACATCCATACTAAAAACAGACCTCACAGCAAAAAATATTAAACCCACAGAGACTACACAGGGATGTTCTCATGTAAAAATAGCCCTGCAAGACATTCTGAAGGTCAGGCGTTGGGAGGAATAAGCCCCAGAGCACTTGGCCTTGAAAGTCAGATGGGCCTGAGTGTAAGAGCTCCACTCTTGGAGTATGCACACAAGAACTCACATGCACTGGGCTGAGCACAAAGCAATACCTTCATAGGAACTGGGCCTAGACCTAAGTAGGTGTCTGGGAGGGTGTCATGGGGAAGCAGGGGTTGTCTGTAACTCACTGTGGGGGCAAGGACACTGATGGCAGAGGTCCCAGAAAATACTGTTTGGTGTGAGCTCTCCCAGAGGTGAGCATTTCAGCACTAAGAGCTGGCCCATCCAACAGCCTACAGGCTCCAGAGCTGGAATACCTCAGGCCAAACAACCAGAAAGACAGGAAAACAACCCCACCTATCAGCATACAGACTGCCTAAAGTCATCCTGAGCTTACAGCCACCTCAAAACCCATTGACATGGCATTGCCCATCAGAGGAAAAAGACCCAGCCCCACCCCCCAGAAGGCAGGTTCCAGTCCTTCCCAGAAGGAAGCCTGCACAAGCCCCTGGACCAACCGCACCAACCAGGGGGCAGACACTAGAAGCAAGAGGAACTACTGTACTGCAGCCTGTGGAAAGGAGACCACAAAGACAGAAATTTAGACAAAGTGAGATAATAGAGAAATATGTTGCAAAAAATGGAACTATATAAACACCTACAAGAAGAGCTAAATGAAGAGGACATAGGCAATCTACCCGAAAAGCATTCAGAATAATGATAGTAAAGATGATCTACAAACTCAGAAAAAGACTGGAAGCACAGATTGAGAAGACACAGGAAATATTTAACAAGGAGCTTGAAGATTTAAAGAACAAACAGAGATGAACTATATAATAACTGAAATAAAAAATTCACTAGAAGGACTCAATAGCAGAATAACTGAGGCAGAAGAAGAAATGAGTGACCTAGAAAACAGACTGATGGAAATCACTGCAACAGAACAGAATAAAGAAAAAAAAATGAAAAGAAATTAGAACAATCTCAGAAACAACTGGGACAACATTAAACGTACCAACATACACATTATAGGGGTCCCAGAAGGAAAAGAGATATAGAAAGGGCCTGAGAAAATATTTGAAGATATTATAGACAAAAACTTCCCTTATGTGGGAAAGGGAACACTCACTCATGTCCTGGAAGCTCAGAGGGTCCCAGACAGGATGAAAGCAAGGAGGAACATGCTGAGATACATATTAATCAAACTGATAAAAGTTAAAGATAAAGAAAAATATTAAAAGTAACAAGGGAAAATCAACAAATAACATATAAGGGAAGGTCCATAACGTTATCAGCTGATTTTTCAGCAGAAATTCTGCAGGTCAGAAGAGAGTAGAATGATATATTTCAAGTGGTGAAAGGGAAAACCTACAACCAATAATACTCTACCCTTGGGACATCCCCTGTGGTGCAGTGGTTAAGAATCTGCCTGACAATGCAGGGGACATGGGTTTGAGCCCTGGTCCAGGAAGATCCCACATGTCACAGAGCAACTAATTCTGTGTGCCACAACTATTGAGCCTGTGCTCTAGAGCCTGTGAGCCACAAGTACTGAAGCCTGTGCTCCTAGAGCCAATGCTCCACAACAAGGTAAGCCACCACAATGAGAAGCCTGTGAACTGCAATGAAGAGTAGCGCCTGCTCGCCACAAATAGAGAAAGCCTGAATGCAGCAACAAAGATGCAATGCAGCCAAAAATAATTAATAATTAATTAAATTAAATAAAAATATTAATTAATTAATTAAAAATATAAAAAGAATACTCTACCCAGCAAGGTTTTCATTCAGATTCAATGGAGAAATAAAAAGCTTTACAGACAAGCAAAAGCAAAGCTAATTCAGCACCAACAAACCAGCTCTACAACAAATGCTAAAGGAACTTCTCTAGGCTGGAAAGAAACCAGCAACCTAAAAAACCTTGTACATATATAGACTGCTATATCAAAACCTCATAAGAACAGCAAACCCCAAAAGTACAATAGATACACACAGAAAAAAGAAAAAGCAACCCAAACACAATAATAAAGATGGTCATCAAACCACAAGAGAAGACAACAAAAGAGGAAGGGAAGAAAAAACACCTACAAAAACAAACTCAAAACAATTAAGAGAATGACAATAGGAACATACTTATTGATAATTATCTTAAATGTAAATGGATTAAATGCTCCAACCAAAAGAAATAGACTAGCTGAAAGATAAAAGCAAGATCAATATATGTGCTGTCCACAAGAGACCCACTTCAGATTTAGAGACACATACAGACTGAAAATGTGAGGATGGAAAAAGATATTCCATGCAAATGGAAACCAAAAGAAACCTGGAGTAGCAATATTCACATCAGACAAAATAGACTGAAATAAAGACTGTTACATGAGACAATGAAGGGCACTGTGTAATTATCAAGGGATCAATTCAGAAGAATATATAATAACTATAAATATATACATGCCCAACATAGGAGCACCTCAATATATAAGCCAAATGCTAACAACAATAAAAGGAGAAATCGACAGTAACATAATAATAATGGGGGACTTTAACACCCCACTTACACCAATGGACATATCATCAGGACTAAAAATCAGTAAGGAAACACAGGTCTTAAGTGATACCAAAAACAAATAAAAGAAATCCAAATTGGAAAAGAAGAAGTAAAACTGTCACTGTTTTCAGATGATATGGTACTCTACATAGAAAATCCTAAAGATGCTACCAGAAAACTACTAGAGCTCATCAATATTTTTGGTAAAGTTTTAGGGTACAAGATTAATAACGAAAAATGTCTTGCATTCATATGAACTAACAATAAAAGATCAGAAAGAGAAATTAAGGAAGCAATCCCATTTACCATTGCATCAAAAAGAAGAAAATACCTAGGAATAAACCTACCTAAGAAGACAAAAGACCTGTACTCAGAAAATTATGATACTGATGAAAGAAATCATAGATGGCACAGATGGAAAGATATACCATGTTCCTGGATTGGAAGAATCAATATTATCAAAATGACTATACTACCCAAAGCAATGTACATATTCAATGCACCCTCTATCAAATTGCCAATAGCATTTTTTACAGAATTAGAACAAAATATTTTACAATTTTTATGAAAAAACAAAATCCCCTAAATAGCCAAAGTAGGCTTGACCAAGAAAAAGAGATCTGGAGGAACTAGTCCCCCTGACTTCAGACTATACTACAAAACTACAGTGATCAAAATAATATGGTACTGGCAGAGAAAAAGAAATATAGATCAATGGAACAGGATAGAAAGTCCAGGGATAAACCCAAGCCCTAAGGTCACCTAATCTATGACAAAGGAGGCAAGAATATACAATAGAGAAAATACAGTCTCTTCAACAAGTGTTGCTGGGAAAACCAGACAGCTACATGTAAAAGAATGAAAGTAGAACACTCCCTAACACCATACACAAAGATAAATTCAAAATGTATTAAAGATCTAAATGTAAGGTTGGATATTCTAAAACTCTTAGAGGAAAACATAGGCAGAGCATATTCTGATGTAAATCACAGTAAGATCTTTTTTTGACCCACTTCCTAAAGTAATGAAAATGAAAACAGAAATAGACAAATGGGACCTAATGAAACTTAAAAGATTTTGCACAGGAAAGGAAACCATAAACAAAATGAAAAACACCCACAGAGTAGGAGAAAATATTTGTAAAAGAAGCAACAGACAAGGGATTAATGTCCAAATATAAAAACAGCTCATGCAGGTCAATTAAAAAAAAAAGACAATCAACATCACTAATTATTAAAGAAATGTCAATCAGAGCTACAGTGAGGTGTCACCTCACACCAGTCACAATGGCCATCATCAAAAATTCTACAGAGGGGTGGAGTCAAGGTGACTGTGTGGGAAGACGCTGAGTTAACATCTCCCCACAATTAGGGCACCTGCTTGCTGCTGGTGGAAGACCCTGATGTTCAAGGAGATGGGAGGAACCCCCAAATGAACCTGTAGGATTGGGGGGGACTTATGGGGGAGGAGAAGTAGGGGCCAGACAGGATTGTTGCCCCTGAGGCAGGGAGATCAGGAGAGGCAGGCAGAAGTGACCCTCCAGGAAGAGTGAGAGAAGAGCAGAGGACGATTGGCTGGCCCACTCAGGCCGGAGAGCCTGTTGAACTCCCAGGCCAGTTCCCTGCCCTCGAAAGCCCAAAACAGGCCGCATGTGTCCTTGGGGGCATAAGAGGGAGGTCAGGGAGATCAGGAGAGGCAGGTAGGAGGAGTAATCCAGGAGGAGCAGGAGAGGAGTGGAGGGTGATTGTCCTGCCTACTTAGGGCCAGGAAGCATGCTGGGGTACCAGGGGAGGTCCCCCACCCACTGTGAAGAGGGGTGGAGGGCATGCTTGGGCCCCTTCTGTTCCTTGAGCCTAAGCCTCACGTCTCACAGCACCCAGGGCCTTTTCTAGCCATGTGGGTCCTAAGCATAGGCACAGCCCACCACCCTAACCTCACCCTTGTTTAGGCCCGCCCTCCACAGCCAAGGACTTTCCCCACATTTTTTTATTTCTTTCTTTCTTTTTTTTCCTTTTCTCTTTTTTTTACTATTGTGGTGCTGTTGTACATTCCAGTTGTTGATTCGTCTATATTTTTATGTTTATATTCTTTCTAACATATCTGTTAGTTTCCTAGTCAAATTTAATTTTTACTTTGTTATTGTACTCTTTTTCTTTTTTCTTATTTTTTGCCACCCCATATGGTTTGCAGGACCATGGTTCATGAACCAGGCATCAGGCTGTAGCTCCTGCAGTGGGACCTCCAAGTCTGAACCACTGGACTAAGAGAGAAACTCAGACCCCAGGGAATATTCAACGGAGTGAGGTCTCACGGAGGTCTTTTTCTCAGCACCAAGACCCAGCTCTACCCAACAGCTTACAAACTCCAGTTTTGGAAAACTCAGGCCAAACAAACAAAAGACAGGAACACAATCCCACTTAAAAAAAAATGAGATGGCAAGAAAATATGTAACAGAAGGAGCAAGATAAAAACCTACAAGACTAAATAAATGAAGAGGAAATAGGCAATCTATCTGAAAAAGAATTCAGAGTAATGATAGAAAAGATGATCCAGAATCTCAGAAATAGAATGGAGGCACAAATTGAGAAAATACAAGAAATGTTTAACAAAGACCTAAAAGAACTCAAGAATAAACAAACAGATGAACAACACAATAACTGAAATGAAAAAATACACTAGAAGGATTCAACAACAGAATAACTGAGGCAGAAGAATGAATAAGTGATCTGTAAGACAAAATGCTGGAAGTATCTGCCAAGTAGCAGAAGAAAGAAAAAAGAATGAAAAGAATTGAAGATAATCTCAGAGACCTCTGGGAGAACACTAAATGCACCAATATTCAAATTATAGGGGTAGCAGAAGAAGAGAAAAATAAAGTGTCTGAGAAAATATTTGAAGAGATTATAGTGGAAAACTTCCCTAACATGGGAAAATAAATATTCACCCATGTCCAGGAAGCACAGAATCCCATACAGGATAAACCCCAGGAAAAACACACCAGGACACATATTAATCAAACTATCAAAAATTAAATTCAAAGAGAAAAATATTAAAAGCAGCAAAGGAAAAACAAAAAATGACATACAAAGGAATCCCCATAAGGTTATCAGCAGATTTTTCAGCAGAAACTCTGCAGGCCAGAGGGGAGTGGCAGGATATACTTAAAGTGATGAAAGAAAAAAACTTAAAACCAAGATTACTCGACCCAGCAAGGATCTCACTCAGATTCGATGGAGAAATCAAAAACTTTTCAGACAAGCAAAAGCTAAGAGAATTCAGCACCACCAAGCCACTTTACAATAAATGGTAAAGAAACTTCTCTAGGTGGGAAACACAAGAGAAGAAAAAGACCCGCAAAAACAAACCCAAAACAATTAAGAAAATGGTAATAGGAATAGACATATCAATAATAACCTTGAATGTAAATGGATTAAATGCCCCAACTAAAAGACACAGACTGGATGAATGGATACAAAAACAAGAGATATGTTGTATACAAGAGACCCACTTCAGACCTAGGAACACAAACAGACTGAAAGTGAAGGGTGGAAAGAGTATTCCATGCAAATGGAAATCAAAAGAAAGCTGGAGCTGCAATACTTGTATCAGATAAAATAGACTTTAAAATTAAGACTGTTACAAGAGATAAGAAGGGACACTACATAATGATCAATGGATCAATCCAAGAAGAAGATATAACAATTATAAATGTTTATGCACTCAACATAGGAGCACCTCAATACATAAGGCAAATGCTAACAACCATGAAAGGAGAAATTGACAGGAACACAATAATAGTAGCAGACTATAACACCTCACTTACACCAATGGACAGATCATCCAAACAGAAAGTAAATAATGAAACACAAGCTTTAAATGACACAATAGACCAGAGAGATTTGATTGATATTTATAGAACATTCTACCCAAAAGTGGAAGAATACACTATCTTTCAAGTGCACACAGAACATTCTCCAAGATAGAACACATCTTGGGTCACAAATCAAGGCTTGGAAAATTTAAGAAAATTGAAATCATATCAAACATCATTCTGACCACAACACTATGAGATTGGAAACCAATTATAGGAAAAAAACTGTAAAAAGTACAAATACATGGAGGTTAAACAGTGCATTAATAAATAACCAAGAGATCACTGAATAAATTAAAGAAGAAAAAAAATATAGAAACAAATGACAACAAAAAGAGGATGACACAAAACCTATGGGATGCAGCAAAAGCAGTTCTAGGAGGAAAGTTTATAGCCATTCAATCTCACCTCAAGAAACAAGAAAAATCTCAAATAAGCAATGTAACCCTACTCTGAAAACAACTAGAGAAAGAAGAACAAAGAAAACCCAAAGTCAGTGGAAGGAAAGAAATTGTAAACATCTGAGCAGAAATAAATGAAAATGAAATGAAGGGAACAATAACAAAGATCAATAAAACTAAAAGCTGGTTCTTTGAGAAGATAAACGAAATTGATAAACCATTAGCCACACTCATCAAGAAAACAGGGAGAGGACACAGATAAAAAAAATTAGAAATGAAAAAGAAGAAATCACAACTGACACTGCAGAAATACAAGGGATGATAAGACACTACTACAAACAACTATATGTCAATAAAATAGACAACCACGAAGAAATAGACAAATTCTTGGAAAGGTACAATTTTCCAAGACTAAACCAGGAAGAATTACAGAATATAAACATACCTATCACAAGTAATGTAATTGAAACCATAATTAAAATCTTCCAACAGGGGCTTCCCTGGTGGCACAGTGGTTGGGAGTCCACCTTCATATGTAGGGGACACGTGTTCATGCCCCAGTCTAGGAGGATCCCACGTGCTTCGGAGCGGCTGGGCTCATGGGCAATGGCCACTGGGCCTGCGCATCCAGAGACTGTGCTCCGCAACAGGAAAGGCTGCGACAGTGGGAGGGCCGCATACCGCAAAAAAAAAAAAAAAAAAAAAATTCTTCCACAAACAAAAGTCCAAGACCAGATGTCTTCACAGGTGAATTCTCTCAAACATTTAGAGAATAGTTAACACTGATCCTTCTCAAAATCTTCCAAAAAATTGCAGGAGAAACACCCCCAAATTCATTCTACAAAGACACCATCACTCTGATACCAAAACCAGAAGAAGATCACAGAAAAGGAAAATTATAGACCAATATCACTGTTGAATATAGATGCAAAAATCCTGGACAAAATACTAGCAAACAGAATCCAACAGCACATTAAAAGGATCATACACGATGATCAAGTGAGATTTATTCCAGGGAAGCAAAGATTCTTCAATATATGCAAATCAATCAATGGATACACCACATTAACAAATTAAGGGGGCTTCCCTGGTGGTGCAGTGGTTAAGAATCCACCTGCCAATGCAGGGGACACGGGTTCGAGCCCTGGTCCAGGAAGATCCCACATGCTGCGGAGCAACAAAGCCCATGCGCCACACTCCTGAGCCTGTGCTCTAGAGCCCACGAGCCACAACTACTGAGCCCTCATGCCATGGCTACTGAAACCTGTGCACCTAGAGCCTGAGCTCCGCAACAAGAGAGGCCACTGCAATGAGGAGCCCGTGCATCACAACGAAGAGTAGCCCCTGCTCACTGCAACTAGAGAAAGCCCACATGCAGCAGTGGAGACCCAACACAGCCAAAATAAATAAATTAAAAAAAATTAAAAACAACAACAACAAAAAAATTAAGGAATAAAAACCATATGATCATCTCAATAGATGCAGAAAAAGATTTTGCCAAAATTCAACACCCATTTATGATAAAAACTTTCCAGAAAATGGGCACAGAGTGAACCTACCTCAAAATAATAAAGGCCATAGATGACAAACCCACAGCAAGCATCATACTCAATGGTGAAAAACTGAAAGCATTTCCGCTAAGATTAGGAACAAGACAAGGATATCCCCTCTCACAACTCTTATTCAACATAGTTTTGGAGGTCCTAGCTATGGCAATCAGAGAAGAAAAATAAATAAAAGGAATACAAAATGGAAAAGAAGAAGTAAAACTCTCACTGTTTGTAGATGACATGATACTATACATAGAAAATCCTAAAGATGCCACCAGAAAACTACTAGAACTAATCAATTAATTTGGTAGGGTTGCAGGATACAAAATTAATGCACAGAAATCTCTGGCATCCTTATACACCAACAATGAAAAATCAGAAAGAGAAATTAAGGAAACACTCTCATTTACCATTGCAACAAAAAGAATAAAATACCTAAGAATAAACCTGCCTAAGGAGGTAAAATGCTTGTACTCAGAAAACTATAAAACACTGATGAAAGAAATCAAAGATGACATAAACAGTGGAGAAATATACCATGTTCTTGGATTGGAAGAATCAATATTGTGAAAATGACTATACTACCCAAAGCAATCTACAGATTCAATGCAATCACTATCAAACTACCAATGACATTCTTCATGGAATTAGAACAAAATATTTTACAATTAGTGGAAACAAAAAAGAGCCTGAATAGCCAAAGCAATTTTGAGAAAGAAAAACAGAGTTGGAGGGATCAGGTTCCCCAACTTCAAATTATACCACAAAGCTACAGTAATCAAGAGAGTATGGTACTGGCACAAAAACAGAAATATAGATCAATGGTACAGGATAGAATGTCCAGAGGTAAACCTACACACGTATGGGCACCTAATTTATGATAAAGGAGGCAAGAATATGCAATGGAGGAAAGACAGCCTCTTCAATAAGTGGTGCTGGGCAAATTGGACAGCTACATGTAAAGAATGAAATTAGAACACTACCTAACACAATACACAAAAATAAACTCAAAATAGATTAAAGACTTAAATGTAAGACCAGACACTATAAAACTCTTAGAGGAAAACATAGGAAAAACACTGTTTGACATAAACCACAGCAAGATCTTTTTTTGACTCACCTCCTAGAGTAATGGAAATATAAATAAACGGGACTTAATGAAACTTAGAAGCTTTTGCACAGCAAAGGAAACCATAAAGAAGATGAAAAGACACCCTTCAGAATGGGAGAAAATATTTGAAAATGAATCAATGGACAAAGGATTAATCTCCAAAGTATACAAGCAGCTCATGCAACTCAATATCAAAAAAAGAAAAACAACCCAATCCAAAAATGGGTGGAAGACCTAAATAGAAATTTCACCAAGGAAGACATACAGCTGGCGAAGAGACATATGAAAATATGCTCAACATCACTAATTTTTAGAGAAGTGCAAGTCAAAACTACAATGAGATATAACCTATGCTGGTCAGAATGGCCATTATCAAAAAATCTAGAAACAATAAATGCTGGAAAAGGTGTTGTGAAAAGGAAACCCTACTACACTCTTGGTGGGAATGTAAACTGATACAACAGCTATGGAAAACAGTATGGAGGTTCCTTAAAAACCTAAAAATAGAACTACCATATGATGCAGAAATCCCACTACTGGGCATATACCCTGAGAAAACCATAATTCAAAAAGAGTCATGTACCACTATATTAATTGCAGCACTATTTACAACAGCCAGGACATGGAATTACTCTAAATGTGCATCAACAGATGAATGGATAAAGATGTGGCACATATATACAATGGAATATTACTCAGCCATAAAAAGAAATGAAATTGAGTTATTTGTAGTGAGGTGGATGGACCCAGAATGTGTCATATAGAATGAAGTAAGTTAGAAAGAGAAAAACAAACACTGTATGCTAACACATATATATGGAATCTAAAAAAAAAAAAAATTGGTACTGATGAAACTAGTTGCAGGGCAGGTATAAAGATGTAGACATAGAGGATGGACTTGAGGACAAAGTGGGGGAGGGGGAAACTGGGGCAAAGTGAGAGTAGTATCAACATATATACACTACCAAATAGCTAGTGGGAAGCAGCAGCATAACACAGGGAGATCAGTTGGTGCCTTGTGATGACCTAGAGGGGTGGGAGAGTGAGGATAGGAAGGAGGCTTAAGAGGGAGGGGATATGGGGACATATGTATGCATATGGCTGATTCGCTTTGTTGTACAACAGAAGCTAACACAGTATTGTGAAGCAATTATACTCCAACAAAGGTCTATTAAAAAATATCTACAAACGGTAAATCCTGGGGGAAGTGTGGAGAAAAGGGAATGCTTCTACATTGTTGGTGGGAATGTAAGTTGGTACAGCCACTATGGAGAAAAGTATGGAGGTCCTTTGAAAACTAAAAATAGAGCTACCATATGATCCAGCAATCCCACTCCTGGGCATACATCTGGAGGAAACCATAATTCAAAAAGACACATGTTCATTGTAGCATTATTTACAATAGCCAGGACATAGAAGCAACCTAAATGCCCATTGAGAGAGGAATAGGTAAAGAAGATGTAGTACGTATATACAATGGAATATTAGTCAGCCATAAAAAAATTAAATAATGTAATTTGCAGTAACGTGGATGGACCTAGAGATTGTCATACTGAGTGAAGTAAATCAGATAGACGGACAAATATTGTATGATATCGCTTATACATGGAATCTAAAGAATAGTACAAATGAACTATTTACAAAACAGCATACAGTTATAGATGTAGAAAAGAACCTTATAGTTACCAGGGGGAAATGCGGGCAGGGATAAATTGGGATATTGTGATTGACATATACACCCTACTATATATAAAATAGATAACTAATAAGGACCTACTGTATAGCACAGGGAAGTCTACTGAATACTCTGTAATGGCTTATCTGGGAAAAGAACCTAAAAAAGAGTGGATATATTTATATGTATAACTGATTCACTTTGCTGTATAGCAGAAACATTGTAAATCAACTATACTCCAATAAAATTTTTTCAGAATAATAATATATATATAGGAATATATATGTGTATAATACATATATACATACATATATATATATAGGTACATTTCCTTGTGACAGGATCAGTTGGTATGTGAGTCAGCAGGTATGGGGCCATCCTTTCCTTTTATGGCAATTAATGGAGATCTAACAGAGGGTGACATTAACTCTAGGAGAAGGATTATTATGCTTGTTCTGTGGCTTTTAAGTTGCAAGATTAGGGAAGCATGGACTCATTCTGTAGCATAACCAGGGACCAAGTCACAATATCGTCATGATATAGCAGTTTCATGATTCCAGGCCTATTTTGCC
Organism: Monodon monoceros; assembly: GCF_005190385.1. NCBI lineage: Eukaryota > Metazoa > Chordata > Mammalia > Artiodactyla > Monodontidae > Monodon > Monodon monoceros. The sequence goes on from NW_021703785.1 coordinate 40,945,708, forward strand.
AGCTCTGAATTCATGTGTTCGGGGAGCTCTAGGCCCTTTCCTAGTATAATAATCTTTCTAAAAACAGTTTTTTACTTCTTGAGTGGCTACTTAAATGACTTCTCAATATTATTTAATGTGGTAGAACACTCTCTTTGTCTTGAAACATATTTTTTTCTAGGTGTATCAAGATTATTTTTACACAAACCAAAGTCACAGTAAACAATGAAGTAATTTATTTACTCAGATAATAAGATCTGGAGGCCTTCTGACGTTGATTTATTGACTCAATGATCAAGAGTCTATTGCTCTCCACATTTCAACTCTTCCAACTTCAGTGTGTTCCAACATTTCCATTCATATTTGTAAGGTGAGTTAGAGAAAAACAAATATCATGTGCTCCCATGATAGCATACAATGCCATAAAATAAAGCTTCTCTTCTTTTCTCCCATCCAATTGCATTCTAAAGAGGGTAATAATACCATTTATATTGCCTTAAAAGGGCAACGTTTATTATTTTGCAAGAACTGGTCTATGTGTTCTAGGTTAAATTTCTACACTGATACACTACTTAGGTCAATCTATAAGCCATGTGTTTATGTTTCGAGCTTCAGGCCCAAATATTAAGTAAGAAAAATAATATCTTGACTCTCTTATTCAAAAAGTATAAGTGACAGGGAATCACCTAAAAGACAGAGGTCCTAATATATCTTAATGTATCTATTATATATATTCAAAAATAAGAAGCAATTCAAATATTAAAATGTGCCTAAGAGGGAAACATATCAAATATAATCTAATCCACTAATGAATGGCCCACTTACATGCAATAAGAACCTGGTGAACTTTTAGTGCCTCTCTTGGAAAAAAAAAAGTAAATTCCTTTAAGATTTAGAAATATGCAATAGTAGATACCTCATTCGCCCAAAAGTTCCCTTGCTCTCTTTTCTGCCCATTTGTTACCTTAATCCTCTGAAATATAGTGAACACGTGAACTCACATGTTTAACATAAATATTCCAACAGAAGTTAAAGACTTTTATTCTTTATAATGCAAGGCTTTGAGCCTTGGCTGAATTAGAGGGACAAAAAGGGAACTAGAACCACCAGAGCTCAACAAAATCATGTTGGGTTTGATTGCTTACAGTATGAAGCAATGCTTATACCATGAAGCTTTGCCTACTTTAAACAGAATACATCATAGCTTTATTTCTCTGCTTATATTATATTCTGCTTGCTGAATATCATGTATGATCAAAAATGCATATATTCTTGCTATTTAAGTATAAATTAATCCCGATATAGCTTTACACATGTCTCACTTTCTGTGTACATGAAATTACTATAAAATCTTCCCTAATTTATATTTTGAGAGTCTCAGATGAGTTTTCCTTGGCTCTTGAATAATAGGAGATAATAAAAAGATATAGTGATACATATTATCTAGCAATTTAGGCACTTTCTCCTATGTAAGGAGCTGCTTACTTAAGAGATGCAGCCGCTTTTGAAGTTTGAAGCTCCTGAGTGAGTCTGTCTCACATATCCTCACCTAAGTTTGCCAAGCTACACCAGATGTCAGAGGCATCCCTTGAGAAGATTTGGGCAGTTTCTTAAATCTCTGAAATGCCAGTTAGCTGTACACTGTGACTATAGCCACTCTTGTCACTCTATTGGTGGATAAGTGTACAGAAGGCACTACAGAATATGTGATACTTCATCCCCAGGGGGAAACTAGGCCACCAACTCCTCTGTCATCAGCCTCCTAGTGAATTCAGTTGAAACATGCCTTTAATATTCCTTTGATTTTCTAGCTTAAGGCCTAAAACTTAAAATCAACTTTTAGAATTAGTCAGCTCTAATACTTACCCTGGCATCACCCTCTAGTTTATACTTGTATTTCCAAATAAATAAGGGACAATTATAGAAAGAAACTGGTAAGAAGATGAGGGCTTCTCAGCTTAAGTGAATAGAGCTCCTTGAGTATGTTACTTCACCAGTTATGAAAAGAAATTCTTTGAGAAAAGAATTTAAAAACATGATATCTTTAGAAAGAATGCAAAGTAGTGAAGGAAAAGATATAGGAAAATTAGTGGGGAGAGAGAGAGAGAAGGGCTAGAGCAAGGCAGGATAGAGAAGGAAGGGAAGGGAAGTGGAAGGGAGGAAAGGGAAGGGAAAGGAAAAGAAAGAAGAAAAAGGAAGGGAAAGGAGTAAAGGAAAGGGAAGGGAATGAAAAGGAAGGGAGAGGGGTGGGCATTATATATTAAATATAAACCAGTGTTGTTCTCCTCTTGACCAAAACTAAAGCTTCACTTCTGAGGACTGAGGAGATATTGTTTCCTTGATTTTTGCTGAGACTCCTTTTTCCTAGGGATTTAGAATGACAGGATTGAAATGGGCAGAAGAAGCTATAGCAAGTCAGTCTTGAATTCTTCCTAGAGGTTAGATTAGACAATATTAACAATTAATACTAATGATTAACTATTTTACTATCATTCATTTTCTAGGAAAGACGTGACTACCTGGAAGAGTGGTTAATATACTAAGACTTAGTTAATTATGAATAGAAGACTTCTTTCTGTCCTACCTATATAACTTAGGTATCACAGTCCATCTGAGGGCAATGTTCCAAATTTTAAGCATAGTATTTGCTATATCTTGATGTCTGTCCCCCCAAAATTGGTGTTTTGAAATCTTAACCCCTAGTATAATAGTATTAGGAGGTGAGGCTTTTGGAATGTGATTAAGTCATAAGGGCAAAGCTCTCATGAATGAGATTAGTGCCCTTATAAATGAGACCTCAGTGCATTTTCTTGCCCCTTCCACCATGGAAGACACAGTGAGAAGATGGTCAGGCTTTCACCAGACACTAAATCTGCTGGCACCTCAATCTTGGACTTCCCAGCTTCCAGAACTGTTTAAGCCACCCTGTCTATGGTATTTTATTATAAAAGCCCAAAGAGACTAAGATGGTATCTCAGGGGAAAAATAGACTTGAAAATCTAAAAAAAATAAATTATTAATTTTTAATAATTTAATTAAGAAAAATTATTACAAATCCAAATTGTCATATAAGAAGTGTTTTTTGTTTTCACTATTCATCATGTAATCCAAATTCAATTCCATTAAAAAAAAAAACCTCCATTATTTAGAACTTTGTGAATAATTACACTTCATGTTCGTTCTCTTCTGAGAATTTTATATGAAGAAAGTTGGTAAAAATCATGAGTGTTTTTTGTTTTTGCCTTAGTAGCAGTTTTTAATTTTTTTTTTTTAGGGTAGCTGTATATAGAGCTTCTTGAGCTCTATTTTTTCCTAATATTCCTCCGTGAAATTTTAAAATAGGTATACTGAATATCTGTTTATGAAAAACTTCATGTATATCTATGCTTTGTATGCAAAAAACACAGTAAAAAGATTACATTTTTAAATTCAACACATGGTTAAGAGTTACTAGAATAATATTAAGAATGACAAAATCAAATTTTCAAGTTAAAAGTAAACTTAAAATTTAAAAGGTGGCAACATTTAACTTAACTTTACAAATGTATTTGCTGAGTAATTTTAATGTAATTTATATGCATATACAAATTGGAATGTATGAAATTACTTATGAAAATTATGCTAATATATTATATAAATACATAACAGTGTAATCAAGTTTTAAAATGTTCCAAAATTATTTTCCCAAGCAAAACTAAAAAAAAATTAAATAGTAAGTAAATTTCCAAAAAAATATTTTTAATGTACTTAGCTTTTAATTTTGCTCAAAATGAGAAACAAATGTATTCCTTAACTAACTACAACATATTCATTCAGATACTGTTGACGTATTTTTGTTTTCAACACCTGGCATAATGAATTATGGATTAAATAAATTTTATAGAATCAAACAATAACATATAAATTATTTCTATTTAATTCTCAAAATCCAAGTCACCCACAAAAACACTGAAGCTCAAACATAAATAATGTCCACAAAGCATCCAATAGTAGTCCATAGCATGTGCAGACCACCTGTCACAATTGTCCATCTGATCACAGTCATATATATGTACTAATGTATCTTTCATAACTCAGTGCCAATGATGCCCATGTCGAACCCAAGAAAACCAAACGAGAGTAAGTTTTAAGGAATATGATTTTGTTGGTGCAGTAAACCTTTGGAGGCTATAAACATGTATAGGTGTTCTTTTGCTTCTTCCCCAGAACCTATTTCCTTCCCTTTTAGAGTTACATTGCCCCGTTGAGATTTAATATCCTAGAGTCAAAGATTTTTTTAAGCTATAAAAATTAAATGGTTCAATTTCCTCAATTGTAAAAAAGAATGGAAATTATGCCAGAAATTATTATTTTTCTCTGATTGTAAAAACAGAAATTAAACATTTTTGATACTAATATATTGTCTGCTTTATAAAGATGGTTGCTTAATTCTTCTATATTTTTCTATGTATTTCATTATTTTTCCAGTAAAAGCTGGTAATTTAACAAAACAAAATTAACATATTATTAGTAATTTAAAATATTTGTTGAAAAGTTAGCTTTTGTCAATAAGTTAATTTCTCAACTCCTTGTAACAGCTCAGTATTAAATAATTGCATCTCTCTTCAATTAAAGAACTGCTTGAAACCAAGTTTTTATTCTAGAAAACAGGGTGCAATTCAGAATGAGAGCAGCATATGTTCTTGAACGCCAAAACAGCAACTCTCCTTTTGTAAATGAATAAACACTACAATATAATGACTGTTTGCTTCCCACGCCTGAGTTAACATGATATTTATTATCCTCATCTTCATGCATCTCCAAACCCACCAGAAAGAGAGGGAACTCCTCCATGTAAAACAATAAGGAAGATATTGTGTGTGTGTGTGTGTGTGTGTGTGTGTTGGACTGTGTATAAATATAGTTGCATATCAAATATAAGCAGAAGCTCAAACTATTAGGAGTAAATTAAAAATTAAATGGTATTAATGTTAGGTAGTTAGAAATTAGCAGCAAGGAGGTGACAGTGGTGAGAAAGACAAGAAGAAATCGAATCATACACCAGCCATCTGTGGACTCTCCCTTGACCCCACCCAGAACGGGCAAAACTATGGTCATGTGGTGGGCAGCTTATCTTGATAAATAGGGGCACAGTAACACTAGGGCACTTCCCTGGGCTGCACATGCCCAGACCAGACAGGCATATAACCTATAGTAAACCCAAACTCATTATACCATAATTATAATAAAATCTACATGTGGTTTTGCACCCCCGAGTGGGCGTTTCTTAGTGATTCAAGGGTGAGAGCATGCGCAGCAGTAAACTTGTTCCATAGCTCAGGACTGTCAAATAATGATCCCCTGTCACTCACCCCCGCCTCCCTGCAAAACACTCCTTAAAAGTGCCCTTAAGCCTGTATGGGAATGCTGCTTTCAATTCACAGAAACAGCCCTCTCTCTCTCTCTCTGGGAGTGTACCTTTGCTTTGATGAACTTTGATTTGGGCTTGCTTCACTTAGCTGAAACAGCCCACTCTCAGAAACAGCCCGCTCTCTCTCTCCCTCCCTGAGAGTATACCTATGCTTTAATAAACTTTGCTTTGTGCTTAAGCTTAACGTGGTAGTTTGCAATCTTTCTTTGGTATTGTGAACCAAGATTGCTGGTCCGGGTCTTCCGTTCATCTCCTCATTTGAAGCTATTTTGTTACAACGCACATCCACCTGGTGACATTAATGGTGAAAATATTTCTCTGTCATACAATGAGAATATTAAAACCTTTCTGACATACTATTTGATTTTTTTTCTACATCTGCATAGATGATTAAGGGTATTCCTTAAATCATAGTAAATATAGCCTTAATAGTATTTTTATTTGTTTGATATATGTTTGTTTTTATACTTCGTTTTTAGAAAATGTAAAGAAAATAATGTGTGATATTTCTGAAAATGTATAGGAACCAGCACTTACAATTCAGAATGCAATTCCTTCAACTAAAAAGGGACTGCGATTTGAGTTAAAGGAGACAGTATGACACAAGAGTTTTACAATGTCCTGAGCACTTTAACTTCACTATGGAATAAACTTAATAAGTAAAGAAGCATGTCCTTGGCTAACATGTTACTTAATAAAGTTTCTCAGAGGTAAATTTAAAATTCTCAGCAAATATTTTGGATATCAGACATGAATGCAAAGACACTTATCTATACTCTCTCATTTATCTATTATCTCAATACCTATTTATTAGATACTGCAGATAATGCCTTAATAAAGCTTAAACGTGAAAGAGTAGATGGGCAAGTAAATCAACAAATAGAGTACAGCTTTAAATGTTCTGAAATATGCTATGACTGAGATCATAAGAGCACCTCCAAGAAAAGGCAATAGAAGGGATGACCTAGGAAAGTTTCCAAAAAAGGTGAGGTCTAAGTTCTATTTTTAAAAACATGTAGTCATAATGTAGTTGGTTAATGAGGAAAGACTTTTAAAATAGAGCAAAGCATCTGCAAAAGTATGGAAGAGTATCACTCCATCACATGAATAAGAAATTGTAAGTATTTCAGTGCAATTACAATGTAGGGTATAAATGAAAGGAATGGTACAATTTGAGAGGATAGAATTAACAGTAAACAAATCATGAATAATCTTATGATAAGACTAAAGCATATGATGGTTCATAAAATCAATATGGGACCTAATTAAAATACTGTGAAAAGTGAAGCAGTAATTTGCATTTTAGTTATTTTGGGAACTTGAATGAAAGATACATATGAGAGAAGCAAACTTGAGGAAGTGAGGCACTTTTCAGTTTGGCGTTCTGATTTCTAGTTATGGCGCATTGATTTGTTTGTACTAACATTCTCACAGATAACAACTATAGAATTTGAGATAGATGATAGATAAATACATAGAAAGATAGATAAAAAACCAAATATTTGAAGACCCTATGGAGTGACAAGTATAAGGCAAGAGCTAAAAAAAGAGTTAGTCTTGAAAGATGTCCATTTGGGCTTGCTATAATAAAAACACCATAGACAGGGTGGCTTATAAACAACAGAAATTTATTTCATGCTGCTCTGGAGGCTGGGAAGTCAAAGGTCTAGGTGTTGGCAGATTTACTCTGTGGTGAGAACCTGGTTCATAGGTGGCTGCCTTTTCTCTCTGCACTCACATGGGGGAAGAGTTGAAGGAGCTCTCTTTAATAAGCCTCTAATCTCATCTCCTCCCAAAAGCCCCACCCTCAAATACCATCACGTTGGGGATTAGGTTTCAACATATGAATTTGCAGGGGTGAAGTGGGGGGAGGGGACAAAGCATTTATTCTATAACAAAAGTTTAGCCCTGAAAACACCAAACTGCAATGAGTGAGATTTGCCAGCTTGCACTTTTTGATTTAGGTCATTTCTCAACACAGAAAGCTTGCTAGAGGCAGTGGCGAGCTGCAGCCCTACTGACTTGAATGGTCAGAGACACTTGTCAGGACAAGCAGAGCAAATCAACAGAGGTAATGAAAGATAGTCACAGCTGTGGGAAAGTGGTTATGCATATAAACACCAAATATTGGGCTGATTACTAAACTACAAATGTGTAGGGGAGATACAAGTAGGACTATAAAAAGAACAAAAACAGAAAGCTGAAATCACTGTGTGGATATTTCAGCTGCTAAATACCTGAGGGAGGCATGGTCTCACATTTGATTTTAGCCAGTTAATGACCTAATAGAACAAAAATAAATACTCCTCAGAAGAATATAATATAATTCAGAACCTCTGCAATATGCCATTATCAATGAAAAGATGTTGCCTGCCATATCAGTAAATGAAGGATGTTGCAGTCTTTAAGCCATCATATTATAACTGCCTCAGTGGTAAGCCCTGAGGAAACTCAGGGTAGAAACAGGATGCCCACCATCTAGCAGTCAACCACTGCAGCCACTTCCAATGTTATCCCCTGAGGAGACTCAGTATGAGAAAGCACAGCATACTGGACCCAGATAGCTGAGGTGCACATGAAGGGAATGATTTCATTGAGCCCAGACTCTTTCATCTTCCCATACATAGAAAAATGGTAAATTCCTTAACTTGAGATATCTGGTTTTCCTTAATTAATAGTAGTCTTTCTATGATCTGACTATCTGTTTTTTGTTGCAAAAACTCCTATATTTACTGGTGTACTCCCTTACCCTTTGGGAGCAGTCCCTTAGAATTATCTGAGAGGCTGTGTCCCAGGCTCAAGTCCTCAGTTTTGCCCACCAAATGAAACATAATTCTAAACTTTTAGGTTGTGCATTTTTTTTCATTTGATGCCATCCACAATATCCAATTAAGGATTATAAACTTACTAAACCTGTAAATAAACAGAAAAATGTGATCATTGTTGAGATTAAAGAAGAGTTAAAAGGGAATGAGCCCAAGCACCAAGATGTTGCCATTAGAAGAAAAGAACTAAAAAAATAAAAGTCACTTGTGTATTTAACAACAGATTGAAGATGGCAGATAATAGAGTCATTAGACTTTTAAATAAATTATTGGAAATAATCCAATAAAAAATTAGAGAGAAAAAAATGATTCAGAAAAAAAAAAGACTCAGTGACAAGTGGGAAAATATCAAGACATCAAACAAACATGTAATTGGAGTTCCAGAAAAAGGGGATAGAATAAATGAGCAGAATAAAATATTTTCATAATCAATAGTTCAAAACATCCCCAAATTAGTAAAAACTTTAAACTTAGATATTCAGCAAAGTCAATGAGATGAATCTCCCAAAGAGACACAAATACAAATAAAATCTAATATAATTAGATTATATTATAATCGCACTGAGAAAAATCTAAACGTGGAGATAAGCCTTGAAAGTACTCAGAGAAAATTCACACGTTACATTCAGAAAAACTAAAATATGCTTGACATCTGATTATATATCAGAAAGAATGGGGGCAAGAAGATAATGAAAGTGCAGTTTTAAATGCTGGGAGAAATTTAAACAGATGCCAAAGCAGAGTCTATATCTGTCAAAACAGTCCTTTAAAATTAAAGATGAGAGTGCTATTAAGCCTATGATGGTAGACTGGAAACCAGATTTCTCCTCCGGCTGTAAACAACAGAAACAAAACATATGACAACAGAGAAACAAATAAGCAAAAACAGCTTTCAGGCATTGGAAAACAGACAGAGAAGGACAGTGTCTCCTAAGGAAGGAAAACAAATTAAGTAAGCCCTACAATTGCTCCATATTATTGCCTGGAGGGAGGCTTAAACATAGACTGGAAAGCCCAAAAAATCCTAGGAGTCCCCTTAAGTTGAAACAACAGAAATAAAATTTCTTGGAGGCCACAGTAGCTAAAATATATGGATAAGAGACTCAGAAAAAAGGAAATTGCTGAAAAAATGTTGCACCAAAAGAAATCTCAGAAGAACGGCAAATAATTTCTGTAAAATGTTCAGTTGATTATTGACCATCTCATGTGTGTGAGAAATTAACCAAAGGCACACACACACACACAAACACACACACCAGATTAAAAGAGAAGAAAATTTTTTTGCTTCTCACACGTGAGTAAATTTCATCTTTTCATCTGCAACATGGGAGAAAACCTCACACAACATGAAGAATCAGGTAGTATAAACAGAAGGACTTTTTTTTTTTCAGTAGAAAGGAAAAATAGCCCTAAAGACTGCTTAAGTCCTGAGTGACAAAACTTAAAGTATACCTCAGAACAATCAAATTGCTTCCTAGTAACTTAATTATCTCCAAGATAAACTACCAGAATATTGAAAAAATTACAGAAATATCTAGTCCACAAAAGAAAAGTCTGGTATCACTCAAAATTACAAGGCACAGAAAGAAACAAAAAACTATAATCTATCTATCTATAACTATAAAAAAAACTATAATCTATCTATCATTAAGAAAAAATATAAATGTAAACAGACCTAGAAATAACACAGGTGGAAATTCATAGACAAAGACATTAAAATAGTTTTTATAACTATATTCATATGTTCAAGAAGATAGAGGAAATCAGAACCCTATTCATTAGAGGCACATAAGGTATAGATCGATAATATTCAACTTGAATTCTAGAAGTAAAGATATATAATTTTGCAGACAAAATATACACTATATTGAATTAACAGAAGTTAAGACATGGCAGGTAAAATATGAGTGAACTTGATTCATAGAAAATATCTAAATGAAACAGAGACAGAAAAAAAGGGGGTAGGACAATAACAACAAAGAACAGAGACCAATGAATTGTAGAACAACTTCAAGCAGTCAAATAGATTCATGTACTTAGCATTCCAACAGGAGAAGAGAGAGGAGAAATAAATAGTATTTGATGAAATAATGGTCCAAAAGATTAAAAATTTGATTTAAAAAAGAACCCATAAATTCACGAAGATCAATCAACCCAAGCAAAAGTAATAATATGGAAACATAATCAAATTGCTCAAGGCCTCTTATAAGGAGAAAACTGTAACAACAGTCAGGAAATTAAAGACATTTTGTACAGAAGAAATAGGTAAGAATTACAGCAGTCTTCTCATTGGTGCCAACAAAAATTAGAAGAAACTGAAGAAATACATTTAAAGTCCTGGAAAAAAACCAAAAACTTCAAACTAGACTTTTATACCTGGTAAACATATATAGGCTTATGACATGTAAAAATAAAATACATGAGAAATACTAGCACAAAGACTAGGAGATGGGGAAATGAAATATACCCATAATATGCAAAATTATTATACCCCAGATAAAATAGTGTAATGTTACCTGAAGATAGACTGTGATACATTAAAACTACAGACTAGAAACCCTAAAGCTACCACCAAAAGAACACAACAAATAGCTTTATTAAATAAGCCAACAAACAAAGTAGAAAAAAATAAATTAGTAAAGTTTCATAAATTAACCCTTTTAATAAGTAAGTTTTCACAATGAAACTTGAAATAAAAAATGAGTTTAAAATCTCAGGGGCTTCCCTGGTGGTGCAGTGGTTGACAGTCTGCCTACTGATGCAGGGGACATGGGCTCATGCCCCGGTCCAGGAGGATCCCACATGCCATGGAGCAGCTGGGCCCATGAGCGATGGCCGCTGAGCCTGTGCGTCCAGAGCCTGTGCTCCGCAATGGGAGAGGCCACAACAGTGAGAGGCCCGCGTACCGCAAAACAAAACAAAAAAAACCTCAAATAACTCAAAATAAGGCAGAAAAAGATGGAAAAAGACAAACAACCCCAACCATATAAAAATTATATTAACTTTAGGAAATCTGGGAAGATGGTGGAAGAGTAAAGCATGGAGATCACCTTCCTCCCCACAGATACAACAGTAATACATCTACACGTGGAACAACTCCTACAGAGCACCTACCGAATGCTGGCAGAAGACTTCAGAACTCCCAAAAGGCAAGAAACTCCCCATGTACCTGGGTAGGGCAAAAGAAGAAAGAATAAACAAAGACAAAAGAATAGGGACGGGACCTGCACCAGTGGGAGGGAGCTGTGAAGGAGGAAAAGTTTCCACAAACTAGGAAGCCCCTTCACAGGTGGAGACTGCAGGTGGTGGAGGTGGGAAGCTTCGGAGACACAGAGGAGAGCGCAGCAACAGGGGTGCGGAGGGCAAAGCAGAGAGATTCCCGCACGGAGGATCGGTGCCGACCAGCACTCACCAGCCCGAGAGGCTTGTCTGCTCACCCGCGGGGCTGGGAGCGGAGGCTCGGGCTTCGGGGTTGGCTGCGTGAACACACTCTGCAGGGGGTTAGTGCATCACGGCTAGCCAGGAGGGAGTCCATGGAAAAGTCTGGACCTGCCGAAGAGGCAAGATACATTTTCTTCCCTATTTGTTTCTTGGTGCGCAAGGAGAGGAGATTAAGAGCGCTGCTTAAAGGAGCTCCAGAGACGGACGCGAGCTGTGGCTAACAGCGTGTACCATAGAGAAGGGCATGAGACACTAAGGCTGCTGCTGCCGCCACCAAGAAGCCTGTGTGCGAGCACAGGTCACTATCCACACCTCCCTTCCGGGGAGCCTGTGCAGCCCGCCTCTGCCAGGGTCCCAGGATCCAAGGACAACTTCCCTGGGAGAATGCATGGCACGCCTCAGGCTGGTGCAACGTCCTGCCAGCCTCTGCCGCTGCAGGCTGGCCCCGCATCCGCACCCCTCCCTCCCCCTGGCCTGAGTGAACCAGAGCCCGTGAAGCAGCTACTCCTTTAACCCTGTTCTGTCTGAGCGAAGAACAGATGTCCTCCGGCGACCTACATGCAGAGGCAGGGCCAGATCCAAAGCTGAGCACCGGAAGATGTGCAAACAAAGAAGAGAAAGGGAAATCTCTCTGAGGAGCCTCAGAAGCAGTGGATTAAAGCTCCACAATCAACTTGATGTACCCTGCAACTGTGGAATACATGAATAGACAACGAGTCATCCCAAATTGAGGAGGTGGACTTTGAGAGCAAGATTTATTATTTTTTCCCCTTTTCCTCTTTTTGTGAGTGTGCATGTGTATGCTTCTGTGTGAGATTTTGTCTGTATAGCTTTGCTTTCACCATTTGTCTTAGGGTTCTATCCGTCCTTTTTTAAAATTTTTTATTCTTTAAAAAAAATCTTTTCCTTAAAAATAATTTTTTATTTTAATAACTTCATTTTATTTTATCTTACTTTATTTTATCCTGCTTCTTTTTCTTTCTTTCTCTCTTTCTTTCTTTCTTTCTTTCCTCCACCCTCTCTCTCTCTCTCTCTCTCTCTCTTCCTTTCTTTCTTTGTTTCTCCCTCTCTCTCTTTCTTTCTTTCTATCTACTTTTTCTCCCTTTTATTCTGAGCCGTGTGGATGAAAGGCTCTTAGTGTTGCAGCCAGGAGTCAGTGCTGTGCCTCTGAGATAGGAGAGCCAACTTCAGGACACTGGTCCACAAGAGATCTCCCAGCTCCACATAACATCAAATGGTGAAAAATCTCCCAGAGATCTCCATCTCAACACCAGCAACCAGCTTCACTAAACGACCAGCAAGCTACAGTGCTGGACACCCTATGCCAAACAACTAGCAAGACAAGAACACAATCCCACCCATTAGAACAGAGGCTGCATAAAATCATAATAAGTTCACAGACACCCCAAAACACACCACCAGACATGGACCTGCCCACAAGAAAGACAAGATCCAGCCTCATCCACCAGAACCCAGGCACCAGTTCCCTCCACCAGGAAGCCTACACAACCCACTGAACAAACGTTAGCCACTGGGGACAGACACCAAAAACAATGGGAACTACAAACCTGCAGCCTGCAAAAAGGAGACCCCAAACACAGTAAGATAAGCAAAATGAGAAGACAGAAAAATACACAGCAGATGAAGCAGCAAGATAAAAACCCACCAGACCTAACAAATGAAAAGGAAATAGGCAGTCTACCTGAAAAAAATTCAGAATAAGGATAGTAAAGATGATCCAAAATATTGAAAAGAGAATAGAGAAAATGCAAGAAACATTTAATAAGGACCTAGAAGAACTAAAGAACAAACAAGCAAAGATGAACAACAGAATAAATGAAATTAAAAATACTCTAGATGGATCAATAGCAGAATAACAGAGGCAGAAGAACAGATAAGGGACCTGGAAGGTAAAATAATGGAAATAACTACTGCAGAGGAGAATAAAGAAAAAAGAATGAAAAGAACTGAGGACAGTCTCAGAGACCTCTGGGACAACATTAAATGCACCAACATTCGAATTATAGGGGTTCCAGAAGAAGAAGAGAAAAAGAAAGGGACTGAGAAAATATTTGCAGAGATTATAGTTGAAAACTTCCCTAATATGGGAAAGGAAATAGTTAATCAAGTCCAGGAAGCACAGAGAGTCCCATACAGGATAAATCCAAGGAGAAACACACCAAGACACATATTAATCAAACTGTCAAAAATTAAATACAAAGAAGACAAATTAAAAGCAGCAAGGGAAAAACAACAAATAATGCGCAAGGGAAACCCCATAAGGTTAACAGCTGATCTTTCAGCAGAAACTCTGCAAGCCAGAAGGGACAGGCAGGACATATTTAAAGTGATGAAGGAGAAAAACCTACAACCAAGATTACTCTACCCAGCAAGGATCTCATTCAGATTTGATGGAGAAATTAAAACCTTTACAGAGAAGCAAAAGCTGAGAGAGTTCAGCACCACCAAGCCAGTTTTATGACAAATGCTAAAGGAAATTCTCTAGGCAAGAAACACAAGAGAAGGAAAAGATCTACAATAACAAACTCAAAACAATTAAGAAAATGGGAATACGAACATACATATTGATAATTACCTTAAATGTAAATGGATTCAATGCTCCCACCAAAAGACACAGACTGGCTGAATAGATACAAAAACAAGACCAATATATACGCTGTCTAAAAAGACCCACTTCAGACCTAGAGACACATACAGACTGAAAGTGAGGGGATGGGAAAAGATATTTCATGCAAATGGAGACCAAAAGAAAGCTGGAGTAGCAATTCTCATATCAGACAAAATAGGCTTTAAAATAAAGACTATTAGAAGAGACAAAGAAAGACACTACATAATGATCAAGGGATCGATACAAGAAGATATAACAATTGTAAATATTTCTGCACCCAACATAGGAGCACCTCATTACATAAGGCAAATACTAAAAGCCATAAAAGGGGAAATCGACAGTAACACATTCATAGTAGGGGACTTTAACACCCCACTTTCACCAATGGACAGATCATCCAAAATGAAAATAAATAAGGAAACACAAGCTTTAAATGATACATTAAACAAGATGGACTTAATTGATATTTATAGGACATTCCATCCAAAAAAATAGAATACATATTTTTCTCAAGTGCTCATGGAACATTCTCTAGGATAGATCATATCTTGGGTCACAAATCAAGCCTTGTTAAATATAAGAAAATTGAAATTGTATCAAGTATCTTTTCCAACCACAATGCTATGAAACTATATATCAAATACAGGAAAAGATCTGTAAAAAATACAAACACATGGGGACTAAACAATACACTACTTAATAACGAAGTGATCACTGAAGAAATCAAAGTGGAAAACAAAAAATACCTAGAAACAAATGACAATGGAAACACGATGACCCAAAACCTATGGGATGCAGCAAAAGCAGTTCTAAGAGGGAAGTTTATAGCAATAAAATCCTACCTCAAGGAACAGGAAACATCTCAAATAAACAACATAACCTTGCACCTAAAGCAATTAGAGACAGAAGAACAAAAAAAAAACCCCAAATTTAACAGAAGGAAAGAAATCACAAAGATCAGATCAGAAATAAATGGAAAAGAAATGAAGGAAATGATAGCAAAGATCAATAAACTAAAAGCTGTTTCTTTGAGAAGATAAACAAAATTGATAAACAATTAGCCAGACTCATCAAGAAAAAAAGGGAGAAGACTCAAATCAATAGAATCAGAAATGAAAAAGGAGAAGTAATAACTGACACAGCAGAAATACAAAAGATCATGAGAGATTACTACAAGCAACACTATGCCAATAAAATGGACAACCTGGAAGAAATGGACAAATTCTTAGAAATGCACAACGTGCCAAGACGGAACCAGGAAGAAATAGAAAATATGAGCAGACCAATCACAAGCACTGAAATTGAAACTGTGTTTAAAAATCTTCCATGAAACAAAAGCCCAGGACCAGATGGCTTCACAGGCGAATTCTATCAAACAATTAGAGAAGAGCTAACACGTATCCTTCTCAAACTTTTCCAAAATATAGCAGAGGGGGGAACACTCCCAAATTCATTCTCTGAGGCCAGCATCACCCTGATACCAAAACCAGACAAGGATGTCACAAAGAAAGAAAACTACAGGCCAATATCACTGATGAACATAGATGCAAAAATTCTCAACAAAATATTAGCAAACAGTATCCATCAGCACATTAAAAGAATCATACACCATGATCAAGTGGGGTTTATTCCAGGAATGCAAGTATTCTTCAATATATGCAAATCTATCAATGTGATAAACCATATTAACAAATTGAAGGAGAAAATACATATGATCATCTCAATACATGTAGAGAAAGTTTTGGACAAAATTCAACACCGATTTATGATAAAAACCCTGCAGAAAGTAGGCATAGAGGGAACTTTCCTCAACATAATAAAGGCCATATATGACAAGCCCACAGCTAACATCATCCTCAATGGTGAAAAACTGAAAGCATTTCCACTAAGATCAGGAACAAGAAAAGGTTGCCACTCCCACGACTCTTATTCAACATAGTTTTGGAAGTTTTAGCCACAGCAATCAGAGAAGGAAAGGAAATAAAAGGAAGCCAAATTGGAAAAGAAGAAGTAAAGCTGTCACTGTTTGCAGATGACATGATACTACACATAGAGAATCCTAAAGATGCTACCAGAAAACTACTAGAGCTAATCAATGAATTTGGTAAACTAGCAGGATACAAAATTAATGCACAGAAATCTCTGGCATTCATATACACTAATAATGAAAAATCTGAAAGTGAAATCAAGGAAACACTCTCATTTACCATTGCAACAAAAAGAATAAAAAATCTAGGAATAAACCTACCTAAGGAGAAAAAAGACCTGTATGCAGAAAATTATAAGACACTGATGAAAGAAATTAAAGATGATAGAAATAAATGGAGAAATATACCATGTTCTTGGATTGGAAGAATCAACATTGTGAAAATAACTCTACTACCAAAAGCAATCTACTGATTCAATGCAATCCCTATCAAACTACCACTGTCAGTTTTCACAGAACTAGAACAAAAAATTTCACAATTTGTATGGAAACACAAAAGAGCCCAAATAGCCAAAGCAACATTGAGAACGGAAAACGGAGCTGGAGGAATCAGGCTCCCTGACTTCAGACTATACTACAAAGCTACAGTTATCAAGACAGTATGGTACTGGCACAAAAACAGAAATATAGATCAATGGAACAGTATAGAAATCCCAGAGATAAACCCACGCACACATGGTCACCTTATCTTTGATAAAGGAGGCAGGAATGTACAGTGGAGAAAAGACAGCCTCTTCAATAAGTGGTGCTGGGAAAACTGGACAGCTACATGTAAAAGTATGAGATTAGATCACTCCCTAACACCATACACAAAAATAAGCTCAAAATGGATTAAAGACCTAAATGTAAGGCCAGAAACTATCAAACTCTTAGAGGACAACATAGGCAGAACACTCTATGACATAAATCACAGCAAGATCCTTTTTGACCCACCTCCTAGAGAAATGGAAATAAAAACAAAAATAAACAAATGGAACCTAGTGAAACTTCAAATCTTTTTCACAACAAAGGAAACCATAAACCAGACCAAAAGAGAACCCTCAGAATAGGAGAAAATATTTTCAAATGAAGCAACTGACAAAGGATTAATCTCCAAAATTTACAAGCAGTTCATGCAGCTCAATAACAAAAAAACAAACATCCCAATCCCAAAATGGGCAGAAGACCTAAATAGACATTTCTCCAAAGAAGATATACAGATTGCCAACAAACACCTGAAGGAATGCTCAACATCATTAATCATTAGAGAAATGCAAATCAAAACTACAATGAGATATCATCTCACACCAAACAGAATGGCCATCATCAAAAAATCTAGAAACAATAAATGCTGGAGAGGATGTGGAAGAAAGGGAACACTCTTGCACTGCTGGTGGGAATGTAAATTGGTACAGCCACTATGGAGAACAGTATGGAGGTTCCTTAAAAAACTACAAGTATAACTACCATATGACCCAGCTATCCCATTACTGGGCATATACCCTGAGAAAACCATAATTTAAAAAGAGTCATGTACCAAAATATTCAGTGCAGCTCTATTTACAATAGCCAGTAGATGGAAACAACCTAAGTGTCCATCATCAGATGAATTAATAAAGATGTGGCACATATATACAATGGAAGAATACTCAACCATAAAAGAAACAAAATTGAGCTATTTTTATTGAGGTGCATGGACCTAGATTCTGTTATACAGAGTGAAGTAAGTCAGAAAGAGCAAGACAAATACCATATGCTAACACATATATATGGAATTTAAGAAAAAAAATGTCATGAAGAACCTAGGGGTAAGACAGGAATAAAGGCACAGACCTACTAGAGAATGGACTTGAGTATATGGGGAAGGGGAAGGGGAAGGGGAAGCTGTGACAAAGTGAGAGAGTGGCATGGACATATATCCACTACCAAACATAAAATAGATAGCTAATGGGAAGCAGCCGCATAGCACAGGGAGATCAGCTCAGTGCTTTGTGACCACCTAGAGGGGTGGGATTGGGAGGGTGGGAGGGAGGGAGATGCAAGAGGGAAGAGATATGGGAACATATGTATATGTATAACTGATTTACTTTGTTATAAAGCAGAAACTATCACACCATTGTAAAGCAGTTATACTCCAATAAAGATGTTAAAAAAATTATATTAACTTTAAAATGGAAAAAACTCTCTATTAAAAAGGCAGATAGTTTAAAATTAGTTGAAAACAAAGAATCAAATTTATTTTCTACAAAATAAAACACTTTAAATAAAAGACCCAAATATCTAGAAGTAAAAGGATTAAAAAATGATATAGCATGATAATACTAATTGAAGGAAAGGTGGAATGTGTATTAATAATAGTATATTTCATAGCAAAAAATATTTCCTGCAATAAAGAGTATCATTTCATAATGATAAAGAGATCAATTCATCAACAGGTCATAACACTTTAAAATATTTAGAGGACTAATTACAGAACTTCAAAATACGTTAAATAAAGTAAACTACAAGAAGAAATTGAGAAATCCACAATTATAGCTAGAAATTTCAAAACTCTTCTCCCAACAACTGTTAGAAAAAATAGAAAACCAGTAAGATCATAGAAAACTTGATCAACCAGCTGACCTAATTAACTTCTCTCTATAGAACACTAAATGCAATAAGAGGAGAATAGAATTTTTATATGAACATACACCAACTAAACTGTATTATGGTCCTAATATCTGAATACATTTAAAACTCTCAAATAATATAAATTATGTCCCTTGACTATATTGTAATTAGTGACAACTAAAAATGGAACTCTGAAATTTTTAAATATTTAGACAATTATATATATATTTACATTTTTACTAGCAATATATGGTAGTTATGGTTACTTTACAGATTTGTTAACATTTGGTGTTATGTTTAATTTTTGCAGTTATAAAGGATGCATAGTAGTGTAACATTGGTGTTTGGATTGTTTAAAATTAATGACTAATAATTTTAGAACTTTTATATATTTTTGCCTATTCAAGTCTTTGACTATAATTTTTAAATTTTCTTTTTTTAATTGACTCGAAAAGTGTGTGTATAAATATATATGTGCATATATATATATATATGTATACACTTCTAAATAATCCTGATATTAAAGAAGAAATCAAAAGGTAAACTAAATTATAAAGAAAATATACTTTTAAATTTGTGGGATGAAACTGAAGTTCTAATTAAACAAAAATTACATCCTTAAGTAACGGCTTAATATAAATTATTTAAGTTTATGTTTTAGAATTCTGGAAGGACGTTCAAATAAAATCCCAAATTATTACAATGAAATAAATAATATGGAAGAGAGAAAAATAAATGAAATAGAATATAATTATATTTTTTGAAAATATTATTAAATTTGATAATGCCTTTAGAAGACTAAGAGAGAGAGATATATATAGAGAGAGACTGAGAGATTGTGCTTATCAAAATACACTTAAGAAAATTAAGAGGCATACCTCAGACTGAAGGAACATACTTGTAAAACTTATGTCTGGCAACATCTGGTATCAGAGTCTATGAGCTGTTAACAAAAAGACAAAAGATTTTTGGAAGTATTGTTACCAAACTTAGGTCTCACTGCACAGAGCTCAAATGTCAATATGAGACAACTATTGGTAGAAACAGAAAAGTTTGCTTTAATCAGAAAGCCAGCAATCTGGGGACAAGGCAGACTCATGTCCTAAAACCAACTCTGAAGATTCTGCTTGGCCATGAATGTTTTTAAAGAGAAAAGGGGGAAGTAATCTCAATTAATCATTGAGATACGGAGTCAGATTCATCGCCATATCCCACTGCATGCAGGCTTGTAGACTCCTTGTGATCCTTCTGTAGATGCTATCTTGTTCACACAGTTTGTTCACAAGATTACTGAAGGGGAAGCTAGGGAATAGATCTGGTTATCTGTTAATTATTTATTCTTCATTTCTATTTCTTTGATCTAAGGAAAGAACCAACAGATTAGGCAAGGTATTGTGTGATCAAAAAATTTGAAAATTGTGCTTGGGCCAGAGATGAGTAGAGCATGGGGGTGCCTGGTTTAAAGTTAGTTACAGTATAGCTTTGCTAAAGTAAGAAGATAAATGGGGTCTCCTACAGGGAGCTCTTTCTTGCCAAAAGCTGCTTACAAATCCCTACTTAACAGAACATCATTCCATTTCTATGGGATTATGGGCAAATGTCCATTTTCTGTAACTTCATGCTGACCTAGAGCGCCATATTCTCAGAGTGGATGATGTTGACATGGGTCTGTAGCATCTCTTTGCTGACAATTTTAGTTGTTCATTTACATATAGGCAGAACAAGCTATGATTATTTTCATTCCCCCAAAGATATAGATTTTCATGAACAATAGTGTTAATCCCATTTTCTTAAGGCCAGTTCTAAGAAATGTGCTAGCCATAGATTCAGTACTGCTCAAGATGGAGCAGGTTATGTCATGGCTGCAGTCTGGTCATCATGCAGTTAGCTTTTTGCCTCTGGTGGCATTTATATTATAGTATCTGTAAAATGACTCAGGAATGTGCATCAGATACTGAAAGATTCTGTGACTATATTGTGTTAATCATTAACTGCTTGAGCCTGCTCTTTTGTGACTCTGAGAGGCTTGGGAGACTTCAGCTTTTCTACAAACAAGAGGCAGGAGACATGGAGGGGCCTTTATACTTAGGTGTGTTTTGGGGGGTAGTGGGCTGCAGGGTTCTGTTTGGTTTCAGTGTAATGACCCAAAGACTTTAATAAGCACTTTAAAAAGGTATATCAATGGCAAATAAAGATATATAAAAATGCTAAAATCATTAGTCATTAGGGAAATAAAAATTCAAGCAATATTATATTATTATACATCCTTTAGAAATACAAAAATTAAAAATACACATAACACCAAATGCTAGTGAATGTGTAGAGTAACCAGAACTCTTATATATTGCCAGTGAGAATGTAAAATTGTACAAATGCTTAGGAACATATTTTGTCAGTCCCTTAGAAACTGAAATACATCCCTATACTTTAATCAATGACACCATGTGTTGGTATGTACCTGAGAGAAATGAAAATAACCACTTTACTTATAATGGCTAATACTAGAAACAACCAAAAAGTCCATCTATAGAAAATAGACTCTGCCATATTCACACAATGATACACACTCAGGGATGAAAACAAACAAAAAAGACTGCTACATGAAAAAAAATAAAAAGACTGCTATGTTAAACAACGTGGGCAAATTTTACAAATATACTGAACTAAAGAAGCCAGACACCGAAGATATATGATTCTATGTATATAAATTTCTAGAGCAGGCAAAAGATAAGTAGATAGATAAGTGATAGATCATACATACATATATACATATATACCTGCTACACACATATATTTAACCATAGCCTCTGAAAGGATGAAGGAAGTTACAATGAATTTACATTTTATTTTCAGTCCCCATAGACTTAAAATAAATATTCAACAAATCCATTTTATCTGTCTCTGGGCAAAAATGCTTGGCAAAATAAGGCTTTCTTTGTCAAATATCGATGCAAACCAGTAGCTTTTTGTTATTTTACATGTCTCCAAGGAATACTACCTTGAGGCTAACAGAGGGGATGATAAATGCTGAATAGCACCCAGAAGAAGTGACATAATACTCAAGAACAGCATTATAACTGACAAAAAGAATAAAAACATGCACAAATATAGGGTGAAAAAACAACTTACTAGGGAATAAAATATTTAAAAATTCCACAGTTCATAATGAATTATGGACTGTCAAGAAATAAGAAAATACCCAAACAGAAAAGAAAACATTGGAGAAATGATTGTTTCTCCATGGCTTTCTAGATGGTTAAGAAAAAGGACTAAGTCAATATAATGATTAAATTTACACTATAATAAGAGGGTATATTTTTAAAAGAATGCTTAATAAATTCTAAATTGTATGGACTCATAATTTAATATCTGCAATCTTTTATTATTTACAAAAAAGTAGAGTCACAAATCAGACGTTTAAGAAAAAACTGAGGCCATTTATAAACTGCAGCATTAAAAAAATTCTACCATTTTGAAAAATGTAAGATGTTATTAGAAAGGTATAAAAATTTAAATAAAATGAACAAAAACATCAGTATAGTCTCTGTAAATGGTGTTTGGAAAATGATTCAGGATAATACTCAACAACTAAGAAAATGAATGACTTCCTACTAGAAATCTAGAAACATTTTGTCCTCCCAGGTAGAATTTGTGTGAACATGTTATAAAACAAGACTGCTGAGTCAAAGGTAAAGCTAGATATGAAAAAGCCATATTGCTGATAACACTGAAAGAACAAATTACTTTTGAAATGTGAAATCCTTGAGCAGCTAAATAATATTTTAACTTTCCTTTTTTCTTTTTCATTACAAGAAAGAGAAAGTGAGAAAGCAAGCAAGCAAGAAAAATTATTTAACAATCAAGCCATATATTGGTGCTGTGAATTCTTAATCATTTCTCAAACTGAAGCTGAATCAATCATCTCTTTGTTATGGAGAAAGAAAGTCTTTTAGATTAACCTTAGGAGGTGCAACTCAACTTAGGGACACAGATGCTCTTTGATTTGCTGAATGTAGGAATTCTAATAAGCTATTATATTCTATTCCTTATTAAAAATATCAGAAGAGTAATAATTGTCTATGAGCCTGTGAACTGTCAAATAATACTTGTGCATTTAGTATAATTTTACTAATTAGAAAATGTAATACATTTACATTAAGAATCATCAAATTCTCAGTTATATGAGACTTAATTGGATTGTTTTATCTTATATTTATAGAAATGCATTTGGGACAAAATATACCAAAGGATATATTCCCTTTTAAAAATAAAGACAATGAATAAGGTTATCAAAGTAAATATATAAAATTTAAGTCTTTAAAACTTTTATATAACAAAAGAATAAGGTTTTATTATTATCTTATCAATTTTATCAATGTATCTTTATCAGTCCCTATTCTTGGTAAAGACTCAAGGAGTAGCAAGGGGTTAAATTATTGTATAATTTGAAAATCTTTACAAGTTTCCAAAATGGTGACAATGTATTCAGCCTAAGGAGAGATGTATTTGCCTAGAAAAATATTACCAAATGAACAAACAAATCAAAATATGAGCCAAAATTTTACTTAATAATCTAGATTCCTGGATTCTGCATGCCCTCTAGTTCACCTATTACCTCCACTATAAAAATTAATAAACAGAAATCTCAGTTAAATAGAGTCAGAGAACAGAAATGAGTTCTCACACCTGTGATGATAGTAGAGGACAATAGAAAGAAGAAGAAGAAGAAAAAAAAAAAAACTCTTCTACTTTCATGGCAAGGACTTAGCCAATGAAAAGCCAGAGACTGTTTGTGTGTTTTTACTTTTTGTTTACCTCTCCCAACTTCCTTCTTCCCTCTATAAAAGGCTTCTCTTTCCCTTGTCTTGTGGGGAGTTGCATGTGGCTTGCCATGGTTATAGACTTCAATTTTCTGTTAATCCTGAACAAACCCATCTTTGTTGGAGAAATATCTGGAAGTCTATTTGTTTTAGGTCAGTATTTTGGTGGCAAGTACAAGGACCAGAGAATACCCATGAAGGGTCCTGGGCTGATGAGTAAACTGGTGCAGTACCCACAGTTGAACCCTTTGTGCTTACTGCTCTTCTTGCCAACTCTTGTGTTTAAAGGTACATCTTCTTCCTAGATCAGAGTTCACTCCCTCTTTGTGTTTGAAACTATCCAGGTTTTATTTAGGATCTATTTTAAGGTTTCATTCTTTCTGATTAAGGCCTTGTTCTGTTTGTGAGTATTCATTTGGCACTTTGGTGTGATTTTGAAATCAGTCTTTTTCACCTGAAGCTGGATGAGAAGCATCAGTCCATTCCTTCAGGAACAGGTGCTGTTTCACTGAAACTGTGCCAGTTCAGCCATCAACCCATTCTTTGAAATAGGGGCTGTGTACTTGAAACTGACTGAAAAGCCTCTTTCCTGGCTCCTCTGTGACCAAACTGTTTCCTTAGAACAGGCTGTTATTAGCTTTCAGGCTCTTTGAGTTGAGCTGTTTGAGCCTTAAGCTGTTGAACTGTATGAAAGTTGTTCTATCATGTCTATTATGTTAGAGGAAAATTTTTGAGAAATGTGATTCCTGTTGTCTAAATATTTTGAAGGCCCTCCCCCACTGGGGGCACTTAATTTTGGGTTTTGGTAAATTTAGGACAACATGAAATCTATCTGGATCTTAGTGTAGCTCTTTTTCTGATGTCAGATACCCTAAATATTTGTTACCTAACTCAGGTTCCACTGTTTGTAGCTCAAAAATCAATACTCGAGAGACAAGGGCTGGTAAGAATGGAAAGGTTATTTTATTCAGGAAGCTGGCAACCTGGGGAGAAAGTGGACTTGTGTCCCAGAACCAACTCCAAAGATTATGCTTGGCCATGAAAGTTTTTAAAGGGAAAAAGGGGAAGTAATCTAAATTAACCATTGAGACGGGAGGTCAGATTTGTCACCCATCTCCCATTGCTTGCAGACTTGTTGACTCCTTGTGATTTTTCTTTAGATGCTATCACAGTCACACAGTTTGCTCATGATATTACTGAATGGGAAGCTGGGGAAAAGATCTAGTTACCCATTAATTACTTATTCTTCATTTCTATTTCTTTGATCTAAGGAGAGAACCAACAAGTTAGGTGAGGTATTGTATAATCAAAAGATTTGAAATGTGAGCTTGGGCTGGAGATGAGTAGAGCATAGGGGTGCCCGGTTTAAAGGTTAGTTACAATATAGCTTTGCTAAAGTGACAAGACAAAAGGGGTCTCCTGCAGAGAGCTGCCTCTTCAATGAGCTGCCTGTCAAATGCTGCTTACAAATCCCCATTGTCAGACATTGCTCCATTTCTATGGGATTATGGGTGAAGGTGCATCTTCTGTAACTTCTTCAAGCTGACATAGGGCGCTTTCTTAGAATGGAAGATGTCGACATGGGTCTGTAGCATCTCTTTGCTGACACTTTTAGTTGCCTGCTTACATATACAGGCAGAACAAGCCACAGTTATTTTGACGCCCACAAAGATACAGATTATTATGAACAATTTAAACCCATCCTATTAAGACTAGTTCTTGGAATTGTGATTGCTCAAGATGGGGCAGGTTATGTCATGGCTGCAGTCTGGTCATCATGCAGTTACCATTTTGCCTCTGATATAGCATCATGCAGCTATAGTATCTGTAAAACAACTCAGGAATGTGCATCAGACACTGACAGATTCTGTGACTCTATTGTCTTAATCATTAACTGCTTGAGCCTGCTCTTTTGTGACTCATGGAGGCATGGGAAACCTCAGCTTTTCTACAAAGAACAGGAAGGGGATATGGAAGGTGGGGGGGGGGTTGTAGAATTCTGCTCAGTTTCATATTGAAACTAAGTTTGAGAAAACTGCAGTTTTCTTTCATGACCTTATTCCCTTTTAGCCTAAATATTTTAGCAAGTGGATGCAGTCTTCTTGTGAAGAGGCTTGAGAAGGAAAGCAAAGAAGCAAATCATCCAACATTGTTACAAAGTAGAATCTCTAGGGAACTTTATGTCATCCAGATCAGCCTTCAGGATTTATGAGAAATCAGGACACTCAGTAATACCCAAAGGCAATTTAGAATATAAATGGCCATTAAGGGGAAATTTTGAAATCCCCCAAACTAATTTTTTTATAGTTGAATTAGATTACAGTAGCTCAAAATTTTCCAGAACTGAATGGAATGTTTATGTCAACTCATATCTTGATGCTTCCCCACATTATTAGGAGTCTGAAATTGCCTATCTTCACAATAAGATTTTAAGAATAACTGAGGCAAATAAAAAATTAGAGAAAGATAAAAAGGCTCCTGAAACCTCAGGCTCTTCTTTCTTGGCTTCTTTTTCTCAGGCTCCCCCTCTGGTAGAATCTTATCCTCTTCCTTCAGCTCCTCCTCCTCCTTCAGCTCCTCCTTCAGCTTCTCCTTCTTCAGCTCCTCTTCAGACTCCATCTCTGGCACCATATCCCCCCTTCCCTTCCATGCCTCCTATGTTTCCTCTATCCTGGAATCCTTCCACACGAATTCTCTAGATGATGTCTGAAACTCTCCACACTCCCTTTTTTCTCTCAACTTGTCAAGCCTGTTCCTTTAAAATTAAACCTTCTGAGAATCCAGAGAATAAACCCTTAATTTCTTATATTCCCTGGACTAAAGATGAACTGAGAGTCACAGTCAAAACTTTTCCCAAAATAGCCAAAGATCCTCACATACTTTCTGAGGAACTTAATATAGCCATCAAACTTATCAACCTGGTTTCTCTGATATGCAATTTTTTATATGCTTATTAGTGAATGCAGGGCCCAGCATTGGATGAAAAACACTAATTGGGAAAATCTGAAAAGGTCTCAAAAATTACAACCAGGAGATCTACCTGCTAATTTATTATATGTATGGTCAGGCTTGGGCAACTTTGTTAAATAATTCCTAGGGCTTTTCAAAAGTCTATTGATTGTAGCAAAATTCAGGCTTGATCAAAATGATGAACCTGTTCATGACAATTAGAATCAACTTCAGATATATTTTTTTAAAATTCTGACCTTTCTTCAAATGTTGATTCCACCCAGGTAGCTTTTAACACTATGTTTATTAACAGGCTGAACCAGAACGTTTCCTTCTAGTAAAAAGGACCAGGATGGAATTGCAAACTATGTCTATCCATATTTAATTAATCTGGCAAACCAGCCCTCTCACTCCCTAGGTGAGTCACCTCAAAGAAAGACTGCAAAAATTCCTAATCTTTAACTCCAGCAAATGAAGTATCCTAAAAAAAACACCAAAAAACAAAAACCCAAACTTTCTTAGCTTCTTGTATTATTGCAAAGAACCAAAAAGCTGGGAAAAAGATTTTTACAAATTTAAGCACTTTAGGCACATTGAGTTCTCTAACCAGCATTTAAATGTCCTCTCAATTCTCAATGCTGAGGCTCTGAGGAACTACAGGAGCTCTTCCCAATCCTCCCTCTTAACGGGCTTGGAGAAACATTTCTCCAGATTGGGTATAAATCTCTTCCAGTCCTAACTGACATTGGAGTCTCTCTCTCTGTGCTCAACCCCACTACTATAACACAGCCCTTGCCTCAGAGTACTAAAACAGTTCAAATAATGGAGATTTTTAACTAACCTCAAGAAGTTTCTGTCTCTGAACCTATTTCCTTTTGTTTAGGTTCGAGGGATACCCACCTTTTTCTCCTTTGTTCCTCTGCATCTACCCGTTAGACTGAGACTTCTTAGAGAAGTATCATGCCAGAATATCTTTCTTCCAAAAGAGGGAAATAATTCTAGAATTTGACAGTAGTCATCAAAGTCATCACCCTTTGACATTTTTTATTTGTTTCATCTCTGACATTATTAGAGCTGATTCTAGAAACACTGATTATTTGTTCTTATTGAATTAGCTACTACATTCCTTATAGGCAAAGTCTCTAACCAATACTGGCAAAATTCATAGTGCACCTCCCATCAAGATTCAAATAGATCCCTCAAAACCTCTTCCCAGAATTAATCAATACCCTATAAATGAAGAAGCCCTTCAAGGCATAACACCCATAATAGAAAGATTACAAGGTTCAAAGCTTCATCGTCCCATATACTAGCCCCTTTAGCCCTCCCATTTTACTGGTGAGAAACTTAAGGGTGGAATGTGGAGAACTGTCCTGGACCTCTATGTAATAAACAACATTGTTATCTCTTTATACCCTATTGTTCCCCATCATCATACATGGCTAACGTTCATTCCCACTGGAAGTAAATTCTTTACTGTACTTGCTTTATGCAGTTCATCCTATATTATTCCAGTTGATGAAGTTAGCCAATACCATCTTCTCTTCAATTGGGAAGAAAAATATTTCACCTGGACAGTAATGCCTCAGGATTTTACTGAGAGTCCTTCTTATTTCTCACAAATCCTGAAGGCAGTTATGACTGACAAAAAGTTCCCTAGAGGTTCTACTTTGTTGCAATATGGGGATGATTTGTTTCTTTGCTTACCCTCTCAAGTTTCTTCACAGGAAGACAAAATCCACTTGCTAAAGCTTTCAACCCTCAGACTAGTTGGTTATCACTGAAATTGGATTCCAGATTTCTCTCTTATGGCCAAACTTCTATATATTTTACTAAACTAAACAATCTTGATCCAATTTTATGGGAAGAACCAGACTACATAGACTTCAAGGCCTTAAAAGAGAATTTGGTTAATCCATCTGCCCTCGAGCATCTCAATTATCATATTCCCTTTTTTCCTCTTGGTAGATGAAAAGGAATGGAATGCCCTTGGAGTACTTAACAGAAAACACAGGAACCACCGTTGACCCATAAAGTATTATAGCCAGCAACTGGACCCTGTGGCATGAGGAAACCCCCTCTTGCCTTAGAGCCATTATGACCATCAACAATTTAGTTAAAGTCACTGTGAAAATGGTTGCGAGATCTAACCATTTTTGTGTCTCATGCAGTAGAAATTCTCCTAAATTCTTATCAAACTCAACATTTCTCAGCCAGCCACCTCACCTCTTATGAAGTCTTATTAACTGCTCCTCACATAACTCTTATGTTATAGTAATCTTATCCTTGTTACTCTTTTCCCCTCTGTCACTGACAAAGTCCCCCATGACTGTTTAATGCTGATGGATCACTTTCTGACTCCTGATGATCTACTGGAAATACCTCTGGGAAATGTTGACTTCTCATGATTCACTGATGGTTCTTATTTAAAAGGTGACATTGGTAAATATTGTGCTGTGTAAATTATTGCGACTCCTGCTGTTGTTGTTGAGGCAGCATCTTCACCTATGGCTCCTTCAGCCAAACAAGATGAATTATATGCTCTTGTATTTTAGACAAGGACAAAACTTCCTTGTCTAAATATCTACTCATACAATATTTATTCTTACAGTAAATATGCTTTTTGGGTAGTTCATGATTTTGGAATATTGTTCAGGTAATGTGGCTTCCTTACTTCCAGTGGAAATAAAATTTAAAATGACCCCTATGTTCAGGAATTATTGGATGTAATAATTTTCCCTGCTGCTTTAACTATTATTGAGATTTTGGACCATTTTAAACTTGATTCTCTGGAAGCTAAGAGAAATCATCTTGATGATATTCCTGAAAGAAATGCTGCCATTAAAAAGACCAAAGCAGTCAAACTTCTGTCGGTCCAAAGGGATAGTTCCCCAAATAATAACTTAGAAAAACTCACCAGAGAAGCCAAACACTGGCCACAGAAAAGGAAAAAACAAGATCAGAAATTCAACAATTATTGGTTTGATAAAAAGAGAAAGCTCTGGTTTGGACCAAAAAACAACCCAGTCCTGCCAGACACCCAAAAATGCCCACTCCTCACTACTGTACATGCATTAAACTTTTGGTTTACTGACAAAATGATAGCCTTTATGAATTAATATTGGTAGGTAAACATTAACAAGATCCCCAAAAGTGCTTACCTCACTTGTCCCACTTACTCAAAGTACAACTTAGGGAAACCTGTTTGTACTGCTTTCAGACATTTTAAGCTGTTTAATGGACAATTTGTGGCATGGATTTCATACAACTTTCTCCATCTAGTGGGTATAAATATGTTTTAGTTATGGTCCTTATGTTTTCACACCCTACTGAAACCTTTCTTTGCTAACAGGCTACTGCCTTTTCTGTGGCTAAAATCCTTTTGGAAAAGATTATCCCTGCCTGGGGAACTCCTCTCAGACTTCACTGTGATCAACCAACCCATATTACTGTCTGCGTGCTTTGACAAGTTTGTACTGTTTGGCTGGTTTTACAACACTTTCAGTGCACTTACTACCCACAATCCTATGGCTTAGTTGACCACATTAATGGAATAATTAAGATTCAGTTAGCTAAATCTGTAGAGGTTTTCCAAATACCTTGGCCAAAAGCTTTGCCATTGTTCCTTCTAATTCTCAGATTCACCACTTTTGGAATTCTTAAACTCTTACCCTTTGAGATAGTCACAGGATGCATTTGATTCCTACTTCTTTTGACCCTCAACTGACAAATAGAGAGGTACTCCAATATGGCAAAGGCCTTATTGCTTCTAGTAAAAATAACTGTGTTTCGGTAAAGCAATCTTTTCACAGTGCACTCTTGGGAGATGCAGACCTTAAGCATCACACCTTTCAATCTGGAGATTTCATCTATTGGAAAAGACACCTTCAGAAAAACTCTCTTCAACACTGCTAGAAAGGCCCCCATAACATAACATTAGAAAAACCTTGTGCCATTAAATTCCAAGGAATAGACTCTTGGATTTATGTGACATACCAAAGAAAGTACCAAATCCAGACTGGACCTGCACATCATCGGATGACCTGAAAGTAAAGATTTCTTGGAATTGAAGCAGACAACATCAATGAGATAACTTTTGAAAGATATTCAGATCAGACCTGTTAGAAGTTTGTCACCAAATGTTTGTTGATGACATAACACTTCAGATGATCTTCAGTGAACACACAGACTTTAGATAAAAAGTGCATGAGAGTTCTCCCTCCTACTTTTCCTTGTCAGTCACATGTGACCTCAATAAGTTTCCAATCTGTGCACTTTCCCTTTGACATGAGACACTATGCTTTGGAAAGTATCTTCCTGGAATTGAGAGAAACTGGAAAACCTAACTCTTCAACAGTGATGCTTTCAGAGAAAAATCTTGATGAAAATGAGAAAGTGTAAAAAATAATAATAAACAGAAACCTCAAGTTAATAGAATTGGGAGACCAAAAAGGGGATCAGTCATGTCCTGTGAAGATAGAGCCCAACAGGAAGAAAGATTCCTTTCCTGGCAAGGAATCAGCCAACGATAAGCATGAACTCTGTTTGCTATAGCCCTCCCACCAAATTTCTTTCCCTTCTATAAAAGTAAGCTTCCCCTCTTGCCTTGTGGGGACTTGCACATGGCTCTCCATGATTGCAGACCCCAAATTGAAATTTTTGTTGTTCCTCAAAAGACACATCTTTATTAGAGAAATATCTGGCAGTTTATTTTAGGTTAACACCACTTGTGTAATAAATGCAAGGTTATATATTTTCATCATTGTTCATCCTGCCCTCTCTCTATAGGCTTCTGAGGTTTTTAAAACTATAATTCCCTGATCTAAGTTACAGTTGTGAGTTATCACTAATAAGTTGTGCAAACTCTAGCAATTCACTTAAGCATTGATTGTATTCCTTAGCTTTAAGTTTCCCAAGAAATTGAACTAAATTATCATAAAATTAATCCCAAGATCTCTGCTACATCTTATGTGAAGCATTTCTTATAAATCCAGGCAAAAACCAACCTTCTTCTATGATCTTTTAAACGTGGTACAGAGGACTGACCATTTGTGGTATTGTACCATTATTACTGATTTTATGTTCTTTTAACAAATTATAAGGAGGCAGAACTATCTTTTCTTGAGCCGCACTTTTTGGCACAGTATTCAACATATTTCAGGCACCTTCCTATTTTGTTCAATAAATAAATGATTGATTTAATCACTCTCATTCTCAGAATATGTTTATCCCCTAGTCTACAAAATGAACTTGAATAAACTACTTCAAAGAGTTTGTGTATATAATTATTTTGGGTGACTAATATTTATATTAAAATAATATTGCAATAAAATCTGAAATCAGAAATGTATTTAGCAATGAAAAAACCAACTTTTTATTATATTAAAACTGATCTGAAATGGAAAAACATGTTTGCAACAGCAAAGTACTGGAAAAGAGTCACAGAATTGAACAAATTTAAAAGAAGAGAATCAGTTTACATGAAGCGAGAAAGCTTCTTCCTGTATTAGGAAAAGGCAACAGAGCAAAAAGAGTAGAATAGCTGTGAAGCACATTGCAATATATTTTCTGAGGGTTTTAAAATAATGATGGACATTTTGAATTAGGTCTTGATCTGAAAGAGGTTCCAAGGCATACTGAGTTTCAGGATAAGGCGATAATGCTTTTCTTTTTGTTCATAAGCAGAGGCCAGTAACATTATGTATTCAACAAGTTAGGTAAAAAGTTAGGTAAATAATAAGAAAGAAAATTAAAATAGTCCATCTCTAGCATTTAGTTTCTTGAATATCCCTCTTTTTTTGTTTAATAATACTATATATATATATATATATATATATGTATAATTCCCATACCTCCTAGCAGTGAGTGGACAATTAACTATCATAGACTTGTTTGCCATATCTAAAATACTTTGTGTGATATGGAAAATAATTCCCCACCAAATAAAGATTTTTAAGAGTAATAGGAAAAGCACATCCTGAATCTAAATGATTTCTTTCTGTTAGCTCAGTTCTAAGAGCGACAAGCTAAAACAATAGTTTTTAGGTTTTTTGTTTGTTTCCTTGTTTTTGTTTTCTTTCATGATAAAATTAGAGTAGGCCTTTTTGAAAGTCTTTATATAATCACCAATGCCAAGTAGATAAAAACACACAGTCTTTGTGTATTCCTTGTAAAAGAGAATAACTTTATTTTTAACTTTAAATTGTTAACTTTTGCTAGTCAGTGAATAATCAATCAATTTAGTGTTCATACACTGTTGAACATTTTACATTTTAAAGGAATGTGTATTAGAGATATTTAACATTTGAAGATAACAATAATCAAGAGAAATGGAGTCACTTATGCTAAGTCCCACATATACAAAGTGAGACCTAAATTTATTACCTAAATTTATTTTAGACTTAAATTTATTTCTGGGAGAGTTTCAGCTCTCCCAGAAATAGAATCTTAAACCAGTCAGTCAGGAATCACCTCATAGGCACTGAGTAGGTAATCTGCCTGAAAAACTTCTGCCATCCCCTAAAGAAAAATGACCTTGTAATATCCAACTTTTTTCTTTTTTTGCCTACTATAACTGCCTTGCTCCTGCTCCCCTCTGCCTATATAAGTCTCTTATTTTGTAGAGCTCCTTGGAGCTCCTTTCTATCTGCTAGATTGGACGCTGCCTGATTGAAATTAATTTTTGCTGAAATATCTCTTATTTTTTAAAAAAATATGCCTTAGTTTATCTTTTAGCAGTGCTGGCATCAGAAGAGGGAACTTAAGAAGACCCTGAAGGCCTCTAGGAGCAAAGGCAAAGGTGCCTGTGGAAGGCCTTGAGCTCACTGCTTTCTTGCTGCCTCTGGAGGTGGTGGGTTGGATCTTCTCGGGCCCTAACCTTGAAGTTTTTGTGTTAAGAGCTTTCAGACTTTTTCTGGGCATTTATTTGAGCTGGGTTCAGAAATGAGCAAAAGTCAGGCTGGGTTCAACTTAGTTATCAAACTGGGTCCAGGGTCTGACTGGGTCTGACTGAAAATGGACTGGGTCCAGTGTAAGGCCTCAGATGAATACAATTTTGTTTTAAGGCTGAGCAAGTAGGTTAATCTTACCAAAGATAATCTTGAATTACAGTGGCCACAGCAGAGAAACCATTTTAAATAAGCATATCCATTTATGAGGTGCCCCAGATAAAAAGGGGTCTCAGCCAAGCATTCAATATAAGTGGTAGAGGAAATATTATTTTTCCTTCTCTAACAGTTTCTGGTGACCAGGATGAGACCAGCTGGGATAACCCACTCACTCTAGAACCTGCAGATGGGATTCTGGGAAACTCGCAGAAGGCAGCAAAGGGTAAGAATTCTTACTAAAGTGAGATCTCTCAGATCTCTACCGTGGTGCCTGGTCATGATAGAAAGGTAAAATGTCACGTTGACCCTTCTTTTACAATTTCAGATAGGCAGGCAAAAAAAAAAATGTTGTAAAATTAGATCTTTGAATTGTGACTTGTGAGTTCACTTTCAGGTACCCACTGGTTGTCAATTATTTCTCTCCTAGGGACAGCTAGTGCCTTCTTTTTTGTCTCATTTTGTGTCCTGAGAAATTAGCTTGGCAACCATCAAGTTGAGGGCTCCCCAAATACAGCTGAACAGAAATGTAGGTTGCACTCTATTTGTGGCTAGGGTCTTACCCACTGTTAACAGCTCTCAGGAGAACTGTCTTGGTCTTTCTTTCTTTTGGCTATCTTTGGGGGTGACTCTCAATCTTGGGAGGATAGTATCTTTTGCACCCTCTTTGGGGATGCCTCTGTCATTCATGGGCTGTTTTATACTTCCAGAAATATTTACTGTTTGTCCCAGCTGAAACCTAACAAGTTTTTTTTTTTTCTAAGTAGCTCTATGGTCAAGAATTGACCAAGTTGAAGGTGATATTCATAGCTATAAAGAAAAAAATTTTAGGCCTCTCCTCTCTGCTAGAATGAAACTATATACCCAGAGGGAAAGAAAAACATTCTGAAGTCTTTGTAGAAGGATTTACTAAAACATTCTAAAGACACAGAGCTCTGAATATAGAATACAGAAATCTTTTGATTTTCATCTTAGTTGAAAATCTTATCCCTGATATAAAGAAGCAAATTGAAGATAATTATATCATTCAGGTTGCAAACCAGTTCTGTAAGGAATTAAAAACAACTGTACTGGTCTTACAAATGGATTCTTTACAAAAAGAGAAATGTGGCTCTAGAAACAATTCAAAGCTCACATATTATTTTTACCAACCCCAAAACCTTGCCTCTTCATCTCCAAAGTCTTGCAGATATTGAAAAAATCTGAACTTAGGGGAAAAAATTCTACTTGGTGGACCTTGCATTCTTTCTTTCTGCCTGCTGAGATGTAAGTATTCTACCTGGTCTTCTCTAGGAATGAAGGTAATTCTCATCAGAAGGAGAAAAAAGAATGCTTTTTTGAAAACTAGGCTTACAAAAATATCTTTAAAATTTCTTCCACAAATATTAGTAAAAATCTTTAGCCATCTTCCCTCTAAGCATGTAATCTTATTTCATCTGCCAAAACCACAATTTGGATGCAAGTGTTTTTATATAAACTGGTGAGTTTTGCATTATCTTAACTGTCTCATGGTTAAAATTTTAAAATAAAAGCTGTAAGATCTCTGCTTGAGTCTATTTGTATGTTTATATATGTCTGTGTATGTATGTTATAAATGTGTGATATTTTTTCTACTTCTCAGTGATATTGCCAAAATAATTTTTAAAGAGCTCTGTTTATTAACTTAAAGACTGTCAAGCATTTAGATAAATCACATATGCTCTCAGAAATATAGATAATAATCCAGATGTTTTTCGAGTTCACATGGTCTAGGATAATCTTTGGTGAACAAAAGCTAGTTTAAGTTTATTTGTTTAATTAAAACAAACATGTCTTTAGAGTTATCAGTATTAAATATAATGCTTTAATTTCTACCCACATTTACTAAATATCAAATAAACTCATGTTAAATCTGTTATAGAATTTGTCAGCAAGAAAGATAATTTAATATGATGGTTAGATGTTTAATGTTTCATGAAATTTTCATGAGTAATCTAAATATAATTATTAAGAATGAGTAATTAAATAGATGTAAGTTAGATAAAAATTTATAAATAAGGCTTTGAACAATAACACTTTATGGTATGTCTCAGTTATATTTTAATAATACATATGTTAATTTACGTATATATATATATGTATGAACTGTGTGGATGTTTTATGTTTATCTATACTTTCTTAATAAAAATCCTGGTAAGTACAATGAGTAATGACATAAAAATAAAAATCACCCCTCATCTTTATTCAGAGATTTTATTGGTACAGTAAGAACTTTAAATAAAATTGTTTGGGGGGTTTTCAATATCTGAACATGGTGCTGAGGACACATATCAGAGATAATGTGCAATCTTGATTTTTAAGTTAAATTCCAGGCTCTACCTTTTTTTGTCTTAGAAATATGACTCTGTAATCTGCCCATTCCCCTAGATGTTTAGTTATTGATATCCATCTTGGTCTCTGTTTCTGCCAAAGGAAAATTAATACATTGCTATGTGAAAACTCAGAAAATCATCTATTTCTTACTTGGTGTATTCCAAATTTCACTTATTTTATTATGTAACATACATCTATATCAAGCTATATATTCAAAACATTAAACTATAGATAAAAATTATAGAATAAATATTTTATGTATATAAAATGAGATTAAAATGTTATCAGTATATCAGAATTTACCAGTGTACTCCCAGGCTGTTCTCTTTCCCCACTAAGAGTAATTCCTCATCATACCACATATATTTACCTGAATATGTATTTTGTTGGATTTGACCTGATGCAATATAATCATACTATATGAGACATTTTGTCAAATACTACTTTGTGATCAGCTATATGTTTCGATTTAAAAAAAAAATTTAATCACACCATTTTCTCTGTGCCTTGCTTTGATAACTTGTATATACCTGCCTGGTCAAGACGTAAAGCATTACAATTGGCCTCTGTACCCCTGGCTTCCACAACCACCTGCTGATATGGAGAGCACTGCACCATACAGAAGGCTGACTGTACTATGCCATATTATACGAGGGACTTGAACATCCAAGGATTTTGGTGTCCATGGGGTGGCAGTCCTGGAGCCGATCCCCTGTGGACAGGAGGGATGTCCATATATCTTTAACTGGTAAACAAAACTAGTGCTAATACAAATACCCAAACCAAAGCCTTTATAAAAACATGAATAACAAACTTTTTCCTTCACTTCTCAAGAGCATGAAAATGACAAATTCTGAATTCAAATCTTCCAAATGTAAGAAATTTAGAGCTAATATATAAATAGAAATTTAAAATGTATCAGAAATGATTCAATGTCAAAGACTTTAAATAAATAACTGTTGAATAACCAAGCTTCTTCCAACTGGAATGTCTATACTCTAACATTTTTTAAGACACATTTTTGTTTCTTCTTGATTTCTCAAAAGAATTGGAAAAGTACTAAAAGGAAAATAAATCAGTTCACTCACAAGAAATACTCCTGGGTAATGATGTCCGTTACTGAGAATACCCAACACATTATTTCAAAGTGACAAAACTCAGGGTGACCAGGGAAAAGAATTCAAAAGTGGCAGCTATGTTTACTGGTAGGTCCACATGGGAGCCATACACATACTACTCTTACCTATTCTTTCCAGTATATTTGTCCAGGGATCAAGACAATTTTTAATAAAATTAGTTTTTTTGTACATTATAGTGCTCAGTACAAGAGAAGGAATGTGACCAAAGACATTTTGTAAGACATCCTTGTGTTCCTAAAATGGAAGGATATTAGTGCATATGGTCACTATTCACTTGTCCTTTCCTTCTTTATTGTTGCAGAGGTCTTTGTGTGTTCCATTTTCTCTAAACCTTCTGCTAGTTTCTCTTCCTCTTCTTCTCCCTTTTTATTCTGAAGACAGAGGTCCAGGAACTCCTACACTACTTGGCCTAGAGCTTGTCTTCATAGCTTAACCTTTGAACACCTCTGAGCTGCAGTGAAAGCAGGAATAGGTCAACTTGAACAATTCAGCCAGAGGTTCATACCCTATTACCAACAGGTTTCCTAAATAACAGTCAGTCTTTTAATACCTATTTTTTTTCCATTTGTCCTAGGAACACCTTCAAGTAGTAATATTAGCAATTTTTAAACATGGTTATTTCTACTCATATTACACAATGTTGCCTGCATTGGAAGTAAATCTGGTGCTGTGATAGGAATCAAATATCAGTGCATCGAAAGATCCAAGTTCAAGAGCAAGCTTCTAAATTTGTTACCCCATGGTTATAAAAAAAAAGTTGAATTCATCTTGTGACTGCAACCTCAATACTGTTTGAGGGACACAGATATAAGGTGCAAGTCTGTTTTCTGTCTGTCTTAGATGTTTTACACATAATAGCAATCTTTTAACTTTCATAACTCCTTCACTATTATCTAAACTTTTTGAAGGAAACATTTTGAAGTTCATAAAGGTCATAAGAAGAAATATATAGCACTATGTATCATGATGTTACTGATCACACAAAAGAGATCATATTGATTTTTCTGTTGCAAGAATCGGAAAGGCAATACCAGTGTCCCAGGGTTGGTGTTAGTTTCTCACCTAGCCCCAGGAAAATTTTACTTCCAAAGAGAAAGGAAGATGAGCTGCCAAATGATAAAATAAAGTCTTCAAGTAGAATTTAAAATAACATTTGGTTTAGTAAACCTCAGAAAGCTAATCTGTCACAGAATATTTCCTTCTTTAGACTTGTTACCTTGTTCAAAATTCACAGATTCTAAGGATTAGGGGATGGAGCTCTTCAAAGAGACATTTTTCTGCCTACTACAGGTGGTGAAGGGATAAGTCTTTCTAAATAGATAAAACTGGAATGAAATTGTACCTGTGCAGGTAAAAGGAAGCATAAAAAGATTACATAGGTAGAGTTCTTTAAATGGCTATAAAATATATTGTTTATTTATATAAAATATAAGGGAAAATTAACTATATATCTAATTCAAATTTTTCACATTGATAAAATTCCTATTTGTGTTTAATATATTATTGTATCGATTAATTTAACCCACAAATAATTGTTGATAATCCTTTATGTATCATGAACTTAGTAAATCATTGATAATAAAATGGTGAAAACAGAGACATGGTTTTTACCATTGGGGGCTTACAATGTAGTGGGGGAAGATAGTCATTAATGACATAAATTATTTGGAAATTTTCTGTATGAGATATTTATCTCTTCTTCTCAATTTATTATTTTATCAATCATTGTGTATATCAGTATGGACATATGAATGTTTCTTTTAAACCTTGGGTTATATTTTTATATTGTGTTATTTTCTTCTTGGTCAAATTGTCTCAGCTTTGGCCTTTGCAAGTTCTTGCATTTGCCTCCTTTGTGTGTTTGATCTGCTCCACCCACAAATAGATTTTGTTTGTTGTTTTCTGGTTTATCAACACGCCGTTATTTTCTGGTAGTACAAGATACTCCAGGCTCATCTTGTGTATTTCCTACCCCAGCCTAGAATCAGACATTTCTCCAAGGAAGTCTGGTTATTTTTATTGGAGAATAGTATTAATCTGCCATTTTAAAAATGTCACAAGAAAATTCATTTTTCAATTGAAACTGGGTTAAAACAAATCTTTTAATTTTCAGTTTTTAAATATATAAGACCCTGGTGATATGTAACTTCAAGATTAACATTATTTCCCTCAAAAAACTTGCCAGTAAAAGATAGGAAATGTGTTTAAGTTATTTCATTGTGTGATAAATGTAATGCACACAATTGTACCTGTACAGTATTACAATTATGTAAAAGTCATCTATACATGCATGCTTCCACAAAATATCCCTGAAAGTATACAAATATAACTGGCAATATTAGTTATCTATTCAGAGAAAATTTTGACAATTATAGGAACAGGAGTTAGAGTGAAAATCATTTTCACTTTATACACTTCTTTACATTTTGAATATTTTCCATGCAAAAATGAATGTCAATTAAAATAATTAAAAATATTTGTCAGGATTATTTTGTGGATATGATATCTACTATCCTATAGTCAGTACAATAAACATATTAATGAATTTCACCTGTAATTGAGAAGTCTAAAAAATATGGTAGCATGTAGAGGTACAACAAGAAAACACAAGATACATTTAAAATTTTAATGACTCTGACTGTATGGACCTAGTTCATATATCTGAAAACCAATCTCCATAAATAATAGAAATCCACCTTTATTTTATGCTTCATTTTCTTGTAGTTGAAGCAAGATCTAAATCTATTTTGCTAATAATTTTGAGAATTTTTTGAGAAAAAATGATGAAAATATGCTCCTTTAAATAAACAATTAATGAGACACAAATATTATATACACACATGTATAGACAAATGAATATTTTTATGTAGAAATTAATGTTTATATGAAAACTTAACCAATGATTAATATGGAAAAATAATGGATATCTTTGTTGAAATGGAATAAATGAACTGACTCTGATGAGATGGGTTTGTGTGAAAGTCTAGACTCAGAGAAAATATTATGTTTCTAACCAACACCAACGAAAATAGAATAACAACTTGAAAAACACTTCTATTCGATTATCCTTAAGAGCATTGAACTGAGAAAGTGTGCCACCATGCACCGATTGCTTTAAAGATTTT
Source organism: Monodon monoceros (assembly GCF_005190385.1). Lineage (NCBI taxonomy): Eukaryota > Metazoa > Chordata > Mammalia > Artiodactyla > Monodontidae > Monodon > Monodon monoceros. The sequence continues at coordinate 40,986,056 of NW_021703785.1, forward strand.
TTTAATCAAAATATTCGAATGGAGTAATAAAGTTTTCATCTCATTTTTACTTTTGTTTATTTGTTTGTTTTCCTTAACAGGAAGCTGCTTGTCACTCTTATGGTATAGTCAAAGCTATGCTCAATTATCAAATAGAGGATTTTTCAGCCATTGTACAAACTTTCTAGATGCCAAATCTCCAGTGAATTTTCCAAATCACTCTTGACTTTCTGATATATTTAGTTTTCAGACCAATAACTCATAGCTGTCTAGTTGGAATTAAGAAAAAATCTTCCATTAAAAAAAAATGTACCTTACACTATATACAAAAATTAAATCAAACTAGATCAAAGACTTAAAAATGATGTGTAACTCGATATACTTTCCAGAAGCAAATAAGACAGAAAATTTTTGTGACTTGAATAAGGAAACAGGAGAGGCAGTATAGAAAAAACATAAAATTATCTATTGTCATATCAATGTCCAATTTGTTCAGCACCCCTGGATCTCTATTTTTTTTTTACTTGCTCTAGATATTTTCACTAAATATACTACCTTCATTACTAAAATTATAGCATGAGCTTGGAATCAGGTAAAAGCAGTCAACCAAATTTGTTAATTTTCAAAATTGTTTTTAATAATTTAATTATTTTTCTTTTTACCTAAATTTAAAAATCACTGGTAGATTTCTACAAAACTTCTGCTGGAATTTTCAGTGGGGTTAAACTGACTCTATAGAACAATTTGAAGATAACTAATATATTAAAATATTATCTTCCAACTCATAAACATGTTAAATCAATCTATGTATATAGGTTTATTTGGTTGCTTTAAGCAATGTTTAGTGTTTTTCGGGATACAGCTTTAAAAAATTATAACAAAGTATGTCATAGTCTTTGGCATAGTGCATATGGTGTAATTTTAATATTTCGACTACCAATTGTTCAATGTTACTATTTCTCAATACAATTGCTATTTGTTTTTGCTCTTGTATATTGCAAACATGATAAACTTATTAGTTTCAGTAACCTTTTTGTGTATTTTTATGGTCTTTTCCATGAAGTTAATAATGTCATCTGTGAATAGAGAAAATTTATTTCTTCCCCTCCAATGTATATGCCTTTTGCCTCTAGTTTTATTCCACAAACTGAGATGTCTAGTACAATGTTGAATAGGAATGGGAAGAAAAATATCCGTTGCCTTTTACCCATCTGAGGTATAAAATATTTAGTCTTTATTATGATGTATGACTATCTCCATTTTTCATAGCTGTCTCTTATCAGTTTAAGAAGTTGCCTTCTACTACCAGTTTGTTGAGAGTTTTCATGGAGGATGTATTCTGAATGGACACCGCAGAAATACAAACAATCATAAAACACTATTGCAAGCAATGACATGTCAATAAAATGGACAACCTGGAAGAAATGGACAAATTCTTAGAAAGGTATAACCTTCCAAGACTGAACCAGGAAGAAATAGAAAATATGAACAGACCAATCACAAGTAATGAAACTGTGATTAAAAATCTTCCAACAAACAAAAGTCCAGGACCAGATGACTTCACAGGTGAATTCTATCACACATTTAGAGAAGAACTAACACCTATCCTTCTCAAATTCCTCCAAAATATAGCAGAGAGAGGAACACTCCCAAACTCATTCTACGAGCACTCTACCATCCTGATACCAAAACCAGACAAAGATATTACAAAGAAAAAAAATTACAGACCAATATCACTGATGAATAGAGATGGAAAAATCCTCAAAAAACAAAACAAAACAAAACAATACTAGCAAACAGAATCCAACAACACATTAAAAGGATCATACACCATTATCAAGTGTGATTTATCCTAGGGATGCAAGAATTCTTCAATAAACACAAATCAATCAGTGTGATACACCATATAAACAAATTGAAGAATAAAAACCATATGATCATCTCAATAGGTGCAGAAAAAGCTTTGGACAAAATTCAACACCTATTTATGATAAAAACTCTCCAGAAAGTGGGCATAGAGGGAACCTACCTCAATAAAGGCCATATACAACAAACCCACAGCAAACGTCATTCTAAATGGTGAAAAACTGAAAGCATTTCCACTAAGATCAGGAAGAAGATAAAGATGTTCACTCTCACCAGTATTATTCAACATAGATTTGGAAGTCTTAGCCATGGCAATCAGAGAAGAAAAAGAAAAAAAAGAATCCTAATTGGAAAAGAAGAAATAAAACTCACTGTTTGCAGATGACATGATACCATACATAGAGAATCCTAAAGACCACCAGAAAACTACTAGAGCTAATTAATGAATTTGGTAAAGTTTCAGGATAGAACATTAATGCACAGAAATCTCTCACATTCCTATACACTAACAATGAAGGATCAAAAAGAAATTAAGGAAACAATCCCATTCACCATTGCAACACAAAGAATAAAATACCTAGGAATAAACCTACCTAAGGAGGCAAAAGTCCTCTACTCAGAAAACTATAAGACACTGAAGAAAGAAATTGCAGATGACACAGATGGAACTATATACCATGTTCTTGGATTGGAAGAATCAATATTGTGAAAATGACTATACTACCCAAAGCAATCTACAGATTCAGTGCAATCCCTATCAAATTAACAATGGCATTTTTCACAGAACTAGAACAAAAAAATCTTAAAATTTGTATGGAGACACAAAAGACCCTGAATATCCAAAACAATTTTGAAGAAAAAGAAAAAAAAAAAAAAACACAGCTGGAGGAATCAGACTCCCTGACTTCAGACTATACTACAAAGCTACAGTAATCAAGACAGTACAGTACCAGCACAGAAACAGAAATATAGATGAGTGGAACAAGATAGAAAGCCCAGAAATAAACTCACACACCTATGGTCAACTAATTTGTAATGGAGGATGAAAGGATATACAATGGAGAAAAGACAGTCTCTTCAATAAGTGGTACTGGGAAAACTGGACAGCTACATGTAAAAGAATGAAATTAGAACACTCCCTAACACCAGACACAAAAATAAACTCAAAATAGGTTAAAGAACTATATGTAAGATCGAACACTATAAAACTCTTGTGGGAAACCATAGGCAGAGCACTCTCTGACATAAATCACAGCAAGATGTTTTTTGACCCACCTCCTAGAGTAATGGAAATTAAAAAACAAAAATAAACAAGTGGGACCTAATGAAACTTAAAAGCTTTTGCATAGCAAAGGAAACCATAAGCAAGATGAAAAGACAATCCTCAGAATGGGAGAAAATATTTGACAAAGGATTAATCTCCAAAATACACAAACAGTTCATGCAGCTCATTATCAAAAAACAACAAACAACACAATCAAAAAATGAGCAGAGACCTAAATAGACATTTCTTCTAAGAAGACATACAGATGGCCAAGAGTCACATGAAAAGCTGCTCAGCATCACTTATTATTAGAGAAATGCAAATCAAAACTACACTGAGGTATCACCTGGCACTGCTTAGAATGGGCATCATCAGAAAATCTACAAACAATAAATGCTGGAGAGGCTGCAGAGAAAAGAGAACCCTCTTGTACTGTTGGTGGGAATGCAAATTGATAGAACCACTATGGAAAACACTATGGAGGTTCCTTAAAAAACTAAAAATAGAATTACCATATGACCTGGCAATTCTACTACTGGGCATATACCCAGATAAAACCATAATTCAAAAAGACATATTTACCCCAATGTTCATTGCAGCACTATTTACAATAGTTGGGACATGGAAACAACATAAATGTCCATAGACAGACACATGGATAAAGAAGAAGTAGTATATATATATACAATGGAATATTACTTAGGCATAAAAAGGAATGAAATTGGGTCATTTGTAAAGACGTGGATGGACCTAGAGACTATCATGGAAAGTGACGTAAGTCAGAAAAAGAAAACAAATATTGTATATTAACGCATATATGTGGAATCTAGAAAACTGGTACAGATGAGACAGTTTGCAAGGCAGAAATAGAGAAATAGAAACACAGACATAGAGAACAAATGCATGGACACCAAGGGGGGTAAGAGGGTGGGTGGGCTGAACTAGGAAATTGGGATCAACATATATACTAATATGTATAAAATAGATAACTAATGAGAACCTGCTGTATAGCACAGGGAACTCTATTCAGTTCAGTGTACAGTAGAAACTAACACAACACTGTAAAACAACTATACCCCAATTAAAAACAAATGGCTGGAAAGGAAAAGAGAATGTACGTTGAATGTTGTTTTGTTGCCTGCATCTATTGATATGATCATATGTTTTTTCATCTTTAGATTTTTCATATGATATCTTTTATTAATTGGTTCTCCAATATTGAATCAAATACATATTTCCATGAAAAACAACACTTTGTCATGGTGTATAATCATTTTGCATATTTCTTAGTCTACTACGATTTTGAACAGAAGGGTGAAATAATATTATCCTGACTTTAAAATGACTTATCTGGCTACTAGTTTGATAATAAACATCAGGAGTTTTGTGGAAGAAGATATTCCTAACTGAAGACTATTGCAAATAATTCAAATGATTGAAGAAAGTTGGCTTGGGTTGTATGGATTATATGAGCATACTTCCAGCCATGAGCACATTCTACTGATGTTTGGAACCGTGGCTGAATTCTTATATAAATTTCAAAGTTATAATAATAAAGATTCCTATTGAATTTAATGTGGGATATAAGAGAGAGAAAAAAATCAAGTTTTTTTACCTATAGAATTTGAGGTACAGAATTGCCATCAACTCTGATGGGAAAAAATGTTGGTATATCAGGTTTCACGTAGAAGAACAAAATTCACTTTTGGACAAATTAATTTTGAGTTTTATTTTAAATATGCAATTGAAGTTGTCAATGGAATGTTTAGTATGTGAGGCTAGAGTTCAATAAGGTGTCTGCACTAGTGATAAAGAGAAATAACTTATTATTTTCTGTTTCATAAAACAAAAATCAATTTCTTGACTTACAATGATGTCTTTTTATTATAATTGTTGGAATGATGCAGTGTTTTTCTCCTTTTCCCAGTATCAAGATTTTTGTTGAATCAAGTTAGTAATCATTTTTTAATGATAAAAGTATTAAAATCCACAAAGAATGTCCTATAGCTGATGAAATATTTCTACTCCTCAACAGGAAACTCCTTCATTAATGATGTGCACATTCTCTCATATTCAAAGTCTCTCTCCTGGCAGTGCTATAGATACACGGATACATTCTTACTAATTAACACACTCTTGGCTTTAACAGTAGGCCTCCATATGGAATCACAATTAATTAGGTTTGTTTTCTAAATTGGAATCACTGACATCTTGAAATTATCTACACTATGTCAGTTAGAATTTTGAATGGTTTACAATCTTTTCTATGACATGTTACTTCCATGGAGTAAAAATATGTATGTATTTTAAGAGGAAAATTCTCAGAAATAAAATATATACCAAAGTTATTAAAGGAAGCTCTCAGCTGTTACCTTCATTCATATTTCAAATAAAATTTGTCCTATCATGATAAATAATAGGAAAATCTATATCAGACAAATAGCCCAATAATTTAAGTAGTTTTCTTTATACAGTAACTAATTACCCAACATTAGGTTGTTTCCGTTACTCAAGCAATACTAAATTTAAAAAGAACTAGTTAAATACTTGGATCATTTACTATTAGTCAAGGAATATTGTACATTTGAAATGACTCAGACTATGCCTTTGAAAATACTTATTCTCACTAAATGTTTATTGATTTATCTTTCTTAGTGCAAATAATAGGTAGAATTATTGTCAATGGTATCTTGAGCAAACCAACATTATGCAGTTTACTTAGTAAGCTAGAACATGATCAACTGAGGTAATGTATTATTTTGTCTTTATGGGTGTGCCTTTGTATATAATCATAAAAGTAGCACATGAACAAGTGAATAAAAATGTACTTATTTTATAGTTATGTATATAACTCTGTATTTGTGCATTTGTGTTTAGCAATATGATTGATGTTCATGGTCTCTATTCTTAATTGGAATATAAGAGGTAGAAGGTTATTGGAGATAGAATAAAATTAACTATGGAGGGATATCAATTGTATTGTTTTCAAGTGAACTGAATAAGTAAAAGAAAGGAATACATTGCACTGTAAATATTCAGGGGAAAATTTACTTTATTGAACGTATGGTTTCACATAGACCAAAAGCCAGAGTAGTTCAAAATAAAGACTTTGTATTTCTTCAGGGAAATATAAAGTAAATAAGAGCACTGATACTTTCCAGGTTTTATCAGTTTTTTATAGTTTTGAAAAGTTACTTTTAATTTACAGTTATTACAAAAATTGGTTATATTCCCCATGTTCTAAGACTTCCACTTTTACAACTATCAATTTCACATAAGTTTTACATAATCATTTGTAAAAAAAATTACCAAATGGTGGACACCTTGCTTTTATACCTTTTTGTAGATGAACACTATATCTCTCTGGATTCCCATGTGATTAATAACTAAACAAAAGCACTTCATTTTGTACCCTAAGAATTATTCATATTCCTTTATTCTTTTAATTCATAATTTGTCAAAATATACAAGAGTCAGTCAGATTTGGTAAAACAATTTTATATCAAATAGTGAAAAACAATTTAAATTTCCTAGTGTAGTCACTGACAGAAAAATCATGATGGTATCCTATAAGATACATTTGTCTTGCTATAAAACATATCATTTGAAAATCTAGCATTGTCTAATACAGAAAGTTTCTAATGTTACTTAAATTCTTTTCAAACTGAAAAAAAATCTTTAAATATATATTCTTTGTATTTTAAGCTAACTTTTGCATAAGACACAGCTCCCCTTATAAAAATAACTCACAGCCAACAAATATCTGCAGGAAAATTCTAAATACCATGTTCTGACATATGAGGCCATTAAGTAAAATACAGAGTCAAATTTCTAATTGGCTCTGCAGTCACAGCCTAGAAGATGATACTGTACTCTTTTCAGATATAAATTTCAATTTACATATGAAATATATTTCTATCCAATATGTAATCTTCATAATGCCTAACAAACTATTGTCCATGCTTCAAGCTTCATGAAAATGTTTCTGCTTTCTGGATATGTAAATAAAAGTGAATGTAATACTCTTCCATGTTACTGTAGTAGAGTGTAAAATTCTAGTTCATTAAATAACTAATTCAGCAGATAGTACAATTATATTGTTATTTTATTATATACTACAATTTATATAATATAGTGCATATATTCACAGAGGTGACTATATATCTTCTCTAGTATATATTACATTATAGCATAGTAATGTTTACATATCTTTCTTTTATATCAGTTTTGTTGTATACTACTCAGATTGTGACAAATATTATAAAATAATTTCCTAAAAGCATTTTGTGGCCTATCAATTTACCCCAGCAGGGTTAGAATAGCTAAAATAACTATGTAGCACTTGCTTAGTAGTATATGGGATAATCCAGGAGTAAACTAGTAAGTTTAAATTTGTTTGATTTGTTTTGTGGGATTAAATCAGGGGTTAGCAAACTTTTCCTGAAAAAGACCAAAGAGTAAATATTTTAGGATATGTGGCCCATATGGTCTTTCTCACAACTATTGATCACTGACGTTGTAATGCAAAATCAGTCATAGACAATATTTAAACAAATATGTGTGGCTTTTTTCAAATTAAAATTTATTTACATAAATAGAGTGAATTGGATGATCTGAAGCCCATAGTTTGCCCTCCTCTGAATTAGTGTATCACTTTTCTGAAATTATTATAAAAAACAAGTAAATCTTGAATGCAAACTGATGGTCTATGCAATTCCATTTGGCTACAATTGTAATTCTTGTCAGTGATAGCTGTGGGGGAAATATGCAAGCTTATGTTCTAAGAGAGAATGATTTCATAAGTCATCTAAAGATTTTACAAGTCATCTAAACAATATATAAAGGTAACAGCTGGAAAAGCTAAGAACACTCAAATGACAACATTCAAATTTTCCACATCAATGACATCAGGAAAAGGAAGTGATTATAAGTACTTCCAGAAATTTGCAAGAGTACATACTTAACTAGATGTAAATGCTTTTTTTTGAAGGAAATGGTTATTATTTTTATATGAAAAATAAAAAGCAGGGACTGGAATTAAAATAGTAATATTATTTACTGAGTCATTAAATGTGATGAGAAATATTCTCTACATCTTAACTCACATATCCAAAACATATTCAAAACATCTGGAGGCACTTCAAGATGGTGGAACAGTAAGACGTGGAGATCACCTTTCTCTCCACAAATACATCAGAAATACATCTACATGTGGAACAGCTCCTATAGAACACCTACTGAATGCTGGCAGAAGACATCAGACCACCCAAAAGGCAAGAAACTCCCCACGTACCTGGGTAGGGCAAAAGAAAAAACAGAAACAGAAGAATAGGGACGGGACCTGCACCACTGGGAGGGAGCTGTGAAGGAGAAGAGGCTTCCACACACTAGGAAGCCCCTTCGCAGTTGGAGACTGCAGGTGGCGGAGGGGGGAGCTTTGAAGCCAAGGAGCAGAGTGCAGCAAAAGGGGTGCAGAGTGCAAAGCAGAGAGATTCCTGCACAGAGGATCAGTGCCGACCAGCAGTCACCAGCCCAAGAGGCTTGTCTGCTCACCAGTCAGGGTGGGCAGGGGCTGAGAGCTGAGCCTAGGGCTTCGGTCAGATCCCAGGGACAGGACTGGGGTTGGCTGAGTGAACACAGCCTGAAGGTACTAGTGTGCCACAGCTAGCCAGGAGGGAGTCTGGGAAAAAGTCTGGACCTGCCAAAGAGGCAAGCAACTTTTTCTTCCCTCTTTGTTTCCCGGTGCACAAGGAGAAGAGGTTAAGAGTGCCACTTAAAGGAGCTCCAGAGATGGGCACGAACCGTGGCTATCAGCGCGGACCCCAGAGACAGGCATGGGATGCTAAGGCTGCTGCTGCCACCACCAAGAAGCCTGTGTGCAAGCACACGTCACTCCCCACACCTCCCCTCCAGGGAGCCTGTGCAGCCAACCACTGCCAGGGTCCCGTGATCCAGGGACAACTTCCCCGGGAGAAAACATAGCGCACCTCAGGCTGTTGCAATGTCATGTTGGCCTCTGCTGCCGCAGGCTTGCCCCACATCCATACTCTCCCATGTCCCCAGCCTGAGTGATCCAGAGCCCCCAAGTCAGTTCCTCCTTTAACCCCGTCCTGTCTGAGCAAAGAGAAGATGTGCTCAGGCGACCTACATGCAGAGGCGGGTCCACATCCAAAGCTGAACTTCAGGAGCTGTGCGGACAAAGAAGTGAAAGGGAAATTTCTACCAGCAGCCTCAGGAACAGCGGATTAAATCTCCACAATCAGTTTGATGTACCCTGAATCTGTGGAATACCTGAATAGACAATGAATCATCCCAAATTGAGGAGGTGGACGTTGGAAGCAAAGATATATATATTTTTTTCCTTTTTCTCTTTTTTTGAGTGTGTATGTTTATGCTTCTCTGTGTAATTTTGTCTGTATAGCTTTGCTTTTATCATTTCTCCCAGGTTCTGTAGGTCCATGTTTTTTTTTTTTTTTACTTTAAAAAATATTTTTCTAAATAATAATTTTTTATTTTAATAACTTTATTTTATTTTATATTATCTTCTTTCTTTCTAATTTTTCTCCCTTTAATTCTGAGCCGTGCGGATGAAAGGCTCTTGGTGCTCCAGCCAGGCAGCAGGACTGTGCCTCTGAGGTGGGAGAGCCAATTTCAAGATACTGGCTCACAAGAGACGTCCAGGCTCCACATAATATCAGATGGTAGAAACCTTCTAAAGATCTTTATCTCAACACCAAGACCCAGCTTCACTCAATGACCAACAAGGTACAGTGCTGGACACCCTATGCCAAACAACTAGCAAAACAGGAATACAACCCCATCCATTAGCAGAGAGGCTGCCTGAAATCATAAGGCCACAGACACCCCAAAACACACCACCAGAAGTCGACCAGCCCACCAGAAAGACAAGATCCAGCCTCATCCACCAGAACACAGGCACTAGTCCCAGGAAGCCTACCAGGAAGGCTACACAACCCACTGAACCAAACTTAGCCACTGGGGACAGACACCAAAAACAATGGGAACTACAAACCTGCAGCCTACAAAAAGGAAACCCCAAACACAGTAAGTCAAGCAAAATGAGAAGACAGAAAAACACACAGCAGATGAAGGGGCAAGGTAAAAACCCACCAGACCTAACAAATAACAAGGAGGTAGGCAATCTACCTGAAAAAGAATTCAGAATAATGATAGTAAAGATGATCCAAATAATTGGAATTAAAATAGAGACAATACAAGAAACATTTAACAAGGACCTAGAAGAACTAAAGAGCAAACAAACAATGATGAATAACACAATAAATGAAATTAAAAATACTCTAGAAGGGATCAATAGCAGAATAACTGAGGTGGAAGAACAGCTAAGTGACCTGGAAGATAAAATAGTGGAAATAACTACAGCAGAGCAGAATAAAGAAAAAAGAATGAAAAGAACTGAGGACAGTCTCAGAGACATCTGAGATGACATTAAATGCACCAACATTTGAATTATAGGGGTTCCAGAAGAAGAAGAGAAAAAGAAAGGGACTGAGAAAATATTTGCAGAGATTATAGTTGAAAACTTCCCTAATATGGGAAAGGAAATAGTTAATCAAATCCAGGAAGCACAGAGAGTCCCATATAGGATAAATCCAAGGAGAAACACACCAAGACACATATTAAACAAACCATCAAAAGTTAAATACAAAGAAAAAATATTAAAAGCAGCAAGGGAAAAACAACAAATAACACACAAGGGAATACCCATAAGATTAATAGCTGATTTTTCAGCAGAAACTCTGCAAGTCAGAAGGGAGTGTCAGGACATACTTAAAGTGAGGAAGGAAAAAATCCTACAACCAAGATTACTCAACCCAGCATGGATCTCATTCAGAATTTTTTTTTTTTTTTTTGTGGTACACAGGCCTATCACTGTTGTGACCTCTACCATTGAGGAGCACAGGCTCCAGAGCGCAGGCTCAGTGGCCATGGTTCATGGGCCTAGCCACTCCTCGGCATGTGGGATCTTCCCGGACAAGGGCACAAACCCATGTCTGCTGCATTGGCAGGCGGACTCTCAACCATTGCGCCACCAGAAAGCCACTCATTCAGATTTGATGGAGAAATTAAAACCTTTACAGACAAGCTAAAGCTAAGAGAATTCTGCACCACCAAACCAGCTTTACAACAAATGCTAAAGGCACTTCTCTGGGCAGAAAACACAGGAGAAGTAAAAGACCTACAATAACAAACCCAAAACAAATAAGAAAATGGGAATAGGAATATGCATATCGATCATTACCTTAAATGTAAATGGATTAAATCCTCCAACCAAAAGATATAGACTGGATGAATGGACACAAAAACAAGACCTGTATATATGATGCATACAAGAGACCCACCTCAGACCTAGGGACACATACAGACTGAAAGTGAGGGGATGGAAAAAGATATCCCATCCAAATGGAAATCAAAAGAAAGCTGGAGTAGCAATGCTCATATCAGACAAAACAGACTATAGAATTAAGATTATTACAAGAGACAAGGATACTACATAATGATCAATGGTTTGATCCAAGAAGAAGATGTAACAATTGTAAATATTTATGCACCCAAAATAGGAGCACCTCAATACATAAGGCAAATGCTAACAGCCATAAAAGGGGAAATCCACAGTAACACAATCATAGTAGGGGACTTTAACACCCCACATTCACCAATGGATAGATCATCAAAAATGAAAATAAATAAGGAAACAGAAGCTTTAAATGATACATTAAACAAGATGGATTTAATTGATATTTATAGGACATTCCATCAAAAAACAACAGAATACACATTCTTCTCAAGTGCTCATGGAACATTCTCCAGGATAGATCATATCTTGTGTCACAAATCAAGCCTTGGTAAATTTAAGAAAATTGAAATTATATTGAGTATCTTTTCCGACCACAATGCTATGAGACTAGATATTAATTGCAGGAAAATATATGTAAAAAATACAAGCACATGGATGCTAAACAATACACTACTTAATAACCAAGTGATCACTGAAGAAATCAAAGGAGAAATCAAAAAATACCTAGAAACAAATGACAATAAAAACACCACAACCCCAAAACTATGGGATGCAGCAAAAGCAGTTCTAAGAGGGAAGTTTATAGCAATACAATCCTACCTTAAATAACAAGAAACATCTCAAATAAACAACAAAACGTTACACCTAAAGCAATTACAGAATAAAGAACAAAAGCCCCCTAAGTTAGCAGAAGGAAAGAAATCATAAAAATCAGATCAGAGATAAATGAAAAAGAAATGAAGGAAATGATAGCAAAGATCAATAAAACTAAAAGCTGGTTCTTTGAGAAGGTAAACAAAATTGATAAACCATTAGCCAGACTCATTAAGAACAAAAGGGAGAAGACTCAAATCAATAGAATTAAGAAATGAAAAAGGAGAAGTAACAACTTACACTGCAGAAATACAAAGGACCATGAGATTACTATAAGCAACTATATGCCAATCAAATGGACAACCTGGAAGAAATGGACAAATTCTTAGAAAAGCACAACCTTCTGAGCCTGAACCAGGAAAAAGTAGAAAATATGAACAGACGAATCACAAGCACTGAAATTGAAATTGTGATTAAAATATCTCCCAACAAACAAAAGGCCAGGACCAAATGGCTTCACAGGCGAATTCTATCAAACATTCAGAGTAGAGCTAACACCTATCCTTCTCAAACTCTTCCAAAATATAGCAGAGGGAGGAAAACTTCCAAACTCATTCTAAGAGGTCACCATCACCCCGATATCAAAACCAGATAAAGATGTCAAAAAGAAAGAAAACTACAGGCCAATATCACTGATGAACAAAGATGCATAAATCCTCAACAAAATACTAGGAAATAGAATCTAACAACACATTAAAAGGATCATACACCATGAGCAAGTGGGGTTTTTTCCAGGAATGCAAGAATTCTTCAATATAGACAAGTCAATGACTGTGACACACCATATTAACACATTGAAGGAGAAAAACCATATGATCATCTCAATCGATGCAGAGAAAGCTTTTGACAAAATTCAACACCCATTTATGATAAAAACTCTGTGGAAAGTAGGCATAGAGGGAACTTACCTCAACATAATAAAGGCCATATATGACAAACCCACAGCCAACATCGTCCTCAATGGTGAAAAACTGAAACCATTTCCACAAAGATCAGGACAAGACAAGGTTGCCCACTCTCACCACTATTATTCAACATAGTTTTGGAAGTTTTCACCACAGCAATCAGAGAAGAAAAAGAAATAAAACCAATCCAAATCGGAAAAGAAGAAGTAAAGCTGTTACTGTTTGCAGATGACATGATACTATACACAGAGACATCTAAAGATGCTACCAGAAAACTACTAGAGCTAATCAATGAATTTGGTAAAGTAGCAGGATACAAAGTTAATGCACAGAAATCTCTAGCATTCCTATACATTAATGATGAAAAATCTGAAAGTGAAATTAAGAAAACACTCCCATTTACCATTGCAACAAAAAGAATAAAATATCTAGGAATAAACCTCCCTAAGGAGACAAAAGACCTGTGTGCAGAAATTTATAAGACACTGATGAAAGAAATTAAAGATGATACACATAGATGGCGAGATATACCATGTTCTTGGATTGGAAGAATCAACATTATGAAATTGACTCTACTACCCAATGCAATCTACAGATTCAATGCAATCTCTATCAAACTACCACTGCATTTTTCACAGAAATACAAAAAAATTCCACAATTTTTATTGAAACACAAAAGACCCCGAATAGCCAAAGCAATCTTGAGAAAGAAAAACGGAGCTGGAGGTATCTGGCTCCCTGACTTCAAACTATATTACAAAGTTACAGTAATGAAGACAGTATGCTACTGGCACAAAAACAGAAATATAGATCAATGGAACAGGATAGAAAACCCAGAGATAAACCCACACACGTATGGTCACCTTATCTTTGATAAAGGAAGAAAGAATATACAGTGGAGAAAAGACAGCCTCTTCAATAAGTGGTGCTGGGAAAACTGGATAGGTACATGTAAAAGTATGAAATTAAAACACTCCCTAACACCATACACAATAATAAACTCAAAATGGACTAAAATCCTAAATGTAAGGCCAGACACTATCAAACTCTTAGAGGAAAACATAGGCAGAACACTCTATGACATAAATCACAGCAAGATCCTTTCTGACCCACCTCCTGGAGCAATGGAAATAAAAGCAAAACAAACAAATGGGACCTAATGAAACTTAAAAGCTTTTGCACAGCAAAGGAAGCCATAAACAAGACCAAAAGACATCCCTCAGAATGGGAGAACATATTTGCAAATGAAGCAACTGACAAAGGATTAATCTCTAAAATTTACAAGCAGCTCATGCAGTTCAATATCAAAAAACCAAGCAACCTAATCCAAAAGTGAGCAGAAGACCTAAATAGACATTTCTCCAAACAAGATTTACAGATTGCCAACAAACACATGAAAGAATGCTCAATATCACTAATCATTAGAGAAATGCAAATCAAAACTACGAGATATCATCTCACACCAAACAGAATGGCCATCATCAAAAAATCTAGAAACAATAAATGCTGGCGAGGGTGTGGAGAAAAGGGAACACTCTTGCACTGTTGGCGGGCATGTAAATTGATACAGCCACTATGGGGAACAGTTTGGAGGTTCCATAAAGATCTAAAAATAGAACTACCATACGACCCAGCAATTCCACTACTGGGTATATACCCTGAGAAAACCATAATTCAAAAAGAATCATGTACCAAAATGTTCGTTGCAGCTCTATTTACTATAGCCAGGACATGGAAGCAACCTAAGTGTCCATCAGCAAATGAATGGATAAAGAAGATATGGCACATATGTACATGGAATATTACTCAGCCATAAAGAGAAATGAAATTGAGTTATTTGTAGTGAGGTGGATGAACCTAGAGTCTGTCATACAGAGTGAAGTAAGTCAGAAAGAGAAAAACAAATACTGTATGCTAACACATATATATGGAATATAAGGGAAAAAAATGGTCATGAAATATCTAGGGGCAAGACAGGAATAAAGACACAGACCTACTAGAGAATGGACCTGAGGATATGGGGAGGGGGAAGGGTAAGCTGTGACAAAGTGAGAGAGTGGCATATACATATATGCACTATCAAACATAAAATAAATAGCTAGTGGGAAGCAGCCGCATAGTACAGGGAGATCAGCTCGGTGCTTTGTGACCACCTAGAGGGGTGGGATAGGGAGGGTGGGAGGGAGGGAGACACAAGAGGGGAGAGTTATGGGAACATATGTATATGTATAACTGATTCAATTTGTTATAAAGCAGAAACTAAAACACCATTGTAAAGCAATTATACTCCAATAAAGATGTTTAAAAATAAAAAAGAAAATAATAAAAAAAAGAAAACCAAAAATCACAAAACATCCCTGAGAGGAAGATGCTATTACCACCATTTCTATTTTGCAGATGATGAAATTGAAGCAAAGGTATTTTAGAAAATTGCCTGATGCTACGTAACAGGTATTTGTCAGACCCTGCTTTCAAAACCTAGCAATTTGACAGTACAACTGGCTCTAGTTCAAATAGGTCTTCTATTTTGCCTGACTTGTATTCCTGATTGCAGTTTCTTAGCTGTTGACCACCAAAAAGTGGTTTAACCTCTTTGGGTTTTGATTTCCTCATGTGTGTAATGATTAGTTTGAACTAGAAAATCTCTAAGGCCGTTTTTAAATACCATGATTAAATTCTTTAAAAGACTTAGCTTCATAAATATTTTTGAGATTTTCAAAATTTTACCCACATTATTTTTATATGAAATATTTTTTAGATACTCTAAAGTCATTTGCATTTTTTCTTTAGTAGTACCTCTGATTAGAGGATATAGAAATCCCAGTTTTGGGAAGAGAGTGAAATAGTAGAATCTTAGGACTGTTGTAAAGAGATCTTGGAGATTGGAATCAGAGAACTGGAGTCATGTCTACTTTCAATCTTGACAGTTCTGTTATTTTTAAACAAGGTGATTGTTGGAAAAGGAGGAATATGAAACCTATCTTAAAGAGTTGCTGTGAACTGAAGTATACTGTGATATATGGATGCTAATATTATTGATCTATGCTATATAAATATTTTAAATTTTTGAAAGAAATATTAATAATGATCTTAAATATACACAAATAAATTCATCTTAAGTGGTGAAAACTTTCAGAGGTCAAGGTGGTTTCAGTTGTTTGAATCTTGGTTTCAGTGGTGATTCCACAGATTTAGGTACTTAAACATCCAGTCAGGAAATGAATTAGTGATATTTTCTTCAAATAAGATTTTCTTTAGAATCAAGTTGAGAATATTATTTGATATAAGATGTAAATGTCAATAGCTGCATTATTTATAAGAGCAAAAAAGGGAAACAACCTAAATATCCCTTATCAGATGATTGAATAAATATATATGGAATTTCTATACCATGGAATCTTATTTGGCTAATAAAATGGAAATATTGATACATGCTGTGGTGCTCCAAGGACAATGGTGCTTCAAGGACAAAGGACAACACTGCCTGGAAAAGTTTCAGCCTTACAAACCCTACCGGACTCTTGTCGCCCTCCCCACCATGTTGCGATGATTTTGAAATTCCTGAACCCACCTGGGCAACAGGACCTGTTCCCCTCTTGTCTCAAATAAGGAAAGCCATCTGCCCTGTGTCACTCACACCCTATAGAAGGAAGTTGTATGTGACTTGACCAATCAGAACATGAAATTTTCACCTTGGACCATTCCTTTGTTCTCTGGCTATAAAAACTGATTAATAGGACATGTTCAGGTTCGGTTCTCCCAGACTACTAGGAAGTTGGCCTGCTGTTCTGGCAGTGACCTTTCCCTCTAATAAATTCTGTCCTCTTTACATTCTGCTTTGTGTCTGGAAATTCTTTTCCAACCTGTGTTCTGACCATGACACATGCTACAACCTGGATGAACCTTGAAAACATTATTCTAACTGAAAGAAGTTGGTAACAAAATATCATGTATTATATAATTCCATTTATCTAAAATTTCCGGATTAGGAAAATAAATGGAGGCAAAAAGTAGATTACTGGTTGCTTTGGGCTGGAGACTGGAGGAATAGAACATGACTGCTAATAGGAATGAGGTTTCTTTGGGGATAATGAAATGTTTTAAAATGAATGGTTTTACAATGCTGAATACACTAAAAATCACTGAATTGTACAGTTTAATGGAGTAAATTTTGTGGTATGTAAATTATATGTCAATAAAGCTGTTATTAAAAAACAATACAAAGGGATTTATGATCATTTACATGTTTTCTTATTTATAAATATTGATTTATGAATGATAAACTCACCCCCGATATAAAATTATTTGTAACCTAATAATAAGTGATACTAAGAGAGAAAAATGATTAGTCATTGGAATTTAAATACATACTCTGAAGATGAACACTCCTCAATTTCAGAATCACAAGTCAAAGAAGGATGAATTTGACAAAGAAATGATCTCTTGCACCTTCAAGTGTCAACATGTCAGATTAGTTCCTAGTGTCTGTTATATTTTGGCACCATAAGATACCAGTGACAGAACTTTAAGTGTGTGACAGAATTCTTCTAATTATCACAGAATTTACTAAAAAGTGGAAAGAAATATTAAGCACAAAATATAAATATGTGTAACAGTACCATGTTTTCAACCACATCCAGATATACATGGACCATTTTCATTGTATGACCCCCAAAAACCCAATTTATAGGTTGGAAACTAATTACCTCATATAACGAAAGTGAGAAGTTCTAGTTAATTCAAAGAGTCAGTAAACAAGCTCAGACAGCTGTGGTTTACTGGAGAGAGAAACAGATTTCAATTTTGAAAAGTTGGTATTAAAAACCAGCTCCACGACCCACATAAACAAAAATGATTCCCAAATATTGTGCTTGCCTTAACTGTCTGCACCTCTTTCATACTATTATTTTTTAAAGAAGATAACATTAAGCTGCAAGTATTCTTGTGAAATGTAACTGAGAATCAAGTGCTGAAAGAGTCTAATTTATGGTAAATAAATATACTGCAATATCTGGTAATTTATTATTTCAGATGACATAAAAAATAATAGTAGAAACATACTGAATATAATACTGAATATAATAAACAGATTTTAATAATTTAGAATGAATTTTTATATTTTGAAATATCTAAGGGTCATCCTCAGAAAAATTTGTTATTATATTCTACATGCATAAAGACTTTTACATAATGAAAGAAAAGTTAAGGAGTGTTTCTTTATTGTGCATTGCTAAAATGACAGAAGCCAAAAGTTATGAAACACTACTTGAAATCTTGTAATTAGGGTAGAAAACAGGGAGATTTTTGAAGTGTAACATGTAAGATCCAAACTTCTGTGACTTTAAAGGACTACTGGGCACAATAAAATGAATAATACTTTTAAAAAGAAATCTTTCAAAATAATATTAGGAATGTAGTTTTTGATTATTGAACGACAATGATTTCGTATAGCAGCTTGGTAATCCAACCACTAACAAGTAGCATAAAAAATATAGCCTGTAAATAATAATGTATAATTCAGATGGATTAAAACATAGTATTGTTTATTTGTAAGTACATTTTTGTTGTTATAAAACTTAAAAAGACATACTCTCCTTTACCTATAATAATTTCCTACAAGAGAAAAATAAAACAATAAATAATTCTTTCCTTTCCAGCTCAACAGAAAAAGTCACATAAATCAAAATGTCATCAGTGAATTGGTAGTAATGTAATACACAATCCATCATAGTCTTCATAGTGTCCAAAGTAAGTATTACAGAGAAAGAGAGAAAAAATAAAATCCCTTGAGATGCTGTATGATAACTTTTACAGCAAATGGACAAGTACCAAATGCTTCCCTTTGGGCTCCTGTCCCTATAAGAGGAATGAAATCAATGAAGGTTCTTCAAGCCCAACTCAGTATCTCAGGGCCGTTAGTATACAACACACCTGACACTAAATGCCATGTTATTTCATGAGAAATTAATAGAGAGAAAAATAATTTGTTTTCTAAAAATCAAGTTTCTTTTCCAGATGCTCCTGAGTGTATATTACTGCTTTTGTTGTAAAGGCATTTCCAAGTAATGTCTATAGATAAACTTCAAAGTCTAAGATCAAACATAAAAATCTGACTGTGTATGTTTCAAAGAATGAAAAGCACTTTAAAAAGATAAATCAAGCATTTAGGAAAATGAGGTAACATCATGCTTTGTAGCATATTCTACTTCTGTATTAGGTAATTTTCTTATAAATATAATTTTAACCAAAATTATATGCATGATTTGGCAAAGAAGTGCTATATAATATACAACTGGTATAGAAGATGAACCAGGAAGATAATTTTACTCAACAGTATATAGGTTGAAAAGATGCTGGGATTTCTTTGTTTTTTAAAATTTTTATTTGAGTATAGTTGATTTAAAATGCTGTGTTAAGTTCTACCATACAGCAAAGTGAATCAGTTATACATATACATATATCCACTCTTATTTAGATTATTTTCCCATATAGGTCATTACAGAGTATTGAGTAGAGTGCCCTGTGCTATACAGTAGGTCCTTATTAGTTATCTATTTTATACATTGGAGTGTATATATATCAATCCCAATCTCCCAATTTATCCCTCCCCCTTTCCCACACCCCGGTAACCATAAGATTGTTTTCTATATCTGTGACTCTATTTCTGTTTTGTAAATAAGTTTATTTGTACCATTTTTTAGAATCCATATATAAGTGATATCATATATTTGTTTTTTTATCGTCTGACTTACATCACTCAGTATGACAATCTCTAGCTCCCTCCTCGTTGCTGCAAATTACATTATTTTATTTTTTATCATGGCTGAGTAATATCCCATTGTATCTATATATATCACCTCTTTTTTATTCATTCCTCTATCTATGGACATTTAGGTAATTTCCATGCCCTGGTTATTATAAATAGTGCTGCAGTGAACTCTGGGGTGCATGTATCTTTTCAAATTATGGTTTTCTCCAGGTATATACCCAGGAGTGGGATTGCAGTATCATATGGTATCTCTATTTTTAGTTTTCAAAGGGACTTCCATACTGTTCTGTACAGTGGTTTTACCAACTTACATTCCCACCAACCATGTGGGATGGTTCCCTTTTCTTGACACCCTCTCTAGCATTTATTGTTTGTAGATTTTTTGATGATGACCATTATGACTACTGTGAGGTGATACTTCACTGTAGTTTCGTTTTGCATTTCTCTAACAGTTAGTGATGTTGAGCATCTTTTCTTATGCTTTTTGGACATCTGGATATCTTCTTTGGAGAAATATCTGTTTAGATCTTGTATCCATTTCTTGACTTTTTTTTTTGTTTTTCTGATATCAAGCTGCATGAAATAGTCGTATATTTTGGAGCTTAATCCCTTGTTGGTTGCTTCATTTGCAAATATTCTCTCCCATTCTGTGGGTTATCTATTAGTATTGTTTATGGTTACCTTTGCTGTGCAAAAGCTTTTAAGTTTAATTATGTCCTGTTTGTTTATTTTTGTTTTTATTACTCTAAGAGATGGATAAAAAAAATTCTGCTTCGATTTATGTCAGAGAGTATTCTGCCTGTGTTTTCCTCTAAGAGTTTTATAGTACCCCACCTTACATTTACGTCATTAAATCCATTTTAAGTTTATTTTGTGTATGGTGTTAGGGAGTGTCCTAATTTCATTCTGTTACATGTAACTGTCCAGTTTTCTGAGCACCATTTATTGAAGAAACTGTCTTTTCTCCATTGTATATTCTTGCCTCCTTTGTCATAGATTAGGTGACCATAGGTGCTTGGGTTTCTCTCTGGACTTTCTATCCTGTTCCATTGACCTATATTTCTGTTTTTGTTCCAGTACCATAATGTTTTGGTGACTGTAGCTTTCTAGTATAGTCTGAAGTCAGGGAGCTTGATTCATCCAGCTCTGTTGTTCTTTCTCAAGCTTGCTTTGGTTATTGCAGTTCTTTTGTGTTTCCGTGCAAATTGTAAAATTTTTTGTTCTAGTTGTGTGAAAAATGCTATTGGTAGTTTGATAGGGATTGCACTGAATCTGTAGATTGCTTTGGGTAGTATAGTCATTTTCACAATGTTGATTCTTCCAATCCAAGAACATGGTATATCTCTCCATCTGTTTCTGTCATCTTTGATTTTTGTCTTCAATATCTTATAGTTTCCTGAGTACAGGTCTTTTGCCTCCTTAGGTAGCTTTATGCCTAGGTATTTCATTCTTTATGATGCAATGGTAAGTGAGATTGTTTCCTTAATTTCTCTTTCTGATATTTCATTATGAGTGTATAAGAATGCAAGATATTTCTGTACATTAAATTTGTAACCTGTAACTTTACCAAATTCATTGATGAGCTCTAGTAATTTTCTGATAGCATCTTTAAGATTTTCTGTGTATAGTATCAAGTCATCTGCCATCAGTGATGGTTTTACTTCTTCTTTTCCAATTTGGATTCCTTTTATTTCTTTTTCTTCTCTGATTGCTGTGGCTAGGACTTCCAAAATTATGTTGAATAAAAGTGTCAAGAGTGGACATCCATGTTTTGTTCCTGATTTTACAGGAATAGCTTTCAGTTTTTCACCATTGAAAATGAGTGCTGTGGGTTTGTCAAATATGGTTTTATTATGTTTAGGTAGGTTCCCTCTATGCTCACTTTCTGGAGAGTTTTTTATCATAAATAGGTATTGAACTTTGTCAAAAGCTTTTTCTGCATCTATTGAGATGATCATATGGATTTATTCTTCGGCTCATTATTGTGGTGTATCATATTCATTGATTCATGGATATTGAAGAATCTTTGCATACCCGGGATAAATCCCACTTGATCATGGTGTATGATCCTTTAATGTGTTGCTCAATTTGGTGTTTTAGTATTTTGTTGAGGATTTTTGCATCTATGTTCTTCAGTGATATTGACATGTAATTTTCTTTCTTTATGATATCTTTGTCTGGTTTGGTATCAGGGTGACAGTGGCTTCATAGAATGAGTTTGGGAGTGTTTCTTCCTCTGAAATTTTTTGGAAGAATTTCAGAAGGATAGGTGTGAACTCTTCTCTAAATGTGTGATAGAATTTGCCTGTTATGCCATTTGATCCTGGACTTTTCTTTCTTGGAAATTTTAAAATCACAGTTTCAATTTCAGTACTTATGACTGGTCTGATCATATTTTCTGTTTCTTCCTGGTTCAGCTTGGAAGGTTGTACCTTTCTAAGAATTTGTCCGTTTCTTCCAGGTTGTCCATTTTATGGGCATATAGTTGCTTGTGGTGTTCTCATATGATCCTTTGTACTTCTGCCATGTCAGTTGTAACTTCTCCTTTTTCATTTTTAATTTTATTGATATGAGTCATCTCCCTTTTTTCTTGATGAACATGGCTAAAGGTTTATCAATTTTGTTTATCTTTTCAAAGAACCAGCTTTTAGTTTCATTTGTCTTTGTTATTGTCTTCTTCATCTCTATTTCATTTATTTCTGCTCTGATATATATGATTTCTTTCCTTCTACTAACTTTAGGTTTTGCTTGTTCTTTCTCTTGTTGCCTTAGGTGTAAGGTTAGGTTGTTTATTTGAGATTTTTCTTGTTTCCTGAGGTAAGATTGTATTGCTATAAACTTTCCTCTTAAAACTGCTTTTGCTGCATCCCATATGTTTTGGATCATTGTGCTTTCATTTTCATTTTTCTCTAAGCATTTTTTACACTTCCTCTTTTATTTCTTCAGTGATCCATTGGTAATTTAGTAGTATATTGTTTAGCCTCTAAGTATTTGTATTTTTTATAGTTTTTTTGCTTGTAGTTTATTTCTAATCTCATAGCACTGTAGTCGGAAATGTTTCTGGATATGATTTCAGTTTTCTTAAATTTACCGAGGCTCTCTTTGTGACCCAGCATGTGATGTATCCTGGAGAATGTTCTGTGAGCACTTGGGAAGAATGTGTATTCTGCTGCGTTTTAATGGAATGCTCTATAAATATCAGTTAAGTCCATCTGTTCTAATGTGTCATTTAATGCCTATGTTTCCTTATTGATTTTCTGTCTGGATTATCTGTCCATTGGTGTAAGCAGGATGTTAAAGTCCCCCATTATTAGTGTGTTACTGTTGATTTCCCCCTTTTTGGCTGTTAGAAGCTGCTTTATATATTGAGGTGCTCCTATGTTGGGTGCATATATATTTACAATTGTTATATATTCTTCTTAGTGTTTACAATTGTTACATCTTCTTCTTAGTGTGATCCCTTGATCATTATGCCATGTCCATCCTTGTCTCTTGTAACAGTCTTTATTTTAAGTCTACTTTTTCTGAGTTGTGTATTGCTACTCCAGCTTTCTTTTGATTTTCATTTGCATGGAATACCTTCTTCCATCCCCTCACTTTCAGTCTGTATGTGTCCGTAGATCTGAAGTTGTTCTCTTGTAGACAGCATATGTCCAGGTTGTGTTTTTTATTTTTTCTATCTATTGTAGACAGCCTATGTCCAGGTCTTTTTTTATTTTTTATTTTTTATCTATTCAGCTAGTCGGTAAACTTTGGTTGGAGCAGTTAATCCGTTTGCATTTAAGATAACTATTGATATGTATGTTCCTACTGGCATTTTCTTAATTCTTGGAGTTTTGTTTTTGTAGGTCTTTTTTTCTTCCCTTCCTCTTTTGCTCTCTTCTCTTTTGGTTTGATGACCATCTTTAGTGTTGTGTTTGGGTTGTTTTTTTATTGTGTGTTTGTATTTTAGTTTTTCTGGTTTGCATTTCCAATGAGGTTTTGATAAAGCTGTCTTTCTCTCTCTCTCTCTGTCTCTCTGTCTCTCTGTCTCTCTCTGTCTCTCTCTGTCTCTCTCTGTCTCTCTCTCTCTCTCTCTCTCTCTCTCTCTCTATATATATATATATATATATGGTTGTGTTAAGTTGCTTGTCTCAATTTCAAATTCATTTCCCATTTCCTGCATTTGTACTCTCCTCTCCTCTTGGATGTCAGTTTTAATATCATATTTGTGTATGGATGATTTACTGCTTTTACTGTACGTTTACATTTATCAGTGAGCTTTCTCACTTTTGATTTTCTTGTTTTTAGTTGTGACCTCTTTTTTGTTTTTCTGTCTAGAGAATTTCCTTTAGCATTTGTGTAAAGCTATTTTGGTGGTGCTGAATTCTCTTAGCTTTTGCTTATCTGTAAAGTTTTTGATTTCTCCATCAAATCTGAATGAGACCTTTGCTGGGTAGAGTATTCATAGTTGTAAGTTTCTCCCTTTCATCACTTGAAATATATCATGCCACTTTCTTTTGGCCTGCAGAGTTTCTGCTGAAAAATCATTTGATGACCTTATGGGGATTCCCTATTACATTATTTTTTGCTTTCCCCTGTTGCTTTTAATTTTTCTGTCTTTAATTTTTGTCAGTTTGATTAATATGTGTCTAGGGATGTTCCTCCTTGGATTTATTCTGTATGAGACTCTGCTCTTCCTGGGTATGGGTGACTATTCCCTTGTCCGTGTTAAGGAAGTTTTTGTCTATAATATCTTCAAATATTTTCTCAGGACCTTTCTCTTTCTCTTCTTCTTCTGGGACCCCTATGACTTGAAAATTGGTGCTTTTCAATGTTGTCCCAGAGTTCTCTGAGACTATCCTTATTTCTTTTCATTTTTTACTCTGCTTTGTGGCAGTTATTTCCAACATTCCATCTTCCAGCTCACTTATATCTTCTTCTGTCTCAATTATTCTGCTTTTGATTCCTTCTAGCATCTTTTTAAATTTCAGTTATTGTATTGTTCCTCTCTGTTCTTTAGTTTTCTAGGTCTTTTTAAAACATTTCTTGTATCTTCTCCATCCATACCTCCATTCTTTTTCTGAGATTTTGGATCATTTTTATTATCATTACTCTGAATTCCTTTACAGATAGATAGCTTATCTCCTCTTCATTTAGTTGTTCTTGTATGTTTTTATCTTGCTCCTTTGTCTGCTACATATTTCTTTATCATCTCATTTGGTCTAACTTACTGCGTTTGTGGTCTCCTTTCTACAGGCTGAAGACTCCTAGTTTCTCTTGCTTCTGGTAACTGCCCTCCTGGTGGGCAAGGTTGGTTTAGGGACTTGTGCAGGTTTCCTGGTAGAGGGGGGGCTGGCGCCTTCCCTCTGAGTAGAGCTGGGTCTTGCCCCTTTGGTGGGAAGGGCCATGTTAAGCAGTGTGTTTTGGGATGTTTCTGAGATTAATATGACTTTAGGCAGCTGGTATGCTGATGGGTGTGGCTGTGTTCCTGTCTTGCTGATTGCTTGGCCTGAGGTTTTCCAGCAGTGGAATCTGCAGGCTGTTCGCTGGGGTCAGGTCTTGGTGCTGAAATCTGGACCTCCACATAACTCATGCTGGTTAACATTCCCTCGGGCCTCTGCTACCAGTCACCTTGTCCTCACAGTGAGCTACAATCAACCCCTGATTCCCCAGGATAACCTCCAAGGTCTCTAGGTAGGTCTAGCCCGGGTTACTATGGAGTTACTGCTTTGTACTGGGTCCCAGTGCATAGGAGACCTTGTGTGCACCCTCCAAGACTGGATTCTTTTTCCCCCAGCTCTGTGGGTTTCCTGTCTCAAGCCCCACTGGTCTTCAAGGCAGGTGTGAAAGAGCCAGCCCTGGTGGGAACCTTTTCTAGTGTCCATGGAGGCAGGGGCCAGAGTGTGGGCAGAGAGGCTGCCAAGGCAGCTTCACCCTTTGTACATCACTCAACAATGGCACTCAGTTCTATGGCAGTCCGGGTTTCTTCCTCAAGCATTCCCATTTGCAGAGCTACTCTCTGCTGTCCCCTCAGGCAGTCTCCTCACAACCACAGCAGTCCTTTCCATATGTCTGCTCTCCAAACCGCATGTTCCAGCACCCAGCCCCTGTCCATACCAGTGGACACTCGTCTCAGGCTGGGACATGCAGTGCTATGGCTTGGACCCTCTGTGTATTTCTCACTCTGTCCTGCCTGCCATAGATCAGTTTCTGCACTCTCCTCTGAGCCCCCAAAGTTCCCCTTCTGTCTCACTTGATCTCCCACTGGTGAGGGAGCTCTCTTGGATGTGGGAATTTCTCCTCTCCTTCAGTTCTTCCCCAAGGGTGCAGGTCCTATCCCGCTTCCTCTTTTCTTCCTTTTCTTTTCTTCTTTCTTTTGTTCTACCCAGTTTTGCAGTGTTCTTTTTGTCCTTTTAGATGTCCAAGGTCCTCTGCTAGTGTTCAGCAGGTGCTCTGTGAGAACTATTCTATTTGTAGATATATTCTTGATGCATTTGTGGGGAGAGATAAACTCCACATCCTCCTACTTCTCCTTCATTTTGACTTCCTCTGGGATTTCACTTTAAAGATTTTTGAGGAAAAAAAGGAAAGAAAACTCACAAAGTCTTCAAGCTCAAATTTTCTGAGGGGGATAAATGTACATATGTATATAAATTCCTTGATAATCACTATATATATATATACTCAGATCTTTTCATTGTTTTGGAAGAGATTTTGTTAGTTATGTACTTGTCATGTATCTCAGTTAAAATCAACAGAGTGAGTCTTTAAGGTCTCAACTTCATTTACTTTTTCCTGTAACTTATTTTGTTCTCCATTACATTTATGAAAAACACCTTTCATTTTGTGCTCTCAGTTACTACAGGGAAGTTAAAAAACAGACTGTTGCTATGTGTAAATAAAGTAAAATATTCAGCAAAGGTACAGTTTACCACCTTTAGTTCCTTTAATGTTATAAACAGTATTGATGAAATTTGTCATGACTTGATCTGAATTTTATTATGTCAAAATATGATGTCTAACATGAAATATTTCTTAAGAATTTAGCAAGAAATTTCTGACATATATTTGTTGAAAATCTTCTGGGGTGTTCAATTAATCAGACATCAGAGTGTCTTACCAGTTTCAACTGAGAAATGTCCAAGATTTGGTATGGATTCTTGTCACTGAAATATCCAATGTAAATTAATTGGCTAAGGAATTTTAAATGTGATATATGAGACCACTATTTACATTTTAAAAGTAAATAGTTTAAGAGAAAATAATTAATTTCCCTTAGGAATTTTGAGATTAAATGATTCTTCAATACCAGTCTGATCTTGTTGAGTGGAGTGCAGGTATAATATAGTGCCTCAAACTCAGATGGGAATGATAATTTTTATCTACCCAGGCCAATGAGTCTCAGGAAAATGAGAAAAGATTTATAAAATTATAGGGGACACAGGTTATTTTTTGTTGTAAATGGGAATAAATTAATAGGGAGATAAAGTTTTTCAAACAGAAAGTAACTACATGGATAAGTAAGAATGATTATAGAAAAATCAAAATCATTTTATAAGAAGTTGCACTTTAAATATAGGCAAATACTCTTGTTTCTTTTGCACTCAAGACTGATGCAGAGAGAAAATTATATTAAATGGGCATTTGGGCAATTGGACTTGCATGCCATAAAAAAAAGGTTGTATAGAAACAGTCATCAATACACATAAATACACAGAACAGACAGGTGGTTGCCATAGGGGTGGGGGTGGGGGGGTGAGAGAAATAGGTGAGGGAACTTAAGAGGTACAAACTTCCAGTTACAAAATTAAAGAAACATTGGTATAAAATGTATAGTATGGGGAATATATTCAATAACAATGTAATATTTTTTATGGTGACAGACTTCTTGTGGTGATCATTTTGAAATACTCAGAAATATTGAATCACTATGTTGTACACCAGAAACAAAAATAGTGTTGTAAGTCAGTTATACTTCAAAAGACAAACTCATAAAAAAAGTCAGGTTTGTGCTTATCAGACGAGGGAGGTTGGGGGAGGGGGAGTGGGGTGAATGAAGCCAAAAGTATAAACTTCCCGTTATAAGATGAATAAGTGATAGAGCTATAATGTACACCATGATTAATTACTATGTTCTATGTTCTATATGAACGTTAGAGTAAATGTTTAGTTCTCATCAGAAGGAAAACATCTTTTATTTTGTACCTATATGAGATGATGGATATTCACTAAACTTACTGTGGTAGTCATTTCATGATATACGTAAGTAAAATCATTGTGCTGAACATCTTAAATGAACACAGTACTGCATGTCAATGTTTTCTCAATAGATCTAGAAGAAAATACATTATAATAACAAAACAAAACAAAACTAAAACAACTTAATTGTTTCAAGTAAAAAATGATGAAAGCAGTAAAAAATAACAGTCATGTTTCTAAAAAAAGAGACTGCATAGTATGGCTTAAATTCTGTTTATGGCTTAATTTTTTTGAAAAACATATTTTTGTCTGCTCAAGATATTTTCCTATATGTCGTTAGAAAAGTTTTCAATTCAGTTGAGGAGATATTGATAATTAAAACACCCATTCATGCAAACCTTAGACTTGTGACAGTTGTTTCATCTGATTTAATGTGGTAGGACAGGGGTCTCCCATCCCCAGGCCACAAACCAGTAGAAAAAGGACCGTGCAGTGGAAGATGAGTAGCGGGCAAGTGAGTGAAGCTTCATCTGTATTTACAGCTGCTCCCCATCACTCACATTACCACCTGAGGCCCATCTCCTGTCAGATCAGTGGTGGCATTAGATTCTCATACGAGCACAAACCCTACTGTGGACTGCACATGTGAGGGATCTAGGTTGTGTGCTTCTTATGAGAATCTAATGCCTGATGATCTGAGGTAAAGTTCAGGTGGTGATGCTAGAGCTGAGGAGCAGCTGGAAATACAGATTATCATTAGCAGAGATATTTGACTGCACAGAGACCATAATAAATCAATTGTTTGCAGACTCATATCAAAGCCTTATCAGTGAGCGGCAAGTGAAAACAAGCTCAGGCCTCCCACTGATTCTGCATTATGGTGAGTTGTATAATTATTTCATTATATATTACAATGTAATAATAATAAAGTGCACAAGAAATGTACTGTACTTGAATCATCCTGAAACTATCCCCCCCCCCGCCAGGTCCAAGGAAAAATTGTCTTCCATGAAACTGGGCCTGGTGCCAAAAACGTTGGGGACCACTGTGGTAATGTTCATACTTCTCATAGAAGTGCTATAATATTCTAGTTCAATTATAGTTGAAATAAGAAGATTTCAGTGTCTGTTTGAAAAACTTATTTGACAATTATATAACTCTAATATGAGAAAAATATTTAGCTATAAAAGTGATAAAATTTTTATCATCTTAGATTCATTAATAGACAAATCAAGTGATAGCTATATAATTAGAGTGAGGCTAGATATCAAAAGAGCTAAAGTAATTTAATTACTGATTCAACAAAATTAGACTTCAGAGATATTATTGACTCCCACAGTAATATTCAAAGTATATGTGACTGTATTTGCACAAACATTAGATTTGAGAGGAACTTAATTTGGGTACTTTATCTGGTAATATATTCCCACTTATGTCATTTAAACTACAGATTGTCCTATATAGGCTATATTGATTTGGCATTTATTATTTTAATTGTCCCCCATAGTATAGAGATTGAAACTCCTGTAATAGGATTCTTTTTTTTTTTCTTTTTGCGGTAGGTGGGCCTCTCACTGTTGTGGCCTCTCCCGTTGCGGAGCACAGGCTCCGGACGCGCAGGCTCAGCGACCATGGCTCACGGGCTCAGCCGCTCCGTGGCATGTGGGGTCCTCCCAGACCGAAGCACGAACCAGTGTCCCCTGCATCGGCAGGCTGACTCTCAACCACTGCGCCACCAGGGAAGCCCTGTAATAGGATTCTTAATAATGCTGTGACTTTGGGCAATTTTTTAAAACAATGTGAAAAAAATCCATGGGTGTGATAATTAAAAGAGATAGTCTTTGACACATATTATTATTAATAGTTCTTATAAATTGCAATTTTACATACTCTATAGTTAACAGGGATTTATGTTTACTATTCTTACAGGAGAGGTCTTAAACCAAAAGTTTCTTAGAAATTACCTTTTGCCTGTTTGTCAGCTGACAGAGGATTATAAAGTGTTTCAGCAGAGAGGAATATTGCCATTGTTGTCAAAAAAGATACAACTAATTTTGTATTTTGATTTTGATAATATTAAATCTGTTATTTACAGCCTATATACACACACACACACACATTTAATTTCACCAATCTAGTGTTCTCTTTTGATTACAATAATATTTTCTATTTTCAGATTGCTATTTTTTAATATAAAATACATGAAGAGGGCTTCCCTGGTGGCGCAGTGGTTGAGAGTCCACTTGCTGATGCAGGGGATACGGGTTCATGCCCTGGTCTGGGAAGATCCCACATGCCGTGGAGTGGCTGGGCCCATGAGCCATGGCCGCTGAGCCTGCACGTCCGGAGCCTGTGCTGCACAACAGGGGAGGCCACAGCAGTAAGAGGCCTGTGTACCACAAAAAACAAACAAACAAACAAAAAACATGAAGAGTATTCTTCCTTATAGGTAAATTGTGGTAGACATTTCTTCTACTCATAATTACCTGACCATCCTAAACACTTATCCTCTGGAATCATAGCCATATGAGTTGTTTCAGTCAAAGATATGTGAGCAAAAGTGATGTGTGTCCCACAGCTTCATTTAAATTTCTATTTTATTCATTTATTTTTTATTAATTTTTTTGGTAAAGACTTTTTATTGAAGTATAGTTGCTATATAATATTATACAAGTTACAGGTGTAAAGTATAGTGATTTAAAATTTTATTTTCTCTAAAATTTAATTTTTATTTTATATTAGAGTATAGTTGATTTATAATGTTGTGTTAGTTTCATGTGTACAGCAAAGTGGTTCAATTATATCCATTCTTTTCCAGATTCTTTTCCCGTATAGGTTACTACAGAATAATGAGAGGAGTTCCCTGGGCAATAGAGTAGGTCCTCACTGATTATGTGTTTTACATACAGTAGTATGTATAAATTAATCCCAACCTCCTAATTTATCCCCCCCCCCCGCAACTTTGGTAATCATAAGTTTGTTTTTGGAAGTCTGTGAGCCTGTTTCTGTTTTGTAAATAAGTTCATTTGTATCATATTTTTTATTCCAAATATGTGATATCATATGATATTTGTCTTTGTCTAACTTACTTTTTTAGTATAATAATCTCTAGGTCCATCCATGTTGCTGCAAATGACATTATTTCATTCATATTTATGTCTAATATTCCATTCTATATATGTAGCACATTTTCTTTACCCATTCCTCTGTTGATGGACATTTAAGTTGCTTCCATGTCTTGGTGATTTTAAATAGCACTGCAATGAACATTGGGGTGCATGTATCTTTTCGAATTATGGTTTTCTCCAGAGGTACACCCAGGTGTGGGATTGCTGGATCATGTGGAAGCTCTATTTTTAGTTTTTAAAGGAGTGTCCATACCGTTCTCCATAGTAGTTGTACCAAGTAGTTTACATTCCAACCAACAGTGTGGGAGGGTTCCGTTTTATCCACATGCTCTCCAGGATTTATTCTTTGTAGATTTTTTGATGATGGCTATTCTGACTGATGTGAGGTGATACCTCATTGTAGTTTTGATGTGCATTTCTCTAATAATTAGAAATGCTGAGCATCTTTTCATGAGCTTTTTGGCCATCTGTAAATCTTCTTTGGAGAAATGTCTATTTAGATTTCCACCCTTTTTTTTTCTCTTTTTTTTCATATTTAGCTGCGTGAGCTGTTTGTATATTTTGGTCTTTAATTCCCTGTTGGTCACTTTGTTTGCAAATATTTTCTCCCATTATGTGGGTTGTCTATTCATATTGTTTATGATTTCCTTTGCAGTGCCAAAGCTTTCAAGTTTAAGTCCTGTTTGGTTATTTTTGGTTTTATTTTTATTACTCTAAGAGATGGATCAAAAAACAATCCTGCTGTGAATTATGTCGAGAGTATTCTGCCTGTGTTTCCTCTAAGAATTTTATAGTATCAGGTCTTACATTTAGGTCTTTAATCCATTTTGATTTTATTTTTGTGTATGGTATTAGAGAATGTTCTAATTTCATTCTTTTATATGTATCTGTCAGGAATCTCCAGCACCACTTATTGACAAGTCTTTCTTTTCTTCATTGTATATTTTTGTTGCCTCCTTTGTCATAGATTAATTGGCCATAGCTGCAGGGTTTGCTTTCTATCCTGTTCCATTGATGTATTGATATATTTTTAACATCTTTATTGGAGTATAATTGCTTTACAATGCTGTTAGTTTCTGCTTTATAACAAAGTGAATCAGCTATAAGTATACATATATCCCCATATAGCCTCCCTCTGGCATCTCCCTCCCACTCTCCCTATCCCACTCCTCTAGGTGGTCACAAAACACTGAGCTGACCTCCCTGTGCTATGCAGCTGCTTCCCACTAGCTATCTATTTTACATTTGAATATATGTGTGTATATGTCAATGTTACTCTCTCACTTCATCCCAGCTTACACTACCCTTTCCCCATGTCCTCAAGTCCATATTCTACATCTGTGTCTTTATTCCTGTCCTGTCCCTAAGTTCATCTGAATGATTTTTTTTTTTTAGATTCCATATATATGTGTAAGCATACAGTATTTGTTTTACTCTTTCTGACTTACTTCACCCTGTATGACAGACTCTAGGTCCATCCATCTCATTACAAACAACTCAGTTTCATTATTTTTATGGCTGAGTAATATTCCATTATATATGTGCCACATTTTCTTTATCCATTCATCTGTTGATGGACACTTAGGTTGCTTCCATGTCCTGGCTATGGTAAATAGTGCTGCAATGAACATTGTGGTACATGTCTCTTTTTGAATAATGTTTTTCTCAGGGTATATGCCCAGTAGTGGGATTGCTGAGTCATATGGTAGCTCTATGTTTAGTATTTTAAGGAACCTTCATACAGTTATCCATAGTGGCTGTATCAATTTATATTTCCACCAACAGTGCAAGAGGGTTCCCTTTTCTCAACACCCTATCCTGCATTTATTGTTTGTAGATTTTTTGACGACGGCCATTCTGACCAGTGTGAGGTGATACCTCACTGTAGTTTTGATTTGCATTTCTCTAATGATTAGTGATGTTCATGTGTTAGTTCATGTGTTTGTTGAAATCTGTATATCTTCTTTGGAGAAATGTCTATTTAGGCCTTCAGCCCATTTTTGGATTGGGTTGTTTGTTTTTTTGATATTGAGCTGCATGGGATGTTTGTATGTTTCAGAGATTAATCCTTTGTTGGTTGCTTTATTTACAAATATTTTCTCCCATTCTGAGGGTTGTCTTTTTGTCTTTTTTATGGTTTCTTTGTTGCACAAATGCTTTTAAGTTTCATTAGGTAATGTTTATTTATTTTGCTTTTATTTCCATTTCTAAAGGAGGCGGGTCTAAAAGGGTCTTGCTGTGATTTATGTCATAGAGTGTTCTGCCTATATTTTCTTCTAAGAGTTTTACAGTGTCTGGCCTTACATTTAGGTCTTTAATCCATTTTGAGTTTATTTTTGAATATGGTGTTAGGGAGTGTTCTAATTTCATTCTTTTACATGTAGCTGTCTAGTTTTCCCTGCACCTATTGAAGAGGCTGTCCTTTCTCCATTGTATATTCTTGCCTCCTTTATCAAACAGAAGGTGACCATATGTGTGTGGGTTTTATCTCTGGGATTTCTACCCTGTTCCATAGATCTATATTTCTCTTTTTGTGCCAGTACCATACTGTCTTGATTACTGTAGCTTTGTAGTACAGTCTGAAGTCTGAAAGCCTGATTCCTTCAGATCTGTTTTTCTTTCTCAAGATTGCTTTAGTTATTTGGGGTCTTTTGCATTTCAATACAAATTGTGAAATTTTTTGTTCTAGTTGTGTGAAAAATGCTGTTGGTAGTTTGATAGGGATTGCACTGAATCTGTTGAATGCTTTGGGTAGTAAAGTCATTACCACAATGTTGATTCTTCCAATCCTAGAACATGGTATATCTCTCCATCTATTTGTATCATCTTTAATTTCTTTGATCGGTGTCTTATACTTTTCTGCATACAGGTCTTTGTCTCCTCAGGTATGTTTATTCCTAGGTATTTTATTCTTTTTGTTGCAGTGGTTAAATGGGAGTGTTTTCTTAATTCTCTGTCAGATTTTTCATCATTAGTGTATAGGAATGCAGGAGATTTCTGTGCATTAATTTTATATCCTGGCACTTTACCAAATTCATTGATTAGCTCTAGTAGTTTTCTGGTAATGTCTTTAGGAATTTCTATGTATAGTATCATGTCATTTGCAAAAAGTGACAGTTTTACTTTGTCTTTTCCAATTTGGGCTCCTTCTATTTCTTCTTCTGCTCTGATTGCTGTGGCTGAAATTTCCAAAACTGTTGAAAAATAGTGGTGAGAGTGGGCAACCTTGTCTTCTTCCTGATCTTAGAAAAATGATTTCAATTTTTCACCTTTGAGAATGATATTGGCTGTAGGTTTGTCATATATGGCCTTTATTATGTTGAGGTAAGTTCCCTATATGCTTACCTTCTGGAGAGTTTTTAACATAAATGGGTGTTGAATTTTGTTAAAAGATTTTTCTGCATCTATTGAGATGATCATATGATTTTTACCCTTCTATTTGTTAATATCATGTATCACAGTGATAGATTTGTGTATACTGTAGAATCCTTGCATTCCTGGGATAAACCCCTCTGGATTGTGGTGTATGATCCTTATAATGTGCTGTTGGATTCTGTTTGCCAGTATTTTGTTGAGGATTTTTGCATCTATGTTCATCAGTGTGTTGCCTGTAGTTTTCTTTCTTTGTGGTATCTTTGTCAGGTGTTGGTATCAGGGTGATAGTGGCCTCGTAGAATCAGTTTGGGATTATTCCTCTCTCTGCTGTATTTTGGAAGTGTTTAAGAAGGATAGGTGTTAATTCTTCTCTAAATGTTTGATAGAATTTGTCTTTGAAGCCATCTGGTCCTGGGCTTTTGTTTGCTGGAAGAATTCTAATCACAGTTTCAATTTCAGTACTTGCGCTTGATTTTTTGTATTTTCTATTTCTTCCTGGTTCAGTCTTGGAATATTGTACATTTCCAAAAATTTGTCCATTTTTTCCTGTTGTCCATTTTATTGGCATATAGCTGCTTGCAGTAATCACTCATGATCCTTTGTATTTCTGCCGTGCCAGTTGTTACTTCTTTTTCCTTTCTAATTCTATTGATTTGAGTCTTCTCCCTTTTTCCTTGATGAGTCTGGCTAATGGTTTATCAATTTTATTTATCATCTCATAGAACCAGTTTTAGTTTTATTGATCTTTGCTATCATTTCCTTCACTTCTTTTTCATTTCTTTCTGATCTGATCTTTATGATTTATTTCTTTCTGCTAACTTTGGGTTTTTTTTTTTTTTGTTCTTCTTTCTCTAATTGCTTTAGGTGTATGGTTAGGTTGTTTTTCTGAGATTTGCCTTGTTTCTTGAGGTAGGATTTTATAGCTATAAAGTTCCCTCTTAGAACTGCTTTTGCTGCATCCCATAGGATTTGGGTCATTGTGTTTTAATTGTCCTTTGTTTCTAGGTATTTTTTGATTTCCTCTTTGATTTCTTCAGTATTCTCTTGGTCATTTAGTAGTGTACTGTTTAGCCTCCATGTGTTTGTATTTTTTACAGTTTTTTTTCCTGCAATTGATATATAGTCTCATAGCATTGTGGTCAGAAAAGATACTTGATATGATTTCAGTTTTCTTAAATGTACCAAGACTTGATTTGTGACCCAAGATATGATCTCTCCTGGAGAATATTCCGTGCATACTTGAGAAGAAAGTGTATTCTGTTGTTTTGGGATGGAATGTCCTGTAAATATCAATTAAGTCTTTCTGGTCTAATGTGTCTTTTAAAGCTTGTGTTTCCTTATTATTTTCATTTTGGATGATCTTTCCATTGGTGAAAGTGTGGTGTTAATGTCTCCTACTATGAGTGTGTTACCGTCTATTTCCCCTTTTATGACTGATAGCATTTGCCTTATGTATTGAGGTGCTCCTATGTTTGGTGCATAAATATTTACAATTGTTATACCTTCTTGGATTGATCCTGTGGAGGGGACTGGATCCTGTGTTCTGGTGGGTGGGACTGGATCTTGTCATTCTGGTGGGCAGGCCTGCATCCGGTGGTGTGTTTTGGGGTGTCTGTGGACTTAGTATGATTTTAGGCCACCTGTCTTCTAATGGGTGGGAATGTGTTCTTGTTTTGCTAGTTGATTGGCATGGGACGTCCAGCACTGGAGCTTGCTGGCCATTGGGTGGAGCTGGGTCTTTGCATTGAGACAGAGATTTCTGAGAGAGCTGTCTTCAATTGATATTACGTGGGGCTGGGAGGTCTCTGGTGGTCCAATTTTCTGAACTTGGCTCTCCCATCTCAGAAGATCAGGCCTGACACCATGCCGGAGCCCCAAGACCCTGTCAGCTTTTGTTTCGGCTCTACCTCTGCATATAAGTTGCCCTCAGTCATCTCTTCCACACCCAGACAGAATAGGGTTAGAGAAGCAAATGATTAGGGTGCTCTGGCTCACTCATGCCCAGGGGAGGGAGGAGTACAGTAGTTATAATTGGAATGCAGGGCAAGCCTGCGGTGGCAGAGGCCAGCATGATATTGCAACAGCCTGTGGTGCACCATGTATTCCTCCAGGGAACTAGTCCCTGGATCACAGTACCCTGGCAGTGACTTGTTGCACAGGCTCCTGTGGTGGTGTGGATAGTGACCTGTGCTTTCACACAGCATTCTTGATGTATGCAGCAGTAGTGTTAGCATTTCATGCCTGTCTCTGGGGTCTGAGCTGATAGCCATGGCTTGCATCCATCTCTGGAGTTCATTTAGGCAATGTTCTGCCTTCTGTGGGCAGACAGAGAAGGAATCCCCTCACCTCACACACCCCCAAAAAATGGTCCATTACTTCTTCTGCAGTTCCAGACTTTTCCCCTGGCTTCCTCCCGACTACCTGGGGCATGCTAGTCCCCTCAGGCTGTCTTCACACATCCAGCCCCAGTCCTTTCCCTGGGGTATGATCTATATTTCCTTTTTTTGTGCCAGTACCATACTGTTTTGATTACTCTAGCTTTGTAGTATAGTCTAAAGTCAGGGAGCCTGATTCTTCTAACTCTGTTTTCTTTCTCAGCATTGCTTTGGCTATTCAGGCTCTTCTGTATTTCCCAATGAATTTGAACATTTTGTGTTCTAGTTCTGTGGAAAATGTAATTTGAAGGTGATTGCATTGAAGATATAGATTGCCTTGCAGAGTACAGTAATTTTGATGATATTAATTCTTCCAGTCCAAGAATGTGGTATACATTTCCAT
The DNA here is from genome assembly GCF_005190385.1 of Monodon monoceros. NCBI lineage: Eukaryota > Metazoa > Chordata > Mammalia > Artiodactyla > Monodontidae > Monodon > Monodon monoceros. Next base: position 41,023,512 of record NW_021703785.1, read on the forward strand.
CTGTTTGTGTCATTGTCAATTTCTTTCATCACCACCATATAGTTTTCAGAGTACAGGTCTTTTGTCTTATTAGGTTGGTTTATTCCCAGGTATTTCATTCTTTTTGATGCAGTGGTAATGGGGATTGTTTCCTTAATTTCTCTGTCTGATCTTTTATTGTTAGTGTACAGAAATGCAACAGATTTCTGTGTGTTAATTTCATACCCTGCAACTTTACCAAATTCATTGATTAGCTCTTATAGTGTTCTGGTATCATCTTTAGGATTTTCTACATGTCCTATCATGTCATCTGCAAACAGTGACAGTTTAACTTCTTCTTTTCCAATATGGATTCATTTATTTCTTTTTCTTCTCTGATCACCATGGCTAGGACTTCCAAATCTATTTTGAATAAAATTGGCAAGAGTGGATATTTTTGTCTTGTTTCAGATCTTAGAGGAAATGCTTTCAACTTTTCACTGTTGAGTATGATGTTATCTGTGGGTTTGTCATATATGGCTTTTATTATTTTGATGTAGGTTCCCTTGTATGTCAACTTTCTGGAGAGTTTCTAATATGAATGGATGTTGAATTTTGTCTAAATCTTTCTCTGCATCTATTGAGATGATCATATGGTTTTTATTCTTCAATTTGTTAAAATAGTTTATCACTCTGATTGATTTGTGAGTATTGAAAACTCCTTGCATCCCTGTGATAAAGCCCACTTGATCATGGTGTATGATCCTTTTAATGTGTTGTTGTATTCAGTTTGCTAGTATTTTGTTGAGGAATTTTGCCTTCTATGTTCTTCAGTTATATTGGTCTCTAATTTTCATTTTTATTTGTGGTATCTTTGTCTGATTGTGGTATCAGGGTTATGGTGGCCTCACAGAAAGAGTTTGGGAGTGTTGCTTCCTCTGCAACTTTTTGGAAGAGTTTCAGAAGGATAGGTGTTAAGTCTTCTGTAAACGCTTTATAGATTTTGACTGTGAAGCCATTTGGTCCTGGACTTTTGTTTGTTGGATTTTTTTTTTTAATCCGACAAATTTTGGATAGAAATTTTGATTGAAAATTTGATTCTCTGTTCATATTTTTCTTGTAATTGTCTGCTTATATTTTTCTATTTCTTCCTGGTTCAGCCTTGGAAGTTTGTGCCTTTATAAAATTTGTCCATTTCTTCTAGGTTTTCATTTTGTTGGCATATAATACATGTAGTAGTCTCTTATGATCTTTGTATTTCTGTGGTGACAGCTGTAACTTCTCCTTTTTCATTTCTAATTTTTACTGATTTAGACCCTACCCCCTTTTTTTCTTTTTGATTCTGGCTAAAGGTTTATCAGTTTTGTTTACCTTTGCAAAGAACCAGCTTTTAGTTTCATAGATCTTTCTATTGTTTCCTTCTTATTTCATTTATTTCTGCTCTGATATTTATGATTACTTTCCTAGTAACTTTGGGTTTTGTTTCATTTCCTTTCTTTCATTCAATTAGGTGTAAATTCAGATTGTTTGAGATTTTTCTTGTTTCCTGAGGTAAGATTATATTGCTTTAAAATTTCCTCTTTGAAATGTTTTTGCTGCATCCCATATGTTTTGGGTTGTCCTATTACCATTTTCATTTGTCTCTAGGTATTTTGTGATTTTCTCTTTTTGTTTTTTGGTGATCTACTGGTTGTTTACTACCACATTTTTTTAGCCTCCATATGTTTGTGTTTTTTTACACTTTTTTTCCTGTTATTGATTTCTAACCTCTTAGCATTGTGGTCAGAAAATATGCTTGGCATGATTTCAATTTTCTTAAATTTACCAAAACTTGCTTTGTGGCCCAGCATGTGATCTGTCCTGGAGAATTTTCTCTATGCACTTGAGAAGACTGTATTCTGCTGTTTTCACATAGAATGCTCTATAAATATCAATTAAGTTCATCTGGTCTAATGTGTCATTTAAGGCCTGTGTTTCCTCATTGATTTTCAGTCTAGAGGATCTTCCCATTGATGTAAGTGGGGTGTTAAAGCTGCCCCACCTTTATTGTGTTACTGTCAATTTCTCCTTTTACGGCTATTAGCAATAGCATCATATATTGAGGTGCTACTATGTTGGGTGACTATATATTTACAATTGTTATATCTTCTTCTTGGATTGATCCCTTGATCATTATGTAGTGTTCTTCTTTGTCTCATGTAATAGTCTTTATTTTAAAGTCTATTTTGTCTGATATGAGTATTGCTCTTCCAGCTTTCTTTTGATTTCCATTTGCACAGAATAACATTTTCCAGCCCCTCACTTTCAGTCTGTATGTGTTCCTAGATCTGAAGCTGGTCTCTTGTGGACAGCATATATATGGATCTTGTTTTTATCTTTCAGCCAGTCTATGTATTTTGGTTGGAGCCTTATTCCATTTACATTTAAGGTAATTTTTGATATGTATGTTCTTATTGCCATTTTGTTAATTGGTTTGGGTTTGTTTTTGTAGGTCTTTTTTCTTCTCCCCTCTTTTGTTCTCTTCTCTTTTGATTTGATGACTTTCTTTAGTTTTGTGTTTGGATTGCTTTTGTGTGTGTGTTTTGTTTGTATCTATTGTAGATTTTTGGCTTGCAGTTACCATGAGGTTTTGATATAGCAGTCTATAGATATATATACAAGATTGTTTTAAATTGCTGGTCTCTTAATTTCAAATGCATTGCTACTATCCTGCATTTCTACTCTTCTGTTCTCATGATTGCTGGTTTTTATATCATATTTGTGTGTGCATGATTTTCTACCTTTACTCTATGTTTATGTTTACACATGAATTTTCCCATTTGTTGTTTTCTTGTTTCTTGTTGTGACCTTTTTCTTTTATGCCTAGAGAAATACCTTTAGCATTTGTTGTAAAAGTGGTTTGATAGTGCTGAATTCTCTTAGTTTTTGCTTGTCTGTAAAGTTTTTGATTTCTATGTAGAATCTCAACAAGAGTCTTTCTGGGTAGGCTATTTTTGGTTGTAGATTTTTCCCTTTCATCACTTTAAACATATTGTGCCACTCCCTTCTGGACTGCAGAGTTTCTGTTTTAAAATCAGTCAATAACATTGTTGGGATTCCCTTGCATGTTATTTGTGGCTTTTAAGATATTTTTGTCTTTAACTTTTGTCAGTTTGGTTAATATATGTCTCAGTGTGTTTCTCCTTGGGTTTATTGTGTATGGGACTCTCTGCACTTCTTGGATTTGAGTGAATGTTTCCTTTCCCATGTTAGGAAACTTTTAGCTATTATCTCTACAAATATTTTCTCAGGCCCTCTCTCTATCTTCTCCCTCTGGGACATGTATAATGTGAATGCCAGTGAGTTTAATGTTGTCTCAGAAGTTTCTGAAAATGTCTTCATTTCTTTTCATTCTTTTTTCTTTATTCTGTTCTGTGGCAGTGATTTCCACTGGTCTTTCTTCCTGGTCACTTATTCATTCTTCTGCCTCATTTATTCTGCTATTGCTCCCTCCTTGTATACTTTTCATTTCAGTTATTGATTGTATTGTTTATCTCTCTTTGTTCTTTAAATCTTTTAGCTCTTTGTTAAACATTTCTTGTATTTCTAAGTCTGTGGCTCTATTCTTTTTCTGAAATTTTGAATCATCTTAACTATCCATATTCTGAATCCTTTTTCAGGCAGATTGCCTGTCTCCACCTCACTTAGTTGTTCTTCTCAGGTTTTATGTTGTTCCTTCTTCTGGAAATATTTTTCTGCCATCTCATTTTGTCTTGTTTTCTATGTTTGTAGTCTCTTTTCTGCAGGTTGCAAGATTGTAGCTCTTCTTGCTTCTGTTGTCTGCCCCGTGGAGGGTGAATTTGGTCCAGGGACTTATGCAGGCTTCCAGGTGGCAGAGTCTGGTGCCTGCTCACTGCTGGGTTGATCTGGGTCTTCTCTGGTCAGCAGGGCCATGCCAAATGGTGTGTTTAGAGCCAGCTGTGGGCTCAGGATGACTTTAGACAGCCTGTTTGTTGATGGGTCAGGCTGTGTTCTGACCTTGTTTTTAGTTTGGCCTGAGTCATCCCAGCACTGAAATCTGCAGGATGTTGGGTGAGGCCAGGTCTCAAAGCCAAAATGGCAAACTCCGTTAGAACTCACACTGATGAAGATTCGCCATGGCCTCCACCACCAGTGTCCTTGCTTCTGCAGTGAGCCACAGATGACCCCTACCTCCCCAGGAGACCTTCCAAAACCCACAGGTAGGTCTGGACCAGGCTCTTATGAACTCACTGCTTTGTTCTTGGGCCCAGTACATGTGAAAACTTGTGTGTGGCCTCCAAGAATGGAGTCTCTGTTTCACCCAGTCCTGTGGAGCTCCTGCACTCAAGACCCACTGGCCTTCAAAGCCTAATGCTATGGTGGTTCCTCCTTCCGATGTCAGACCTCCAGGCTGGGGAGCCTGACTTGGGGCTCAGAACTCTCATTCTGTGGGAGAACCTCTGGGATAAAATTTTTTTCCAGTTTGTGGTTTACCCATTTGGCAGGTATGGGATTTGACTAAATTGAGAAAACTCCCCTCTTACCAAGTCATTGTGGCTTCTTCTTTATCTTTGGATGTAGAATGCCTTTTTTGGTAGGTTCCAGTCTTTTTTGCCAATGGATGCTCAGCAGTTAGTTGTGATTTTCGTGTTTTTGTGAGAGGAGGTGAACTCAAGTCCTTTTCCTCCACCATCTTCTACCCTTTTTATCAATGCCTCCCTTGCACAAACACCAATGATTTGCAATGATAAAGGTTATACTCCATTTATAGTTATTATAAAATATTATCTATATTCCCTGTATTGTACAATATATCTTTGTAACTTATTTTATACCTAATAGTTTGTATGGATTGCTGTTTTTAAGTTAATGTTTCATTAAATAATGCTAACACATTATTTAACAAGTCAACATAAAAGACTTCTGCTTTTGTCTAGGACGGAGTAACAGGGACTTACTTGGTTTACTGCCCTCCCCCTCCCCCTGCCCACTTAAAGAACTAGAAAATTAGATAAAATATATAAAACCAAGAGCAGAATAATTAAAACTTTTAGAAGCTGATAAAACCAAGTACTGGAATAAATGTGGTACAACTGGAACTTTCAGAATAAAGATTGTACAGCTACTTTAGAAATCATTTTGGTAGTTTCTTATATTTAACAGTTAATGTTACTCAATACAGCAATACTCCTAAGTATTTACTCCAAATTAAATAACACGTGTGTCCATAATATCTTTTATTTGAATCATTATATTTGAGTCATTCAAAATAAGCATTTTTTCTTTCAGCTTTATAGAGATATAATTGGCATGCAGTACTGTGTAAGATGTCCTGCATAATGAGTTGGCATACATATATCATGAAATGATTACCATAATAAGTTTAGTTAACACATAATGTACAACATGATGATTATAGTGAACACTGATGTGTGGTATGTTTGAATATTGTTAGGAAACTAGATCCTAAAAGTTCTCATCACAGGAGGAAAAAAAAACATTTTTTTAACAATATGAGGTGATGGATATTAACAGCCATTTATGTTTATAGTTTCATTTAAATTTAAGGAATATCATATAAATTATATTATTAAAATTATTTGCACATCATGACAAATACATTAATATAATTTATAAATATTCAATATTACCAGAGCTGATAAATAATAAAAGAAATCCATTTAAATTTATAAAAAATGATGCAGAAAAAGACAAGGAAGAAATGTTTTATGACAAATCAATAAATTATTATAATATGTAAAATTATAACTATAATTTATCTGTATAGAAAATCAACTTTTTCTATTAATATTTTCATTGTAAATAGTAAATCTTACTATGCTAGTTTTACTTTGCTTTGGTGATATAAAATTTATATACAATTTTAAATTAACTTGTATGTAAATTTAATATTTTTATAAATTGCCTAAGGCATGTTAAGCTGCCTTACATATAAAGATAAATTGCTTAAGACATTCTAATTTTTACAATGAACTAGAGCTCATTCATACATTCATATGTAAGCACCTGAGATAATGTAATTTATGTGTCTTAAACAGACATATAACTTGTAATAAAAATAGAAACATAATTAACAAAATGATGATTTTGTACTGATTAGCAGGAACATTTTGAGATTAAAGAATGTAGAATTAAGCTTTTGGTCCCTAGTATTCTAAAAGATTATGATTAGTTTCCTTCCTTCGAGTCATTAATTGGACATTAAGTTGGAAGTGAGAATCCTCTTTAAATGATTTATTTACCAATCTTTAAAAAATTATTTATTAATGAATTTTAATTTTTGTTGCGTTTTGTTTTTAATCTTGGGGCATTCTTACAATTCGTGGTAGGAGAAGAAAAATATCAGTAGTTTGTATTCTTTCTATTTAATGAACTATTGATGATTATAACACACGTCAGTGGCATATTCTTTTTTCCAAATCCAAGAAAATGTAATGGCATATACTATTTATTTTTAAAAGAAGAAAATGCTGGTATGATGCTGAATATAATGTCATTTTTTTATGAGCACTTTCAAGAAATACCTCCCCTCAGCTGACTCTATATTATCTGAGATCCTTATTGATACACACAGGGGTTGCTGCCCAAGAATGAATCCCCCCCCTTTATTATTTATTTATTTATTTATTTATTCCTAGCTGTTGGGTCTTTGTTGCTGCGTGTGGGCTTTCTCCAATTGTGGCAAGCAGGGGCTGCTCTTTATTGTGGTGTTCAGGCTTCTCATTGCAGTGGCTTCTCTTATTGCAGACTACAGGCTCTAGGAGCACAAGCTTCCGTAAGTGTGGCACATGGGCTCAGTAGTTGTGACACACAGGCTTAGTTGCTCCGTGGCATGTGGGAACCTCCTGGACAAGGGCTCAAACCCATGTCCGGTGCTTTGGCATGCGATTCTTAGCCACTGCACCACCAGGGAAGTCCTGAATTCTCTTTTTATCTGGAGAGATTCTAGCCTTTCCTTTCTTATCTCTTTTCATCCACTTTTCCCTAATGTCATTTTTTAAGTTACAGAACCCTATCCAGGATAGCATTTTCATTTGATGATTATGTCTCCTTAGCATCCTCTTGGCTGAAAGAGTTTTTCAAATTTTTCTTATTTTTGTTAACCTTGAAAAATTTTGAGGAGTACTGATGAGGTATTTATGTAGGATGCCCCTCTACTGGAGTCTGCTGATAATTTTCTCACGATTAGACTACTGTTACATGTTTTTTGGTGAAAAATTAGAGAGCTAAAATACCATTTTTGTCACATCATATCAAGGATATGTACTATCTACATAATTTGTCACTGTTCATGTTGATCTTGATGACCTGCTTGAGATAGTAGTATTTATCAGGTTTTGCCACTGTAAGGTTATCTCCACCTTTCAATAGTTTAATTTTGGGAGGGGTCAATACATGTACCCATATTTAGGAAATAAGGACTTATGCTTTCCTTCCTTTAAAAAAGAATGTACACATAAATGATTTGGAATTTTTCTATATGGAGATTTAACACTTTTCTCCAGTCATTTATTCAATCAATAGTTTATATCAGTGTGGACTAAGGGATATTTATTTTATACTTTGAGTTATAATTCAATGGTAATTTAATTTTTTTTGACTGCTCAAATTGTTCCAACTTTGGCCATCAAGAATTCTCAGTCAGCTCCTGTATCTTTTTGACATACCCTCATCAATATGGTTTTGTTGTTCTTGTTGCTATTTGTTATTGTTGTTGTTTGTTATTGATCAATTTCTTTACTTTCTGGCACTGTAAGATGCTCCAGACTCATCTTGTATATTTCTTGCCTGCATCGTAGGATCAGCCATTTTCCAAGGAGCCCTAGTTCTTTATACTGAAAAAAGTATTAGAAACTAAGACCTAGGCACTAGATATGTTCATTGCTAATGTTTTCATTGTTTATTGTTCCTCTTAGCTGACAAATTAAGGATACATATTTGTGTGCCGTAACCTAAATATCTTTAATTATGTCATACATAAGCATTTATATCCATATTAAGCTACATATGAGTTAATCCATGGTCACAGTGCATAATTTTTTACACACTATTGAATTCAACTTGCTAACATTTTGTGAAAATCCTTGTATTTTTGTTCATGAGAGATATTGGTTTACAGTTTTCCTTTCCTTTAATGTCTTTAACTGGTTTTAATACTACGGTAATGCTAGCCACATAGAAAGAGTTAAGATATGTTCTCTCTGCTTCTATTTTATGGAATACTTTACTGCAAATTGATATCATTTCCTCCTTAAATGTTCAGCAAAATTCACCAGTGATACTGTCTTGGCCTGATGCTTCTTTTGGGGAAGATTATTAATTGTTGATTCAATTTCCTTAATAGATATAGGCTATTCAGATTATGTATTTTCCCTTTGTGGGTTTTGGTTGTTTGTGCCATTCAAGAAATTGGTCCATTTTATCTAAGTTATCAAATTTATAAAAAGAGTTAATATAATTGATAAAGATCTATTGTCATACAATGGAGAACATATTGTTAATTGCATAGGAAAACACACTCCACAATTCTGCAACTATCAATTTAGAAAATTTTATTGAAAATTGTTGAAAGGTCAAATATTGTATTCTTCCAGTGTATAAGTTGTACTCAACTTTCTTAGCACTAACATTGAATTTTCAGCACTTCACAGAATCAAAGTAACATTTTTAGTCAAAGCAGCTGTAGAAGTGTCTGTTCATGTAGGTGAGGTAAAGAGTAGAGTCAGTAATAGTCAAGTTACAGTGTTGGTAATCTGGCAAAACAGTGATGTTAAGAAGATTTATATTTTAAGAATAAAATATTTTACAAACTGTAATTCTGCAATGTATGATTTTTATACCTACTTACTAAAAAACTAAGGAAATGCATATTAACTTTGAATAAACTAACATGAAAATAGGAATGTATTTTAAAAAAAATTATACAGCAGGTTCTTATTAGTTATCTATTTTATACATAATAGTGTATATATGTCAATCCCAATCTCCCAATTCATCCCACCGCCACCACCCTGCTTTCTTCCCTTGGTATCCATATGTTTGTTCTCTATATCTGTGTCGTTATTTCTGCCTTTTAAACTGGTTCATCTGTACCATTTTTCTAGATTCCACATATATGCGTTAATATATGATATTTGTTTTTCTCTTTCTGACTTAGTTCACTCTGTATGACAGTCTCTAGGTCCATGCATGTCTCTACAGATGATGTAATTTTGTTCCTTTTTATGGCTAATATTCCATTGTATATATGTGCCACATCTTCTTTATCCATTCACCTGTCAATGGGTATTTAGGTTGCTTCCATGACCTGACTATTGTAAATAGCGCTGCAATGAACATTGGCGTGCATGTGTGTTTTTGAATTATGATTTTCTCTGAGTATATGCCCAGTAGTGGGATTGCTGGGTCATATGGTAATTCTATTTTTAGTTTTTTAAGGAACTTCCATACCGTTCTCCATAGTGGCTGTATCAATTTACATTCCCACCAACAGAGCAAGAGGGTTGTCTTTTCTCCCCACCCACTCCAGCATTTGTTGCTTGTAGATTTTCTGATGGTGCCCATTCTAACCAGTGTGAGGTGATACCTCATTGTAGTAGGAATGTATTTTTACTAATCTACAAAAACAAAAGATTTACTAAATTATTAGAAAGATTTTAAAATATACAGAGACATATTGATCATTAAGGAGGGATTCTACAGAAAAGCACTTACTAAGTTATCAACTCTAGGGAAGATCAGTTCAAAGATGAATTAGATGCCCAATATGGGGAGAGATGGCAGGTATAAGAGAAAGATAAGGCTTAACACTTACTGATAATAATGGTTTGTCTTCATCATCTAATGCATTTGACAGAAATTAAATTTTTATAAAAATTTTACCCATGAATAATTACCCAGAATAATTCAGCTTAATTATTCTGTGTACAGTAGAGGCTTTTTTAAACTATGCTATTCTTATTTTGTCAAAATATTATCTTTACCTTTTCTTCATGGCAAATGTTTCACACTCTCCACCCCAATACACCTACAACTAAGAGCAGCATACTTCATTAGAGAAAATATGTAAGATTTCTGTTCAAAATCTCAGCAAAAGCTAATTTTTTTAATTGACTACAAAATTTAAAAGATTGATCTGAAGAATTGAGTTGTTACACTCATTCCATGATGATAGAGTATGATATTATTTAATTAACATTGGCTGACAAATTACTATTAAAATGCAACATTTCATTAAGGAGGGTTTTTTCTTTACATATCTGAAAACTAGTAGAAGTGTCTGAATTTCCTAATATCAGAAACTACAGTCTTCTTAAAGACAAAGTCTGTAAAACAATTTAATGCTTAGTGTTTGTAGCACACAAGGCAACTTAGTGCAGAGGATAATTTGACAACTCAATCTAAGCAAGAATAGTGGTTACTGAAAAATAAGTCTTTAAGAATTTCATAAACCCAGATTCACCAATTTTCCATTTACCATATATTGGCAGAAAAGTTGTTAAAAACAGTGGGGATTTATTCTCCAGGGAATGCATTTGTTGTGTAACTGATCAGTAGGCAAGTTTTACTTACATTTAAATCTCCCACAATCACACACTTGGTGGCCTGAATTTGGGCCACTTCAAGGGTTCTGAGAGAGAAGCAGAAGGAGTTAGTTGGCTCCCCAAGGCTTCACATTTATACTGTGAAATAAAATTCATATTTTATGGCAAGACAAGAAAAATTTAAAGATAAAAAATTTTCTCTGCCCTTTGTTCTCCTCTCTCCCCCCGCTACTGTGCACTGTATCTGCATTAGGCATCAACCAAAGCTCCCCCATTGGCAGAAATACCTGCTCATCAATAAAGAGCAACATTCTCCTATCATCAACAAGACAACTCCTTAAAAGACAACATTTCTTCTTGATCTTGTAAGGGACAACCATGTTGCTTACATCTGGATTGTGTAAACTGTCAATAACACACCATTTAACATGCAGCCCTCTGTCTCAAAAAACTTATGTAACTGTGCCTTGACTTCTAACAGTTGGAACAGTTCTCAGACCTTTCTGAGATGCTCTTCCCAGGTTATAATACTCAAATTTGGCTCAAATAAAATTTTACATTTCTTTCTTAAATCAACTGATTAATGTTTTATCGACAATGTTAAGTGGTATTTTCCAAACCAGATATTTATTGACTAACTTCTTCCTATATAATGTTGCATGTTTAAGAGTGAAAGTGATAGACTTAGAATATCTGACTTAAAATCCTTTATTAGCTGTCTAACATTGGAGGTTGAATTTACATCTCAGTGGTACAGTTCCCTTATCTGTCAAATAGGTATAGTAGAGTTAATATAGTTGTAAGTATAAAATAAGGTTATATATGTGAAGTACAAAAATAGTGTCTTACTTTCAGTAAGTATTCAATATATACAATTTATTAAAAAATTAGTATTACTACAACTTCTCAGTTTTCCTCCCACATGGCTTGAAACATCTATTATTACTCAACCTCTCCTGGGAATTAGTAGCAACATTACCTGGGAACAATAACAACAACAACAACAACAAAACAGCAGTTACTTCACTTAAAGGGAAGTAGTTAACCCATAGCACAGAAGTATTTATATGTTTGTCCCTTAAGGAAGGGCTGTGAAAAAGGCACCATTACTTGGGTTTACAACGGAACCCTGTAGATCTTGGGGAACTCTGGGTAAGGACCTCAGAGCCTAAACTGATATTCATTTTTTCTAGAATAAATAACCAGTATGACATTTCTCAATCAGTAACTGATTTTTCATAAAAATACATTCATCTACTCCTGGGATATAGTTTTTTGATTAAATAATAATAACAATCAATCATTTGCAGTTTGTTTTGCTTGAAAAGAGAGATTATATCTATCAGACATAGTCTAGATTTTGCAGAGTGGTAAGAGTTTTGGAACCACACATTTCTTACGCACAGTTTTCAATATCATATTAACTGAATATTAACCTAGGATAGCAATTACATACAGTTGACCTCTTTAGAGGGCAAATGTCTCATGGAAATGGTAAAAAATCCATAATGAATAAGCATTCAAAACATCAGATAGTGAAAAAGATATTCTAATCAAGCCTCTCCAAATCAAATATGTGTATAATGAAATTTCTTATTATTTATGCTTTGTTAAGAATAAATTATTTTTCAGATATTAAAACCAGGCCTGGTCAGGGCATTTGCCCTTTTCTGAGGAAAAAGACTAACTTATTGCCAAAACTACTGTTCTAAGTATCCAGTGATATATTAAATTGTTCATGAATTCTTCAGACAAAAAATTAATAATATACAAACTAAACCTTAATCTACTTTTCTTTAAATCATTCAATTTTCAAAATCTTTAAAAGTAAAATACACACTAGGGTATATATATGTGTGAGTGCAACCTATTAGAATTTCAAATAAGGTAAATTATGATATAGATCATTTTGCCTTACAATGTGTGATGAAATTTTAGCCAATTGGCATCAAATCTCCTTTATAACAGCACCACAGTTTTTTCCTATTATGATTATTTTAAAGCTTAGTTTTCTAGACTATTCCACATATTTAATCTTACCCTTTAATATAAGTGGTCAGAATCAGATTCTGTTACTTGTGTCCAAAGTACCATAACTAATACACAGTCTTTCAAAATTTTATTGTCCACACAGATTCCATTACACTATAGAATATAGGTAATTCTGACAGAATGAAGAAAAATTTTTAAGCCTGCATATTATAATTTCCTTAGAATATGTCAAGTTCTAGTATCTTACATTTCTATGGCTGTACATGTAACAGAGATGACCAGAAGTCTTTATCTCTTCAGGATAATTTTCTCTTGATACTTTTTGACTTACATCATCAGCAATAACTTCAGCATTTTAAATTGAGTATAACACATTAGCTAAATGGTACATGTTATTGTTACAGGTACATGTACTGTTACATACAAGAAGTATGTGAGCAATTGTTTGGTAATCTAAAGCAATTAGTTTGGATGGTAAAATATCGGAACAACATAAAAATCTCCTGTGTGTTCATGACTTTTGTGATGTGAAAAGAAAATATCCAAGTGTGAAGTGTGGGAGGATTCAAAATTTCCTCTACCTTTTTTTTTTTTTCTTTTTTTCAATTCCGTTTGAATTTTAATTGCATTTAGGAATGGTTTAGTGATCTCTAGCCTACAAATCAATAGTTCTCAACTATTTCTGTTTACAGAATCAAATAAGTTACCTGGAAATATTAGAGGAAAACTATTTCTCTAGAATTCTCTGATTGATTAGAAGGCATTTTAAATACCTTCTGCCATCCATTTATCTGGATATTACCAAAAGGTAGCATAAGTGATTGAAAAGTGTTGGATAGAAATTAGAATATCCAGATTTAGTCTTATTATGAAATTTGTGTTCTTGGTTTCCTCATGTGATAAATGGGTGTAGTATGTCATCCAAGTGAGAGTAACTATTGAATGCATCATAAATTCATAAATATTTGACAGGGCTTGTGACATGAAGTCATATGTATTCAGTTACCTAAAAAAATCTAAGATCTTTTGTGGAATAAAAGAGAAAAAGATTAAACAATTCATTGGGGCTAAAAGACAGCTCTCAGTCTAGACTCTTGAACTGATAAAATTCAAAAGCAACATTTAATTGGTTAAATAATATATGATTTTATAAGATACGCATTTTGTAAAAAAAAATGTAGTCTATCACCAAAAGGTGATAATCACAAAAAACAGACATCTCAAGTTAATGATTTTAATGCTTTTTTATGTATGGGAAGATGCAAGAATCTGGGTTCATTGAAATTATTTCTTTGATACGCATCTTAACTACCTAGGGCCAGTATCCTGTTTTTCTTCATCCTGAATTCCCTTCAGGGTGCACTGTTGGGGGGTGGATGCAGTGGCTGATTGCTTGATAGTGGCAACTAAAATGGCAGGCAACATTCTGTGTTCACAGTACCTCCTCTTTGTCATAAATTTGACCAAGGTTTGGGAGGAATTTCACGACCAATTTTTCCCACAGTGGTAGGAGAGCTCATTCCTAGATCAGGCGAGAATTCTAGTGATAAGCCACTCAATGAGTTAATTTTTGGATTAGCCACTGTTGATAACCTTAAATTCTCTGGATCACCTGTCTTACTCCTCTATTATGATCCAGGAAGTGTTTTCTCTTTTTGCTTCTTCCCAAGTCTAGAGTTGCACTACTACAATTATTCTATGTGGAGTTACACACACACACACACACACACACACACACACACACACACGATTCATTGCCTCAAGTCACCTAGCCATCATTTATTTTGTCAAAGAATGGCTACACATTAGGTAATGAAAGAGATAACAATCTTATGAAACAGACATGATATAAGTAATACAGCTAGTAACATTAATAAAGTCATAAATAAGGACTTAAGTAAGCCATGAGCTTCTGGAACCAAACCAGCTCCCTAAAAGATCACCACGAGTAGGAAGTGGATCAGATAAAGCAGAAATCTGATTTTTCATGTGAGTTATTAAATGTGTTGTATTAGAGAATACATCTGATTTGAAAATACAAAGTTCAGTTTGAATTATAGTCCAGGTGCCTCCTTGAAATGCTGTTACAATGTCAAGGGCCGTGTGATTTTGTAACACAGCTTTCCTCATCACAGAGATCTCAGAATTCAGTAGGCTAATATCCATAATATCCTGGTTACTATCATTTAAGGCCTTTGGGTACAACCTGTTAAGGCTTCAATGTGGATGATTACATCTCTCAATTCTATTGAAGGCACAAAAATAGCTGCTAAATGATCATACTAGTGGAATACAAATCTCTTGGTCCATCAGGCTCCTATTAATGACAAATTTGCAGGAGTCATATCTAAATTGGCATGCTAGTGGCCTTGAGTTCAAGGAAATCCTAAAGTACATCTTCCTATCCATCCTGGTGAAAGCCAGGGCCATAGATTAGTGCCAGAAATCCATTGAGTTTCATTAGATGAGACCCAGTATATTTCTTGTTGCCTGACTCAATCTGTTCCATACCAATTGCTATCTTTAAGGGAAATGATACATTGGCATATTTGATAATGTGCCCAACCTAATTTTCTAGTGTTACTAGGCTGATTATCTTTAGGATGATTTAATTGTTCTTAACATGGGTGGCCTTTACACTTAAATGTCCATAACCTGGTGTTAGCAGTATAAATTCATCCCATAACTGAGGGATGGCTCCTCCTAATAATTGGGAAGTTATACTTTTGACTGACGTTAGTTCATTATTTCTGTTTGAGCTTGAGTAACTTTAAAGGAAACCTCATACCTATGGCCAGGGTCAGATCAAGTGTCCTTGATTGGCCAAGTGAGGCTGTTCCATCTAGTAATATCAACAGGGGTCAAACAGAACTACAATTTATTTCTTCTAAAATAAATTTTCTAGGGGCCATCCAATCAGAGCCTTGGTGAGGAGAAACCCACCAAGGTAAACCAGATATATTGGACATAGGTAAGTGACCAAAAACTCAACAACTATTTTCTAAAATTTGCATAGGATTGTGCCCATGATAGAAAAACATTTGACTCATGTGCAAAGGTCCAAGAAGTTAAGATAACATAAATAATCAAACAGGTCAGGTTTGGCATTTTGAGATACCTGTCTTCTTCTGAGGTCATTTTCTTCTTGTCCTGGCATGGGTTTTTCTTTCTATTAGTTATTTTAAGGTGAGTTTGAGATCAGCAGTTTTCTCTATAGACCAGTCTAGTTCAGGGGCCCTTTTTAGGTGGGAAATATAAATCCCAGAATGAATTACCTTCAGTTTTGCTGTGTGTAAGCTAATTAAAAGAACCTGATTAATGGCCCTTCCATCTAGGTTGGAGAGATATCTTTGAAAGATACCTTTTTCAGTATACATAATTTCCTGGTTGTAGGTCATGGGGTATCTAATCTTCATTTGAGGATAGATTACTGTGTTAACCTTCATAAACAAGTTTAGAATGTCCCGTTGATAATTCAATTAAAGACTTGCAATAATATACTATATCCCCTTTCAGTAATATAGGTTCATCTAATACTTTATTCAGTACCATTGGTCTCCCTGTGATAATCTCAAAAGGAGAAAAAATGATGTTAGCCAAAAGAGGTGGACTGTGAGTTTGAGGAGGACCAATGGAAGGGCTTTAGACCAGGGAAAGAAATAAGCAATCATAATCTTAGGCAATTAAGTTTTAATTGTTCTATTGTTCTTCCTACTAACCCAGAAGGCTGAGGGTGATAATCACAATGGAAATGTTGCATAATTGGCCAAATATTACACATTTAACAATGAGTTAACTCATGAATATATTGTAAAATAAGATATTGAGCTCCAAATGGAAGGAGAAGCTTCCAATTTGAGCCTATTCACAGTTGCTAGATCTGAATCTTCCTCCCTTTTGGGTCCAGATATCATTTTCTTTTTCTGGCTCTATTCCCTGAAACTTTAACAATATGTCAGTAAGGTTACTGGGAGACTAAAAAAGAAAGCAATGGTTAGTTGGTTGTTGACTTGTAAAGTCACTGTTTTGTCAAAGTGATCAGCCATAATTTCCTATTGCTTTTGCAGCGTCAGACTTTGAAAGAACTGATACCTTAATAATATCAAGCCCACTCAGCAGCACAATTGCATTTAATAATTTTGCTACTGGTTTCCCATTTTCAATAGGCTATCCTGAGGATGTTAAAAGTCTTCTTTGTTTCCAAAGCATACCAAAATCATGTGCCACTCCAAAAGTGTAGCAGCTACCTGTGTAAGTATTAGCAAATTTTCCTTTTGCCAAATGGTAGGTTTTATTAGTGCTATTAATTCAGACTGTTGGATGGAAAATACATTAGGCAAGGGAGCATTTTCAAAAATGAACACTGGAGAAGCAATGGCACAGCCAGCCTGGTTTCATGAGGTCCTCACAGATATAAGCCATCAGTGAGTAATATAAAATCAGGATTATCTGTAGACCTATTCTGAAGGTCAATTCTAGGAGATAAAAGATTGTTAGTTAAAACAATACCATCATATTTTCCATTAATGACGTCTCTACCTTCTGGGAGATAGGTGGCCAGATTAAGTTTGTTACACCTGTGGGGAGTTATGTTTGGTGAGAGCAAGTCAATTTTATGAGAAGTTAATAAGCTTGCTGAATAATGTTGTATGTGAGGAGACATACAGAATGGGGCACAAAAAAAGTGAGAGGATGACTCATGACTCTCTTTCTTGTGGTCTGACACAGCACAGCTGTTGCTGTGACAGCTTAGAGACAAGAGGGAAGGCCCTTAGGTATTGAATCTAGCTGTTAGCTGTTGATCAATATCCTATTGGTCAGTAATAACCACCATGTTTCTGGGTTAATACTCCTGATGAGACACCCTTGTTTTCATGTACAAAGAGAAAAAAAGGTAAATCATAATTTGGATGCCCCAAGGCTAAGGCCTTTGACAGGACTATTTTTTAGGGAATCCATGGTTTCATAATGTCTGTTTCCTAGCAAAGAGTTTAAGGTTGGTCTTTTGGTTTTGGTTTTGGTTTTGTTTTTTTTTTGGCCACACTGCTCGACCTGTGGAATCTTAGTTCCCTGACCAGAGATTGAACATGGGGCTCTGCAGTGAAAACACTGAGTCCTAACCACTGGACCACCAGGGAATTCCCAAGGTTGGTCTTGTTTAAGCAAATGATAAAATGGTTGAGCCACTAAAGAAAAAAAAATAGAATCTAATTCCTGCAGTAGCCTGCAAGGCCTAAAAATCCTCCTAATTTTCTTTTGTCTTTTAGGTAGGGAAAGCCAAAATGCCTTTCACTCTACCTAGATCAATTAAAAGCCCGTCTTTAGATATAATATATCCTAAATATTTCACATTAGCCTTATAGAATTCTGATCTTTTATTTTTGGACACTTTATGTCCCTTTAAAGTAAGTACAGTGTGTCTTGCTGAATATTTATCAAAGAATTTTGATAAACAAAACAGCAAATCATCTACACACTGTATCAAAGCTGACTTATGAGGAAAATCTAGATAATCTAAGTCTGCTCTTAATATCTGGGTAGAGTACGTGGAGCTTTCAGTATAGCCCTGTGGCATGACAGTCCACATATATTACTGTTTATTCCAAGTGAAAGCAAAAAGATATTGGTCATCAGGATGTACAGAAATACTAAACAATGCACTGCAGAGATTTATCCCAGAAAAGAGAGGTCACTATATTTAGGAATATGGTACACTAAGTTACGGGGATTCGGCACTACAGAAGGGTGAGGAATAATAATAACATTGATAGATCTCAAATCTTATACAATTTTCCAACCCTTGACATTAGTTTTTTTGTTTTTTGTTTTTTTTTTCCTGCACAATGGGCGAATTTCAAGGGTTGGTGCAAGGCACAATAAGTCTTTTCTCAATGTAAGCTGATATCAAAAGTTTTATTCCTTCTATGGCTTCCTGCGTCAGTGGTTATTGATCAATATTTGGCAGGGGTTTAATTTAGTTTATGGTAATTTTAATGGGTGATGCCAAATGGATTTTCCCTATGTCAGTACGATCAAGTGTCCATAATTCTTCAAAGACTAAGCTTAGCAATTTTTCTTACTCTGTATAACCCTCATTATGGCTCAAAAACAGTACATGATGAAAGAAATCTGATTGAGCCTTCAGGTCTAGAAACATTTCTCTCTTAAGAGTAAAAGAAATATGAACTTCATAAGTTTCTAATAAATCTCCATGTATCAGGTGAATAGGGGCACTATCTACTAGGAAAAAGGAGTGCTTTCCTTTAAGTTCTCCTAAGTAAAATTCTAAAGGTAATGACTTAAGAGACTTCATACACACATTAGAACCCACTACCATCTGCACTGAAGTATTATTCAGAGAGGGAGGCTTTGATTTTGGTAGGGTTTAAGACTGAAAAGGTGACCCCATATATATTAGGGCTTTAATTGTTTCTCATTTTATTATCATGGATAATTTTCCCTGGGCATTAGAGAAGAGGAAAGACTCTCCAAGTTCCCTCTGAGCAGTCTTATTCTTGTTTAGCTTGGTATTCTAGTCTGAAATCCAGTTTTCCCTTGAATCTCTATTTTTCTACAGTCCCTTCTCCAATGACCTGACTTTTTACAGTAAAGAAAAATACTAGGTTCATGTCAGATGTAGACTGAACAGGATTTGTTAAACATAGACTGAACTTGATTACTTAACTGGTACAATTGAAAATTCATACTGTCAATAGATGTATTTCTCTCCTTCTCTTTGATGGTTTTGGAAACTTGGTTGGCCAGTAACAAGGGTGATTGTATGTAATACAAATCAACTTAATTTGTGTATTTTAGTTAGACTAGCCAATGCCTCTTCCATGCCTTCTAAAAACGTTGAGTTAAGCAAAGGATCATTTTGGTGCTTAGAGAATGATTCAGATGTCATGTCAGAATATTGTTTAAAAGTTTTCTCAAGCTTCTCATAATAATGTGGAATTGAATCATCTGCTAAATCTTTTATACTGCTCAATCTTTGTCCAGTCTACAATTTTCAGAAAAAGCTCTGAGATAAAGTTTATTAATTTATGAGCTAATACTTTGCATTCAACTCAAGCCTGTGGACTAGGCAAATCAAAATCCCTTAATGGGTGTTTTCTTTTTTTTTTTTTTAACATCTTTATTGGAGTATAATTGTTTTACAATGGTGTGTTAGTTTCTGCTTTATAACAAAGTGAAACAGCTATATACATATATCCCCATATCTCCTCCCTCTTCCGTCTCCCTCCCTCTCACCCTCCCTATCCCACCCCTCTAGGTGGTCACAAAGCACCAAGCTGATCTCGCTGTGCTATGCAGCTGCTTCCCACTAGTTATCTATTTTACATTTGATAGTGTATATATGACCATGTCACTCTCTCACTTCGTCCAGGTTTAGCCTTCCCCCTCCCTGTGTCCTCAAGTCCATTCTCTATGTCTGCATCATTATTGCTGTCCTGCCCCTGGTTAGTTAGAACTTTTTTTTTTTTTTTTAGATTCCATATATATGTGTTAGAATACAGTATTTGTTTTACTCTTTCTGATTTACTTCACTCTGTATGACTGACTCTAGGAAGATCCACCTCACTACAAATAGCTCAATTTAGTTTCTTTTTATGGCTGAGTAATATTCCATTTCATATATGAGCCACATCTTCTTTATCCATTCATCTGTCGATGGACACATGTTGCTTCCATGCCCGGGCTCTTGTAAATAGAGCTGCAATGAACGTTATGGTACATGACTCTTTTTGAATTATGGTTTTCTCAGGGTATATGCCCAGTAGTGGGACTGCTGGGTCATATGGTAGTTCTATTTTCAGTTTTTTAAGGAACCTCCATACTGTTCTCCATAGTGGCTGTATCAATTTACATTCCCATGAAGCATGTGAAGTATTCCCTTTTCCACACACGCTCTCCATTATTTATTGTGTGTAGATTTTTTGACGATGGCCATTCTGACTAGTGTGAGGTGATACCTCACTGCAGTTTTGATTTGCATTTCTCTAATGATTATGGATATGGAGCATCCTTTCATGTGTTTGTTGGCAATCTGTATATCTTCTTTGGGGAAATGTCTGTTTAGGTCTTCTGCCCATTTCTGGATTGGGGTGTTTGTTTTTTTGAAATTGAGCTGCATGAGCTGCTTGTAAATTTTGGAGATTAATCCTTTGTCAGTTGCTCCATTTCAAAATATTTTCTCCCATTCTGAGGGTTGTCTTTTGGTCTTGTTTATGGTTTCCTTTGCTGTGCAAAAGCTTTTACATTTCATTAGGTCCCATTTGTTTATATTTGTTTTATTTCCATTTCTCTCAGATGTGGGTCAAAAAGGATCTTGCTGTGATTTATGTCATAGAATGTTCTGCCTATGTTTTCCTCTAAGAGTTTTATAGTGTCTGGCCTTACATTTAGGTCTTTAATCCATTTTGAGTTTATTTTTGAATATGGTGTTAGGGAGTGTTCTAATTTCATTCTTTTACATGTAGCTGTCTAGTTTTCCCTGCACCACCTATTGAAGAGGCTGTCTTTTCTCCATTGTATATTGTTGCCTCCTTTATCAAAAATACAGTGACCATAGGTGTGTGGGTTTATTTATGGGCTTTGTATCCTGCTCCATTAATCTATATTTCTGTTTTTGTGCCAGTACCACACTGTCTCGATTACTGTAGCTTTACAGTATACTCTTGAAGTCAAGGAGCCTGTTTCATCCAGCTCCATTCTTTCTCAAGATTGCTTTGGCTATTTGGGGTATTTTGTGTTTCCATACAAATTGTGAAATTTTTTGTTCTAGTTCTGTGAAAAATGCCATTGATAGTTTGATAAGGATTGCATTGAATCTGTAGATTGCTTTGGATAGTATAGTCATTTCCACAATGTTGATTCTTCCAATCCAAGAGCATGCTTTATCTCTCTGTTTGTATCATGTTTAATTACTTTCATCAGTGTGTTATAATTTTCTGCCTACAGGTCTTTTGTCTCCTTAAGTAGTTTTATTCTTTTTGTTTTGATGGTAAATATGAGCATTTCCATAATTTCTCTTTCACATTTTTCATCATTACTGTATAGGAATGCAACAGATTTCTGTGCATTAATTTTGTATCCTTCTACTTTATCAAATTCATTGATTAGCTCTAGTAGTTTTGGGATAGCATCTTTAGGATTCTCTATGTATGGTATCATGTCATTTTCAAACAGTGACAGCTTTACTTCTTTTCTGATTTGGATTCCTTTAATTTCTTTTTCTTCTCTGATTGCTGTGGCTAAAACTTCTAAAAGTATGTTGAATAATAGTGGTGAGAGTGCACAACCTTGTCTTGCTCCTGATCTTAGAGGAAATGGTTTTTATTTTTTCTGGCTGTGGATTTGTCATAAATGGCCTTTATTATGTTGAGGTAGGTTCCCTGTATGCTTACTTTCTGGAGAGTTTTTATCATAACTGGGTTTTGAAATTTCTCGAAAGGTTTCTCTACATCTATTGAGTTGATCATGTGGTTTTCCTCCTTCAATTTGTTAATATGGTTTATCACATTAATTGATTTGCTTATATTGTAGAATACTTGCATTCCTAGGTTAGACCCTACTTGATCATGTTGTATGATCCTTTTAATGTGTTGTTGAATACTGTTTGCTAGCATTTTGTTGGGGATTTTTGTATCTATACTCATCAGTGATACTGGCCTGTCATTTTCTTTCTTTGTGACATCTTTGTCTGGATTTGGTATCAGGGTGATGGTGACCTCGTAGAAGGAGTTTGGGAGTATTCCTCCCTCCGCTATGTTTTGGAAGAGTTTGAGAAGAATAGGTGTTAGCCCTTCTCTAAATGTTTGATAGAATTCACCTGTGAAACCATCTGGTCCTGGGCTTTTGTTTGTTGGTAGATTTTTAATCACAGTCTCAATTTCAGTGCTTGTGATTGGTCTGTTTAAATTTTCTATTTCACCTGGTTCAGTCTCAGAAGGTTGTGCTTTTCTAAATATTTGGCCATTTCTTCCAGGTTGTCCATTTTATTGACATAGAGTTGCTTGTAGTAATCTCTCATGATCTTTTGTATTTCTGTAGTGTCAATTGTTACTTCTCCTTTTTCATTTCTAATTCTATTGATTTGAGTCTTCTCCCTTATTTTCTTGATGAGTCTGGCTAATGGTTTATCAATTTTGTTTATCTTCTCAGAGAACCAGCTTTTAGTTTTATTGATCTTTGCTATTGTTTCCTTCATTTCTTTTTCATTTATTTCTGATCTGATCTTTGTGATTTCTTTCCTTCTGCTAAATTTGGGGGTTTTTTGTTCTTTTTTCTCTAATTGTTTTAGGTGCAACGTTAGGTTGTTTATTCGAGATGTTTCCTGTTTCTTAGGGTAGGATTGTATTGCTATAAACTTTCCTCTTAGAACTGCTTTTGCTGCATCTCATAGGTTTTGGTCATCTTGTCTTCATTGTCATTTGTTTCTAGGTATTTTTTGATTTCCTCTCTGATTTCTTCAGTGATGTCTTGGTTATTTAGTAGTGTATTGTTTAGTTTCCAGTGTTTGTATTTTTTACTGTTTTTTTTGTGTAATTGATAGCTAGTCTCATAGTGTTGTGGTCAGAAAAGATACTTGATACAATTTCAATTTTCTTAAATTTACCAAGGCTTGATTTGTGACCCCAATATGATATATATTGGATAATGTTCCATGAGCACTTGAGAAAAAAGTGTATTCTGTTGTTTTTGTATGCAATGTTCTATAAATATCAATTAAGTCCATCTTGTTTAATGTATCAGTTAAAGCTCGTGTTTCATTATTTATTTTTATTTTGGATGATCTGTCCTTTGGTGAAAGTGGGGTGTCAAAGTCCCCTACTATGATTGTGTTACTGTCAATTTCCCTTTTTATGGCTGTTAGCATTTGCTTTATGTATTGAGGTGTTCCTATGCGGCATGCATAAATATTTACAATTGTTATATCTTCTTCTTGGATTGATCTGTTGATCAATTGATCTGTTGATCATTATATAGTGCCCTTCTTTGTCTCTTGTAATATTTATTTTATTTTTTTATTTATTTACTTTATTTTTATTTATTTACTTTGTTTTAAAGTCTATTTTATTTATTTACTTTATTTTAAAAGTCTATTTACTTTATTTAAACGTCTATTTTGTCTGATATGAGAATTGCTATTCCAGCTTTCTTTTGATTTCCATTTGCATGGAATATCTTTTTCCATCCCTCACTTTCAGTCTGTAGGTGTCCCTAAGTCCTAAGTGGGCCTCATGTAGACAGCATATATACGGGTTTTGCATTTCTATCCATTCAGCCAGTCTATGTCTTTTGTTTGGAGCATTTAATCCTTTTACATTTAAGGTCATTATTGATATTTATGTTCCTATGACCATTTTCTTAATTGTTTTCGCTTTTTTATTGTAGGTCCTTTCCTTCTCTTGTGTTTCCTGCCTAGAGAAGTTCCTTTAGCATTTGTTGTAAAGCTGGTTTTGTGGTGCTGAATTCTCTTAGCTTTTGCTTGTCTGTAAAGGTTTTAAATTTCTCCATCAAATCTGAATGAGAGCCTTGCTGGGTAGAGTAATCTTGATTGTAGGTTTATCTCCTTCATCACTTTAAATATGTCCTGCCAGTCCCTTCTGGTGTGAAGAGTTTCTGCTGAAAGCTCAGCTGTTAACCTTATGGGGATTCCCTTGTGTGTTATTTGTTGCTTTTCCCTTGCTCCTTTTAGAATTTTTTTTTTGTATTTAATTTTTGATACTTTGATTAATATGTGTCTTAGTGTGTCTTTGGAATTGTGTCTTTGGAATTATCCTGTATTGGATTTTGGAATTATCCTGTATTGGACTCTCTGTGCTTCCTGGACTTGATTAACTATTTCCTTTTCCATATTAGGGAAGTTTTCAACTGTAATCTCTTCAAATATTTTTTCAGTTCCTTTATTTTTGTCTTCTTCTTCTGGGACCCATATAATTCGAATGTTGGGGTGTTTAGTGTTGTCCCAGAGGCCTCTGACACTGTTCTCAATTCTTTTCAATCTTTTTCCTTTATTCTGCTCTGAGGTAGCTATTTCCACTATTTTATCTTCCAGGTCACTTATCCATTCTTCTGCCTCAGTTATTCTGTTATTGATTCCTCTAGAGAATTTTAAATTTCATTTATTGTGTTGTTCATCATTGTTTGCTCTTTAGTTCTTCTAGGTCCTTGTTCAACGGTCCTTGTATTTTCTCCATTCTAGTTCCAAGATTTTGGATCATCTTTACTATCATTACTCTGAATTCTTTTTCAGTAGACTGCCTATTTCCTCTTCATTTGTTTGGTCTCCTGGGTTTTTACCTTGCTCTTTCATCTGCTGTGTGTTTCTCTGTCTTTTCATTTTACTTAACTTACTGTGTTTGGGGTCTCCTTTTTGCAGGCTGCACATTTGTAGCTCTGTTGTTTTTGGTGTTTGCCCTCAGTGGCTAATGTTGGTTCAGTTTCTTGTGCAGGTTTCCTGGTGGAGGGGAGTGGTGTCAGTGTTCTGGTGGATGAGGCTGGATCTTGTCTTTTGATGGGCAGGACCACATCCTGTGGTGTGTTTTGGGGTGTCTGTGACTTTTTTTTATGATTTTAGGCAGCCTCTCTGCTAATGGGTGGGTTTGTGTTGCTGTCTTGCTAGCTGTTTGGCATAAGATGTCTAGTAGCTTGCTCACCATTGAGTGGAAATGGGTCTTAGTGTTGAGATGGATATCTCTGGGAGATCTTTCATTGTTTGATATTACATGGGGCTGGGAGGTCTCTGGTGGAACAATGTCCTGAATTCAGCTCTCCCACCTTAGGGGCACAGGCCTGACATCTGGCCAGAGCACCAAGATTCTGTAAACCACATGGATCAGAAGAGAAGGTACAAAAAGAGAAATAAATAAAGAAAAAAAAAGTAAAATGAAATAAAGTTATTAAAATAATAAAAGTTATTAAAAATAAAAAACATTAAAATGTAATTAAAAGAAAAAGATCAAACAAACCAAAAAACAAATCCACCAATTATAACAAGTGCTAAAAACTATACAAAAACAAAGAAAAAGAAAAAAAGAATAAAAAATTAAAAGGAACAGACAGAACCCTGGGACAAATGGTAAATGCAAATCTATACAGACAAAATCACACAAAGAAGTCTACACATAGACAATAACAAAAAGAGAAAAAGGAAAAAAAATATATATATATATAAAAGAAATAAAAAGGAAGAGGTCAACCAAATCAATAAACAAATCTACCAATGATAATAAACTCTAAATACCAAACTATTGTAAACCTAAAACTATAAACAAATTAGATTCAGAAAGCAAACCCCAAGTATACAGGTGCTCTCAGAGATCACCACCTAAATTTTGGGATGATTCGTTGTCTATTCAGGTATTTCAGTGATGCAGGGTACATCAAGTTGATTGTGGAGATTTAATCCACTTCTCCTGAGGCTTCTGGGAGAATTTTCCCTTTCTCTTCTTTGTCACACAGCTCCTGGCTTTCAGCTTTGGATTTGGCCCTGCCTCTGCATGTAGGTCGCCTGAGGGCGTCTGTTCTTTGGACAGACAGGACGGGGTTAAATTGGCAGCTGATTAGGCTGGCGTGACGTTGCAACAGCCTGAGGGATGCTGTGTGTTCTTCCGGGGAAGTTGTCCCTGATCACGGGACCCTGGCAGTGGTGTGCTGCAGACTCCCAGGAGGGGTGGTCTGGATAGTGACCTGTGCTTGCACACAGGCTTCTAGGTTGCTGCAGCAGCAGCCTTAGCATTTCATGCCTGTCTCTGGTGTCCACGTTGATAGCCACGGCTCAGGCACATCTCTGGAGTTCATTTAGTCGGTTCACTGATTCCCCTCTCCTCGCACACCCTGAAACTATCGTCTTTTTCCTTTTAGGGAGTTACAGGCTTTTTCCCGGACTCCCTCCTATCTAGGTGTGACACACCAACTCCCTTCAGTTTGTGTTCACACAGCCAACCCCAATCCTCTCCCTGAGATCTGACCTCTAAAGCCCGAGCCTCAGCTCCCAGTCCCCGCCCGCCCCAGCGAGTGAGCCGACAAGTCTCTGAGACTGGTGAGTGCTGGTCAGCACTGATCTTCTGTGTAGGAATCTCTCTGCTTTACCCTCTGCACCCCTATTACTGCACTCTCCTCTGTGGCTCTGAAGCTTCTCCCCTGCCACACACCGTCTCCACCAGTGAAGGGGTTTCCTAGTGTGTGGAAAATTTTTCCTCCTTCACAGCTCCCTCCCTGAGGTGAAGGTCCCATTCCCATTCTTTCTTTATTTATTTTTTTAGTATCTTTATTGGAGTATAATTGCTTTACAATGGTGTGTTAGTTTCTGCTTTATAACAAAGTGAATCAGTTATACATATACATATGTTCCCATATCTCTTCCCTCTTGCATCTCCCTCCCTCCCACCCTCCCAATCCCACCCCTCTAGGTGTTCACAAAGCACCGAGCTGATCTCCCTGTGCTATGTGGCTGCTTCCCACTAGCTATCTATTTTACGTTTGGTAGTGTATATATGTCCATGCCACTCTCTCACTTTGTCACAGCTTACCCTTCCCCCTCCCCATATCCTCAAGTCCATGCTCTAGTAGGTCTGTGTCTTTATTCCCATCTTACTCTTAGCTTCTTCATGACCTTTTTTTTCTTTCTTATATATGTGTTAGCATATGGTATTTGTTTTTCTCTTTCTGACTTACTTCACTCTGTATGACAGACTCTATGTCCATCCATCTCACTACAAATAACTCAGTTTCGTTTCTTTTTATGGCTGAGCAATATTCAATTGTATATATGTGCCACATCTTCTTTAGCCATTCATCCAATGATGGACACTTAGGTTGCTTCCATGTCCTGGCAATTGTAAATAGAGCTGCAATGAACATTTTGGTACATGACTCTTTTTGAATTATGGTTTTCTCAGGGTATATGCACAGTAGAGGGATTGCTGGGTCGTATGGTAGTTCTATTTGTAGTTTTTTAAGGCAACTCCATACTGTTCTCCATAGTGGCTGTGTCAATTTACATTCCCATCAACAGTGCAAGAGGGTTCCCTTTTCTCCACACCCTCTCCAGCATTTATTGTTTCTAGATTTTTTGATGATGGCCATTCTGACCGGTGTGAGATATCTCATTGTAGTTTTGATTTGCATTTCTCTAATGATTAATGATGTTGAGCATTCTTTCATGTGTTTGTTGGCAATCTGTATATCTTGTTTGGAGAAATGTCTATTTAGGTCTTCTGCCCATTTTTGGATTGGGTTGTTTGTTTTTTGTTATTGAGCTGCATGAGCTGCTTGTAAATTTTGGAGATTAATCCTTTTGCCTCTGTTTTTTCTTTTGGCCTGCCCAGGTATGTGGGGATTTTCTTTCCTTTTGGGAAGTCTGAGGTCTTCTGCCAGCGTTCTGTAGGAGTTCTGTAGGTGTTCTGTAGGAGTTGTTCCACATGTAGATGTATTTCTGCTGTATTTGTAAGGAGGAAGTTGATCTCCACTTCTTACTCTTCTGCCATCTTGAAGGTCTCTCTTAATGGGTGTTTTCATCCTGTTTTCTCTATCTATTCATTTGTCTTATTTCAGAAACCAATGGCTCTATTAATTGATATAGATCTGAAAACCTGGGGTTATAAGTTTGAACAGTTAACTCAAATTCTGTAGCAAACCCCAAATAGAATCAGGAAAGCTCTAAGTTCTGCTCAGGTTCACAGTTTTTATGTAAGCACAAATGACTGTCTGCCACTTCCTGTAATAAGTTTCTCCTAAAAAGAAGCTATATATTTTTCTGATTTTACGTCACCCTTTACCTGGGGAGAGGAAGCAGTAGGAGGTGGGTGATGGAAAAGAGGAAGACATTGTCTAGGTTAGGTGGTTCAGAAAAAAAGAGGATATGAGGGAGGAGCAGAGGGAGAGACAAAGTTAATTTTAGTGACTTGTTTTCTGTTCTGATATTGTTTCAAGCAATATTTTTTTTTTGGTTCCTGAAACAAAGTTTCTTTATCATTACCTTTTTAGAACATTCTAAATACCAACTGAAATAAGCATTCCATTCAGTCTCTTTGATCTTATGACCAGGATGCACAAAAATTGGGGGATATCCAAATAATTCCAATTTGGCCATTTTAGGTTGAGATCTCCTTTAGTATAGTTTCTCCAATCAAGTATTTGCAAGTATGAATTCCATATATATGGTGCATAAATCTGGCTGAGGTGTTAGTTGGAGACTGGCAATCTGTAGCTCATTTTTCTTTTGCTTTGTAAGCTTTGTTCTCCTTTCCAGGGTTGGTTTGTCAAAATAAAAACACTAGTGATGATTGTGTGGTGTGCCAACATGCTATTTGGGAGATTAACTCCTCTAGGTGTCACCCAAGAGTCACTTCAGCTCTCGTGTCTCAGTTTCTCCCTCAGCCATCTAAAACCACCCTGGGTACTTGGATCACTGAGTAGCCAGCTCTTGTATATTGTCCCTGGACAAGCACATTTTTAGTTAGATGAGTGGGTTTCTATATGAGACTGATACACAGTATGAGGACTTGCCCCCTCCACTCCCAAAAGTTTCTCAGTGGCCTGAGAAAGTGAATGCTGGCTGAGAGATGTCCTTTCTTCCGAGCTGAAAGCTCTCATGAGATATCTTCCCTTTTATCCTGACAAACTCTTTTAAAGTTTTCAATTCAAGGAAAAATGGCAGATCAGTCTCCTACTTAATTACCCATTTCAACCATACTCAGTGGCTTTCAACTGAGAAAATCTCCCCAGTGTTTTTCAATGGAAGATTAACCAGGTACTTCTTCTTGAACCTAAGTTCAAGGAAACCTACTCCTCCAGAGAAGAGTTTAACACCATAGGGGAGATCCAAGACCCAGGAGAGATTCACTCAAATTCATCTGGAATCACCAAGGAGGCAGATGGACCCGAGAGGCTTCTGCTGGTACCAATGCTCTGAGTTCTTGTAGAGTTCAGGTGAAGAAGAGAAGTCTGATTTTAGTTGATCACCAAAACTATTGACTGAATAAAAATGTACAATCTAAAAGTTGTGAATTATGTTTTATTAGGAAATTTTACTGAGGGTTATAGCCTGGGTGACAGCCTCTTGGATGATTCTGAGAAACTATTCCAAAGAGGTAAGGGAGGAGGCAGGATATATAAGAGTTTTTGCTAACAATGTATATAGTGGAACATCAAAAGATTACTGCTAGTCACAGAAACAGGCATCTCAAGTTAATGATTTTAGTGCTTTTCTATGTATGGGGAGATTCAAGAGTCTGGGATCCTTGAAGTTATTCCTTTGATATAAATCTTAATATCTACAGCCAGTACCCTGTTTTTTCTTCATTCTGAATTCCCCTCAGGATGCACTCTTGGTGGGGGCTGCAGTGGCTCAAGGATTGATGGTGACAACTGAAATGGCAGGTGACATTCTTTTCCCAAAATTGTAACTGGAGATTTAGAAATCTTAAGGTAGGTGTGGCAATAACACTCTTGGTTATGTCAAAGAGGAAGAAACCTTAGGCATTGGATTGTGTCCTGCCATTTAGATGGACTTCCAGACTGGTTATTTCTGAATAAATTCCAAAACCTTGTTTAAAATGACCTAAATAAATTAGTGTGAAATACAACATTTATTATTAGAATTCATTTAGGTATTTATTAGTGTTTTGTAAGGGATGAAAAAAGGAAGAGAGAAAATCAGGTTGTTGATACAGTGAAGCTTTACACAGCAGTGTAACAACTTTCTCTGGGCAGTCACTCAGTATCAAGCAAGAAGCTGATTATCTGAGCAGAATTAGATATTTGGGCCGCTAGAAATGGTATCTGTCATAGGATAATTTACATAGAAAAATAAATGATAGAATAAAATTCGTAATATTTTCTCCTCTCAGCTGTTTTGAGTCTGATGGGAAGGAATTGTTTAGGTGATACAGTCTCTAAAATGTTTCTGCTCTTGTCCATGCATATTAGGTTTATTTTTAAAATAATGTTGCAAATGTTTCCTTCTTCCCTAAAAAGAAGCTTTGGGTAAGGTAATGTGTTGGGAAAAAATACATCTGCTTGAAGACATATAGTTATTTTCATATCAATGGAAATGGCTGCCTTCTGATCTGTATGATTTTCTGAATACCAGTACCATACTGCTTTAAATATTGCAGATTTGTAAAATAAATATATTTTAAAATCTGGAAATATGATGCCTTCAACTTTTTCTCTCATTGACATTTATTTTTATTATTATTATTTTTTTAATTTATTAAGCAATACCTATTTATTTTCCTCAGCACCTTCTCTGTGCTAGGCATGAGTCTGTTTTACCTACATCATTTCATTTAATTGCATTATCACCCCAAACTCAGAAGAGAAGTAACCCATTCAGAGGTCCAACAAGGTAATGGTTCCTGACATTTGTAGTCAGGTGAGAACTGGCATCCCACAGTTCTCTACAGCACAGATAACCTTGACCTTGCATTGCCATGTGGATAAATCCCAAGGCCCCTGGATGATGTTACAGTTATGAGCATCCTGTCTTCTGAAGCAGGCCAGTATTGATTTGCTATAGCTCTTAACAATTCACCAGCAGAGAAAGTAAAGAAAGAATTCTCCTACACCAGAAGAGGGATCTTTCATTATTTTTATAGCAGTCTCTATAGGATAGGAACAGTCTTGCCATTGGAAACTGTATGCCCTCTGTGTTCATCAGCATAGTACATTTATAATCATTTTTAGATAAACTTTTAATATAATTTCAAAATTTATAGAATCATTTATAATTTATTTTTTTCAGTTGTCTTTTAAATCATATATGAGAAAAAAGGACTTACAAAAATAAATTTATACTGTCTTTTATATTTACATCTGTAGTTACCTTTATCAGTGCTCTGTATTTCTTGTGTGCATTTGAATTACAATTTAGTGACATTTTATTTCTGCCTGAAGGACTCTCTTTCTTATTTCCTCTAGAGGAGGTCTGCCAGTAAAAAATTCTCTCAGTTTTTGTTTTTCTGGGAATGATTTAATTTATTTTTCATTTTTGAAGAATAGTTTTGCCAGATATGGAATTCTTGGTTGAGAGATCTTTTCCCACCTTTAGCTCTTTGGATATGTTTTTCCATTGTATCCTGATCTCCCTGCTTTCTGATAAGAAATCAGCTGTTAATCTTACTGAAGATCCCTTGTACATGATGAGTCAGTATTCTCTTGAGGCTTTCAAGATTATCTTTTGTCTTTTGACTGTTGTATTATGATATGTCTGGGTGTGGATCTCATTGAATTCATCCTATGTGGAGTTCATTGAGCTTCTTGGATATACAGATTAAAGTTTTGGATCAAATATGGAAAGCTTTTGGCCATTAGTTCTTTAAATATTATTTCTACCCCTTTCCTCTGTCCTTCTGTTCCATTATTCTTTTGTTGGTAGACTTGATGGTGTCCCATAGGTCTCTGAGCCTCTGTTCATTTTTCTTCATTTTTTCCTATTTCTTATATTAGATAATATAAATTGCCCAATCTTAATGTTTTCTGATTCTTTATTTTACTTGTTGAAAACTGTTGTTGAGCTCCTCTAGTGAAACTCCCATTTCAGTTATAATTTTAAACTCCATAATTTCTACTTGATTCCCTTTTATACTTTCTATCTCTTTATTGATTTTCTCTATTTGGTAAGACATGATTCTCATGCTTTCTTTTAGCTCTTTGGACATGGTTTCCTTTAGTTCTTCGAACATATTTAAAAGAGCTTATTTAAAATCTTTGTCTAGGCTGTGTTTCCTCAAGAACAGTTTCTGTTATCTTTTTTTTTTCCTGCAACTGGGCCCTACTTTCTTATTTGTTTGTAGTTCTGTAATTTTTTTGGTTAAAAACTGGCCATTTAAAATCATCAAATGATTTTGGAAATCAGATCTCTACCCTCCTGAAGGTTTTCTTTTTCTACTTGTAATAATTGTTTGTTTGTTTAGAAACTTTTCTCATCTAATTCTGTAAAGTCTGTTTTCTTTGTTATGTGTAGTCATTGCAGTTTCTACTTAGTTAGCTTAGTGGTCATCTAATGATTGGACAGAGATCTTCTTAAGTATTTGCAACCAATAAATCTCCTGGTATTTGCCAAAGGGCCCTGTGTGTGTGTGTTGTGAGCATGTTTCCCACAGTTTCTTTGTAACTATCACAGTGTCTAGAACATCATTTATGCTCAATAAATATTTTGGAAATTGAATTGAAGACTATAGGAAGCTGATGAAAGTTACAAGCAATATAGAGGTATAATATGTGGGTAAAATATAGAAGGTTGACACTCACTCTTCATTCCCAATTTCTGTGCTTTATTTAATATAGAAATTAGAAAATATAAACTGTATTTCATATATAGTCTTTAGTGAGGATTCTTGATGTAAATTAGACCCTGTTAATTAAATGTGTTCATTAAATATTTAGGGAAAGACAGATTTCTTTTTGTTGCTTTAAAATTTTCTGCTAAAAATTAAAAAAATAAAATTTTCTGCTAATGAGCAAAAAAATTGTAGATGTGTGAATTTCTTGTGGCAACATTGGTGGTGAAGACTATTCTCAGTATTTCATATCTAGTTTCTCTATTCCTGGACACCAAGAGAAAAGAGGCATTGCCTATTTCATTTTTCATTTCTTGAATTATAGTAATGGCAGGGTTTTTTATTTTGTTTGTTTTTGTGTGTGTGTGTTGGGGGGAGGAGGGTCCTTGAAATTATTAGTTATAAGAGTAGCTTATTACATTCCATGCCTCAGAGCCTCAAAGGATGTATAAGCAACTATATCCTTGTATTAATATGTTTTCCTAAAATACTGAGATTATTTTTTCTTTTTCAATCTCAATTTTGAACGACACAGTATTGAAGACAGAAATGATCCCAGGCAGTTAAGGAAAGGAATGAACTTGATTATTTGAATGAGTTATCATTGAAGGCAGTCACTATCTGGTTATTAAAAAGTGAGACACTAGTAGATTATAGCAAATTATGCCAAAATAATTACTTAAATTTTACTTAGATGATCATCTGAAATGAAGACTCAATTAAGATAACTCTTTGAAAGAACACATCTCAAATGTCTACTGCAATAAAACTTTGACAGTAATGAAAATCATGCATGGACTGTCTCCTTCTTTCTTTACTAGAAAGACTAAAGAAAGAAAATAACAAGTGCAGGATTTTAAATTAGTGGCTCAAAACACAAAAAGAGAACTGGAGCAATTCAAATATCCAAAAATATATATTATTTCTTGTAATTACAAGGCTGTTTTCACATAATATCAATTCAGGGTCTGATAATGTGAGTTGCTGGATTACCATGTAAATTTATTTCTTCACATTCTTGCCATATGTATTATTTAAAATTAGGAAATTTATGGGATAAAGTTGGATGGTGAGGATTGAACTGATAATTTATGGATGAATTTGAATAATTGTGAATATAACTATATGATGGGCTTATCTGATGGTCTAGACTTGGCTTATTTAGGAATACTGTAGTGATTGATCCTAAGAGAGTTCCCTTGCAAGAGTATGACAAAGGACCTTATGTGGCATCTCAGCTATTTCAATCACTGTCACATCCATAAGTGGGCCTAACATACAATCAGGAAGATAAGTGCAAATTTCAACCTGAAATGAGAAGGCTTACGTGACAAAAATATTGTAACATTATTCTAAAATACCAGTAGAAATCTGGGTGATATTTGTGGAAATTTATTATCTGTTTGTTAGAAGTAAACAGAAGAAATACATATTTAAATAAGGCCAAATATATCTAAAGGGTATACTGAACAGATATTGTGGACCCAAAAGACTAACTTGAGCATCTGCAAGTGGTTTTGAAGTTTGTTCAGGTGGTTGACTGAAATCTGGACTCACTGGGGTTGGAATATCAGATACCCCTTCTATCTTGTAATAAGAGGAGTACAAATGATGAACAAAATAGAAATATTCAAGTAGATTATCATATAAGACTTGATCCCCTTCACCTTAACTATATCTCACAAGAAATCCTAAACATTTAATTCAGTCAGGTGATGAAAAATAAATTGAAGAGGAAAAGACCAGCATCCTTAAAAAGCTTTGCAATGCCCAGTTGGAAGGTCAGTGGTCATAGCCAGTCTTAACTGGCTGGGGCTGTAACTGGATGCTGCTGACTCCAAGTCTCTAAAAAACAACTCAGGTGAACATCTTACTGTTTAGGTTACATGGTCCTTGGAGGACATGACCCTCAGAGCCTCAGAATACCCAGTGAAACCAGTCTCAGGTGAACCTACTGAAGCTTACCATGTTGCAGGCATGGGAATCAGACCATGTAGATTCCATACCATTAGCCACTAACTAGATGTCTAACAAAGAAGACATAGCCAAAAAGCACACTATAAGAGTAATGCTAGACAGATTAGTTCAAGATGGTGGAGTAAAGGACATGCACTCACTCCTTCTAATGAACACACCAGAATCACAACTAACTGCTGAACAACCATCGACCAAAAATCTCTGGAACCTACCAAAAAAAGATAGCCTACATCCAAAGACAAAGGAAAAGCCACAAATGTAGGAGGGGTGCAACTGTGATAAAATCAAATCCAATACCCACCAGGTGGGTGACCCACAGACTGGAAAACAATTATATCCTAGGAGTTCTCCCACAGGAGTGAAAGATCTGAGCCACAGGTCACACTACCCAGTCTGGGGGTCCAGCACTGGGAGGAGGAGTTCCCAGAGAATCTGGCTTTGAAGGCCAGGGGGATTTGATTGCAGGACTTCCATATAACTGAGGAAAACAAAAAGTCCACTGTTGGAGGGCACACACAATATCTTGTGTGCACTAGGACCCAGGGGAAGAAAGCAATGACCCTCATAAGAGACTGGGACAGACCTACCTGCTAGTAATGGAACAGGTCCTGTAGAGGCAGAGGGCTGGTGTGGCTCACTGCAGGGACAAAGACACTGACAGCAGCAGTTCTGGGAAGTACTCATTGGTGTGAGCCCTCCAAGAGGACACCATTAGTCCCACCAAACAGCCTGTAGGCTCCAGTGCTGGGTTGCCTCAGGCCAAACAACCAATAGGGCAGGAACAAAACCCCACCCATCAACAGACAAGCAGATTAAAGTTTTACAGAGCATGGCCCTGCCAACTAGAGGGCCAAGACCAGCTCTACCCACCACCAGTCACTCCCATCAGAAAGCTTGCACAAGCCTCTTACATAGCCTCATCCACCAGAGGGCAGACAGCAGAAACAAGAAGAACTACAGTCCTGCAGCCTGCAGAACAAACTTCACAGTCACAGTTATACAAAATGAAATGACAGAGGATTATGTTCCAGATGAAGGAGAAAGACAAAACCTCAAAAAACAACAAAGTGAAGTGGAGACAGGCAACCTACCATAAAAAGGATTCAGTATAATAATAGTGAAGATGATCCAGGATCTCAAATAGAATGGAGGCAAAGAAGAAGAAGATACAAGAAATGTTTAACAAAGACCATGAAGAACTAAAGAACAAACAAATGGAGATGAATACAATAACTGAAATGAAAAAATACACTAGAACGAATGAATAGGAGAATAACTGAGGCAGAAGAACAGATAAGTGACCTGGAAGACAGAATGGTAGAAATCATTTCTGTGGAACAGAATAAAGAAAAAATAATTTAAAAAAATGAAGATAGTCAAAGAGACTTCTGGGAGAAGATTAAACGCACCAACATTCACAACATAGGGGTCCCAGAAGGAGAAGAGAGAGGACTTGAGAAAACATTTGAAGAGATAACAGCTGAAAACTTCCCTAACATGGGAGAGGAAACAGTCACCCAAGTCCAGGAAGTTCAGAGAGTCCCAGGCAGGATAAACCCAAAGAGGAGCATGCCAAGACACATAGTAATCAAACTGACAAAAATTAAAGACAAAGAAAAAATATAAAAAGCAACAAGGGAAAAATGACAACATACACAGGAACTCCCATAAGGTTATCAGCTGATTTTTCAGCAGAAACTCTGCAGGCCAGAAGGGAGTGGCATGATAAAAAGTGATTAAAGGGAAAAACCTACAACCAAGAAAAACCTACAACCAAGAATACTCTACCCATCAAGGCTTTTCATTCAGATTTGACAGATAAATCAAAAGCTTTACAAACAAACAAAAGCTAAGATAATTCAGCAGCAGCAGACCAGCTTTGCAACAAATGCTGAAGGAACTTCTCTAGGCAGGAAAAAGAACAACAACTTAAAACAGCCTTGTACATAAGTAGACTGTAATATCAAAACCTCATGGGAACAGCAAACCCAAAACCTAAAATAGATAAAAACACAAAAAAGAAAAAGCAACCCAAACACACTAGAGATGGTCATCAAACCACAAGAGAAGAGAACAAAAGAGGAAGGGAAGAATAAAGACCTACTAAAACAAAACGAAAACAATTAAGAAAATGGTAATAGGAATATACATATCAAAAATACCTTAAATGAAACTTGATGAAATGCTCCAACCAAAAGAGGCAGACTGGCTGAATGGATACAAAAACAATACCCAAATATATGCTGTCTACAAAAGACAGACTTCAGACCTAGGGACATGTACAGACTGAAAGAGAGGGGATAGAAGTAGGTACTGCATGCAAATGGAAATCAAAAGAAAGCTGGAGTAGCAGTACTCGTATCAGACAAAATAAATTTTAGAATAAAGACTTATAGTAGACAAGGAAGGACACTACATAATAATCAAAGGATCAATACAAGAAGAAGATACAACATTTGTAAATATATTGGCACCCAACATAGGAGCATCCCAATATAGAAGGCAAATACTAACAGACATAACAGGAGAAATCAATAGTAACACAGTAATAGTGGGGGACTTTAACACACCACTTTCATCAATGGACAGATCATACAGAAAGAAAATCTATAAGGAAACACAGTCCTTAAGTGACACATTAGACCAGATGGACTTAACTGATGCTTATAGAGCATTCCATCCCAAAACAGCAGAATACACTTTCTTCTCAAATGCACACAGGACATTCTCCAGGATAGATCAGATGCTGGGCCACAAAGCAAACATTCTCCAGGATGATCACATGTTGGGACACAAAGCAAGCCTCAGTAAATTTACGAAAATTGAAATCATATCAAGCATCTTTTCTGCCACAACACTATGAGATTAGAAATAAACTACAGGAAAAAAACCTGTAAACACAAACACATGGAGGCTAAACAATATGGTACTAAATAACCAATGGATCACTGAAGAAATTAAAGAGGGAATCAAAAAATAACTAGAGACAAATGAAAATTAAAGTACAATGATTCAAAACTTATGGGATTCAGCAAAAGCAGTACTAAGAGTGAATTTTATAACAATACAATCTTACCTCAGGAAATAAGAAACATCTCAAATAAAAAACCTAACCTTACACCTAAAGGAATTAGAGAAGGAAGAACAAAGGAAACCCAAAGTTAATAGAAGAAAAGAAATCATAAAGATCAGAGCAGCAATGAATGAAATAGAGACAAAGAAAACAATAGCAAAGATCAATGAAATTAAAAGCTGGTTCTTTGAAAAGATAAACAAAATTAATAAACCTTTAGCCAGACTCATAAAAAAAAAAAAAAAAAAAGAGGACTCAAATCAAAATTAGAAATGAAAAAGGAAAACTTACAACTGACACCACAGAAATATAAAGGATTATAAGTGACTACTACAAGGAACTATATGTCAATAAAATGGACAACCTGGAAGAAATGGACAAATCCTTAGAAAGGGACAATCCCCAAAGACTGAACCAGGGAGAAATAGAAAATATGAACAAACCAATTACAAGTACTGAAATTAAAACTGTGATTAAAAAACTCCCAACAGACAAATGTCCAGGACCTGATGGCTTCACAGGCGAATTCTATCAAACATTTAGAGAAGAGCTAACACCTAACCTTCTGAAACTGTTTCAACAAAAGGCAGAAGAAGGAAAACTCCCAAACTCACTCTATGAGGCAATCATCACCCTGATAAAAAACCAGGCAAAGATACCACAAAAAAGAAAATGCGGGCCAATATCACTGATGAACATAGATGCAAAAATCCTCAACAAAACACTAGCAATCCGAATCCAACAATACATTAAAAGGATCATACATCATGATCAAGTGGGATTTATCCCAGGGATGCAAGCATTTTTCAATATCTGCAAATCAATCAGTGTGAAAATCCACATCAATAAACTGAATAATAAAAAAACATATGATCATCTCAATAGATGCAGAAAAAGTTTTTGACAAAATTCAGCATGGATTTACAATAGAAACTCTCCATATAGTGGGTATAGAAGGAACATACCTCAACATAATAAAGGTCATATATGACAAACCTACAGGTGACATCATACTCAATGGTGAAAAGCTGAAAGCATTTCCTCTATGATCAGGAACAAGACAAGGATGTTCACTCTCAGCACTTTTATTCAACATAGTGTTGGAAGTCCTAGTTATGGCAATCAGAGAAGAAAAAGAAATTAAAGAATCCAAATTGGAAAAAATGAAGTAAACCTATCACTGTTGGCATTTACTATGACATTATACATAGAAAATCCTCAAGACACTACCGGAAAACTACTAGAGCTCATCAATGAATTTGATAATGTTGCAGGCTACAAAAGTAATGCACAGAAATATCTTGCATTCCTATACACTAACAATGAAAGGTTGGAAACAGAAATTTAAGAAACTATCCTATTTATCATCACCTCAAAAAGAATATGATATCTAAGAATAAACCTACCTAACAAGACAAACACCTGTACTCCAGTAACTATAAGATGCTGATGAAAGAAATCAAAGATGACACAAACAGATGGAAAGATATACCATGTTCTGGGACTGGAAGAATCAATATAGTCAAAATAAGTATACTACCCAAGGCAATCTACAGATTCAATGCAATCCTTACCAAATTACCAAAGGCATTTTTCACAGCATTAGAATCAAATATAAATAAATAAATCTTAAAATTTGTATGGAGACACGAAAGATCCCGAATAGCCAAAGCAATCTTGAGAAAAAAAAAACGGAGCTGGAGGAATCAGGATCACTGACTTCAGACTATATTACAAAGCTACAGTCATCAAAGTAGTATGGTACTGGCACAAAAATAGAAATATAGATCAATGAAACAGTATAGAAAGCCCAGAAAGAAACCCACAATCCTGTGGTCAATTAATCTATGACGAAGGAGGCAAGACTACACAATGGTGGAAGACAATCTCTTCAATAAATGGTGCTAGGAAAACTGGACAGCTACATTAAAAAAAGTGAAAATAGAAACTTCTTTAACACCATATGCAAAAATAAGCTCAAAATTTATTAAAGGCCTAAATGTGATACCAGACACTATAAAACTCTTAGAGGAAAACATAGGCAGAACACTCTCTGACATAAATCTCAGCAATACCTTTTCCAATCCATCTCCCAGATTAATGGAAATAAAAACAATAATAAACAAATGATAACTAATGAAGCTCAAAGGCTTTTGCACAGCAAAAGAGACCATAAATACAATGAAAATACAACCCACATATTGGGAAAAAATATTTGCAAATTATGTGACCTGCAAGGGATTAGTCTCCAAAATTTACAAACAGCTCCTGCATCTTAATACCATCAAAACAAACAACATAATCAAAAACTGAGCAGAAGACCTAAATAGATATTTATCCAAAGAAGACATACAG
Source organism: Monodon monoceros (assembly GCF_005190385.1). Taxonomy (NCBI): domain Eukaryota; kingdom Metazoa; phylum Chordata; class Mammalia; order Artiodactyla; family Monodontidae; genus Monodon; species Monodon monoceros. Next base: position 41,063,726 of record NW_021703785.1, read on the forward strand.
TTGGCCAAGAGGCACATGAAAAGATGTTCAACATCACTAATTATTAGAGAAGTGTAAATCAAAAGTAAAATGAAGTACCACCTCACACTGGTCAGAATGCCTATCATAAAAATAAACTCACAAGCAATAAATGCTGGAGAGGGTGAAGAGAAGGGAGCCCTCATACACAGTTGATGGGAATGTAAACTAGTACATACACTATGGAGAACAGTATGGAGGTTCCTTTAAAACTAAAAATAGAGCTACCATATGATCCTGCAATCCCACTCCTGGGCATATATCCAGAGAAATGTATGGTCCAAAAGAATACATGCACCCAACATTCATTGCAGTGCTGTTTACAATAGCCAAGACATGGAAGCAACAGCAATGGATAAAGAAGTTGTGGTACATATATACAATGGAACATTACTTAACCATTAAAAAGAATGAAATAATGCCATTTGCAGCAACATGGATGGACCTAGAGATTTTCATACTGAGTGAAGTGTCAGAGAAAGAGAAATATTGTATGATATTGCTTATATAAGAAATCTAAAATGAAATAATGCAAATGAACTTACTTAGAAAACAGAAACAGACTCACAACTTAGAGAACAAACTTATGATCACTGGGGGGAGGAATGAGGGGGATATTTTGGGAGTTTGGGACTGACATGTACACATTGCTATATTTAAAATGTGTAACCAACAAGGACCTACTGTATAGCCCAGGGAACTCTCCCCAGTATTATGTAACAACCTGAATGGGAAAAGAAGTTGAAAAACAATAGATACATGTATATGTATAACTATACATATACACTTTGCTGTACATCTGAAACTATCACAGCAATGTTAATCAACTATACTCCAATATAAAATAAAAGTTTTCTTTAAAAAAGCTTTGCATTACCTATACTTGCAGGCTGTGAAAGATCCTAGAGGACAGATGGGCTCCTGAAGCAGTAGAAGCTAAACGACAGCATATAATTACCAGACACTTTACTGTAATAATCAGCAGTGCTGAATAGTTATCAGAATGGTTTTATACAGCAAGATTTCTATTGAATTAGTCATGGGATTCCAGAAAGCAAAACACAGCCAACATCCCCAAATCCTATTTGAGATATATATAGATATAGATATAGATATAGATAGATATATAGATATATAGATATATAGATTATATAGATATATATAGATATATAGATATATAATAACTCTAAATTAGTGCATAAGTCTATATATAAGCCATATAATAGAGAGAATAAAAACTTCTCCCACAAATAGCTAGATAGTTCACTTGATCTAGAAGAAGAGACCTAGGATTCTCAAAAAAGTTTTAATGACAGTGTTACAAGGATACACTGCAAGTTTCCCTTCTACCATTTGCCAAAGGTACTCAAGATTATTTCTGAGGACAGAATATATGGGGAAAGGGATATATATATATATATATATATATACATGTAATATGCTAGCACTTAAGCACATTTTAAGACAGTGCCAAGGACGGTACTAATATTCACTGTATTCTTTTCTGCTATGCATTTGCAACACCCTCACATCCACAAACAGAGGACAATTTGACTTAAGAATAACCTAATGAAGCTGTAAAAATTATTCACCTTATTGACATTTGACTACATTTGGCAAAATGATAAGTCTGCAAAAGTACTTCTGCTTCAAGTCAATGTTGCATGATTGTCTAAAGTAAAAGCACTTATGCACTTGTTTCAGTTACATGTTGAACAAGTTTCTTATTTTAGACAAGGTTTTCATTTAAAAGGATGGCTGCTGGAAAAATTATAGTAATAAAGGCTTAGGCATTTTTCTGATATTTCTTTGAAAATACATAAAGTGAGTTGAAAAATTTGAGAGCATTTTTTGCCAGTGACAAAATTCTAGCTTTCAAATGGAAAGAATGAAATTCTTCCATTTGCCACAACATGGATTGACCTCGAGGGTATTATGCTTAGAGAAATAAGAAAGAGAAAGACAAATGCTGTATGTTATTACCTATATGTTGAATCTAAAAAATAAGACAAACAAATATAACAAAATATAAACAGACTCACAGATATAGAGAATAAACTAGTGGTTGCCAGAAGGAAGAGTGGTGGGGGAAGGGGCAAAATAGATGAAGGGGATTAAGAGGTACAAACTACTAGGTATAGAATAAATGTTACAAGATGTAATGTACAGCACAGGGAAAATAGTCAGCATTTTATAATAACTTTTTATGAAGTATAATCTATAAAAATATAAAATTAATATATTGCACATCTGAGAGTAATATAAACTTGTAAGTCAACTATATTTCAATTTAAAAAAGTTTATTAGATGCTGCAGATTTCATTGAAAGAAAAACATTTTCCAAGTTTTGTTGGAGTATCAAAGAAGACTAGTCATAATTGTCTGGAATGCTATTAAAATGTGCCTCTCTTTTTCTAGCTACATGTCTTTGTAAGACTGCGTATTCTTTACATATTTTAAAGGAAATTGCATACAAAAATTGATTATGAGAATTCAACTTTGTTCTACTAATCCACATATTAAAGTGGTTTACAGTATTCTAAAACAAGGCCACTCTTCTCACTATATTTTTGAAAATACTGTGGGGAAAATTTTTCATAAAATTATGTATGATAAGTGACAACTTATCCTTATCCTTCAATGTTTTATTACTTGAATTTAAATGAATTGATAAATGCACATTCAACAAATTTCTTGGTTTTAATATCTAATGCAATATATACCTATAGATTTTACACATATAAAAAAAAGTTCTTTGGGGTCCTCAATAATTTTTTAGAGTACAATGTGACTCTGAGACCAAAAATTTTGAGAACTAGACAAATTCAGCAACTAAAGTTCCTGATGAGAGTGATGTCATCAAGATGACAGAATAAGCAGTTTTCAACTATAGTCTGAGGCGTCACAGTCAGACCAACTAGCAACTATCCATAGACAGGATGCCTATGTGAAAATCCCAGAAACCAAGAGTGAAGCTTAAATACACCCTTGGACCACAAAAATGAGAAAACCACATTAGAGGGCTAAGAGGAGCAGTTTCACTTTGATCAAATTTCCCCTCCCCAAGGCTGACACAGTGCTACACTGAAAGGATCCCCTGTGCCTATGGTTTTTCCAGGGGGAAAATAGAGAAAAAAGTGGACTTCCAGCTCCTTAGCATTACCGAATGCTTCCTGTGAGGTTCACTTATGTCTTGCCTAACAGGGATCACTGGGGAAATCAGTGGAGCTAGATCACTAGGGATCAGCTACTGATGAAAAGAGGGGCAGCTCACAGCAACCAGCATGCATATCTCACTGGACTACATTTCTGCTTACAGCAGTTCCCAAGTAGAAAGCCTAGCCAATGACTCTGCTGATCTTAAGAGCTGAGCCAGTGGTCCCATCTGGCCAAGTAGTATGGTTGACAGCTCTACCTAATTTTGGACCCTAGTCATTGACATCTTCCAACTGTGGAACAAATCCTACTGCCTGCTAGACAGGGAAGCAAGTCAACAGCCATGTACAAATTGCTGAGCATAGCCTCTAGCCCCTCGTGAGCAGGGAGACCATCAGTGACCATGTCACAATCCCAGAGTCCATTCTATAAACCTGTACAGGCAGAGAGCCAAGCCAGCAGCCCCACCCAAATTTGTAGCATAACTTCTGTCCCCACCTTACCAGGGATCCTGAACAGTGACCTCCAGTGAAGCTGGACAGTCTCAGAGCACAGCATACTGTACTTTCCAGGTACAGAGCATGGTTGCTAGTCCTGCTTAATTTCTGAACACAGCCTATGACCTTGCCTAGGCAGGGATCCCTGTCAGAGACTCTACTCAATCACAGATAGTAGCCTGCAGTCCCCCAAATGAAGGAGCCCAAATAGCAAGAGGAGAGCATACCTTCAGCCCCAACCAAATAGCAGAAAAAGCTGTTGGCTGTTCCTGAACAGGCTGTCTGGCCAGTGATCTATCCACTATTTGAGCCCATCCCATGGTCTTGGCCAACTTCAAGGCACAACCTCTGTTCCTACCTGATCACAGAGCACAGCTTGATAATCCATCCAGTCACAAAATCTTGCCTTCATGCTGCATGAATGCAGATTCCATCCACCACTACCATCAAGATAAGGTCAAAAGCTTGGGAGCTACCAAAGTAAGAGTGATTGCAGAGCCCAGTCTGTAGCCCTGCCCAATTGCAGAGTCCAACTACAGACACTGCCCTGCCTAGGAACACAGACTGTGATACTGCATACCAGAGGTGATTATGAAGCCTGGCAAGTGATGCCACAAGACTGTGGACCTCAACCAAAAGCCCCATCTAATCATGAAGTACAGCTAGCAGGCCAAATTGGATAAGGACCATAGCCAGCAAGCCAACCCAAATATGGAACCCAGCCAGCAGTCCCCAATCAGATCACACTGAACTAGAGATCACAATAGAACATGACTTGCTTCAGATGCTATCAGCTGACCCATCCAGAATCCCAAGCTATATTAACGGATGAAAGTCTTTCTTTGCTGAAACAAACCTGTAAATACTAAAAGAGGAGGTTGTTTCCTCAAATGTGTGGATAACAAAGCAAGTATACAAAGTCCACAAAGAATCAAGTAAACATGACATTTCCAAAGGAAACTAATAAAGCTACAACTAATAAAGCTGACCCTAAAGAAATGGAGATCTATGAACTGACAAAGAATTCAGAATAATCCTGTTAAGTTCAGTGAACCACAAGAAAATGCAGAGACAGCTAAAGAAAATTAGGGGGGGAAATGCATGAACAAAATAAAAAGTATGGCAAAGAGATAAAAACCAAAAAAAACCCCAGAAATCCTAGAGCTGAAGAATGATTGAACTAAAGAATTCAATAGAGAGCTTCAACAGCAGATTCATCCATGCAGAAGAAAGAATCCGTGAATTGCAGACAAGTAATTTGAAATTGTCCAGTCAGGGCAGTGAGAAAAAAAAAGAAGAAGAATGAAAAAGAGGGGAAAAAGCTAATGGGACTTATAGGAAAACATGAAGTAAAACAACATATGACTTATATGAATTAGGAATCCCATAAAGAGAAGAAAGAGAGAAAGGGACAGGAAGTCTATTTCAAGAAATAATGCCTGAAAACTTCTAAACATGGGTAGAAAAACAGACATCCAGATTCATGAGACTGCAAGGACCCCAAATATATTGAATCCCCAAAGGGATAGAATGGGGTACATATAGCTAAATTTTCAAAAATCAAAGACAAAGAGAATTTTCAAAAGTCAAAAACAAAGCAACAAGAGAAAAGAGACTTGCCTCATACAAGTGAAATCACATAAGATAGTCAGTAGATTTCTCAGCAGAAACTTGGAAGTCCAGGAAAGAGTGGAATGATATATTCAGAATATTGGAAGAAAAATCTGTCAACCAACAATGCTAGCCTGGCAGAGATTTCTTACATAAATAAAGAAGTAATAAATCCTTTCTCAGACAAAAAGCTTAGGGAGTTTATCACCATTAACGTGCCTTACAAGAAATTCTAATGAGAGTTCTTCAAATTGACATGAAAGGACACTAAATAACCATACATATATATATATATATATGAATATGTAAAACTCACTGCTATATGTAAATATATAAAATGAGTCCCTAATATTGTAATAGTTGTGCCTCAATAAATTTCAACTCCAGTTTAAAAGTTAAAAAATGAATGTATTAAAAATAACTATAACTACAATAATTTGTAACTGTATTCCAATGCAATAAAAATGTAAACTGTAACATCAATAATCTAAAATGTGAGCGGGGGAGAGGTATAAAATTTCTGCATGCTATTGAGCTAAAATTTTTATAGGAAAACTTTTGCTTTAAGGACACAGAAGAGTGAAAATTAAAGGATGGAAAAGATATTCCAAGTAAACAAATACTAACAAACTGAAAAGGGAAATAAACAGCATTTCAATGATGGTAATTATTTAATACCTGAATCTCAACAATGGCTAAATCATCCAGGCAGAAAACCTATTATGAAAGAGTAGATTTCAAAAACACTATTGAACTAATGGACTTAACTGATTATATATATATATATATATATATATATTTATATATATATATTTATATATATATATTTATATATATATATATAACATTCCATCTAATAACACCAAACACATTTTCTCAAGCATGCAAGAAACATTGTTCAAGATAGATCATATGTTAGACAACACAACAAAGTCTTAACAAATTCAAGAATTTTGAAATTATATCAAGTACCTTTTTGACCATAATGGTATGAATTAGAAATTAATAAAAGGAAAAAAATTGGAAAAGTTTGGAAATTAAACAACATAGTCTTGAACAACTAATGAACCAACAAATCAAAAAGGAAATCAAAAATATCTTGAAACAAACAAGAATGGAAATACAAAAATGGAAATACAATATACCAAAATGCATGGGATGTAGCAAAAGCAGTTAAGAGGAAAGTTTATAGCTATAAATGCCCACATTAAGAAAAAAAAAGTATGATCTCAAATAAACAACCTAACATTACACCTCAAGGAACTAGAAAAAGAGAAACAAATTAAGCCAAATTTGGCAGAAGGAAAGAAAAAATAAAGATTAAAGTGAAATAAATAAAATAAGTACTAGGAAAACAACAGAAAAGATTGATGAAACTAGAGTGATTTTTGAAAAGATAAACAAAAATGACAAATCTTTACCTGGACTAATCAAGAAAAACAAAGAGAGCTCAAGTAAATAAAATTATAAACAAAACAAAACATTACAATTGATTCAGTAGAAATACAAAGGCTCATAAGAGACTACTATGAACAATTGTATGCCAACAAATTGGAAAACTAGGAAAAAATAGATAAATTCTTCAGGCTAAGGGGAATCTAGCAACTTTGAAGATGTTTGTGTGGGCTCACTTTTGTAGGTTAGAGATAATATGTGAATGTCATTCTTACAATAGAAATAATGTGATCCTGGAGGAACAGAGGCCAAGTTTTGTTAACTATCTGAGAGAAGATGAGCACAGTTGCCGCAATAAGCCAAGGCATAAGAATAGTAACACAAAGTATTGTTTAAGCAACCTCTAGTGATGGTTAATTAATCACAAAGTCCCTAGAAATGAAATAGGCACACTATTAAGCTGCTGCTTGATATATGTTGGAGAAAAAATTTAAACATTATAATTCAATTCACAGTAATGGGAATTCATGGTCTGTTTTTTCAGTTTCTAGAGCTAAGTTAGTTCTCAGACCTGGAATCCTTTGACTGAGGTGGAGAAAGTATCATTTTGAGGAAAGATCCTGTTTCATAGTCACATGTGTATTCCATGAATCTTCCTTAAGTTTTGCTTGTTTTCCAGGTGAGTGTAAACATGGGAAAGATAAATAGCTATACCTTTAGGATTATTAGATACCAACTCTGAGCTTACATTGACTCTGAGAGACTCGAAATGCCATTGAGGTCCAAAGGTAAGAATGAAGACTTGAAGAGTTAGGAGTTAGATAAAGACTTAGCCTCCTGAAATACTAAATACTAGAGTAAGTAACAAATAATATGTATATGTACATATATAATGTGTATATTTATGTATAAACAATTTATATTTATGTGTGCTATTATAATTTATGTCATATATAATAATTTGAGACATATATATCAGATTTTGTGTAGATATATACATATATAGCAGCTGAAGACAAATTTTAAATTGATTTTTATCTTAAATAAATTTGTTTTTGTAATGTTGGCCTCTGATATTAAGGAACCTTTTAGTTTTAATTAGAAATATTCTTCATATATATTTTTGGTTATGCTCTAATTTACCCTCTACACGTTAGGAAGGGAGAAAGTGATTTATTATATTAAACAGAAGAATCAGATTTACAATTTGAATTTTATTATAAAAACTTGGAGTATCTAAATGCCTTTCTACTTTCTTGAAAATTTAGTACTAGGTGTATTAATAAAATCATGGCAACAAATAAAACAAGTGTTCAGAGCATCAAGTCTGTTTATCAAAAATTCTTTCCCAACCCTATAAAATAAATAAGCTACAAGGGTAAATTGTACAACATAAAGAATACAGCCAAAGTTTTATAATAACTGTAAATGGAGTATAACCTTTAAAAATTATGAATCATAAGTTGTACATCTGTAACATATAATATTGTATATCAGCTATATCTAAATTTAAAAATGAATAACTAAATAAAAAGAAAAAATTATGTAACCATCCCTATTGAGACCTGTAGTCAAAAGTGTTTGAATTCCCCTCCAAATTATTTGTGTAGCTTTCAAATGAATATAACTAAATGTAAGCAATTTTACTTCTATAATGTTTCCACATAGTAGTAATCATATTTACATTATAAAATATTATAATTTTAAAGATTTAGGGGTTTTGATGAATAATGAGTTGGAAAACATCAGGAATATTCTTTTGTTAAAAATTTGAACAAAATACTGTTCTGTATACTCACTTGGTAAGCAATGCCCTGTTTAAATTCAAAATTTTTTTAAGTTTCAAAAAGTGCTTACTAATTGCAAAGTATCTTAGGCATTGATAAACTATAGTTCCTATGTAAATAATTTATTGTTATGGTGTTACTACATAACAGTGAAAAATCCCAGTGGTTTACTGAAGTAAATGTTTATCATTTATGCATCTGAAATCAGCTGAGGTTAGTTAGGAGATATTGACTGCCTTTTTTGGATTGACTGGCTAGGGATTGACCTATATTTTCTTTAGCTGACCTATATTTTCTTTCCCCTCAATTTGTGTTTCATCTTTCAATAGGTTCTCATGCTGTCTTAATCAATGTTCTCCAGAGAAACAGAACCTATAGGATTTGTGTGTGTGTGTGTGTGTGTGTATGTGTGTGTGTATACAGGAGAACCTATGTTCCAATTCAAGTCTAAAGACAGTTGACTGTAGAAGAAAGAAGAGTCAATGCTGCAGGTGAAGTTTAAAGGCAGTCTGCTGGAAAATTCTCTCTTATTTGAGGAGGCTGGTCTTTTTGTTCTATTAGGCTTTTAACTGATTGGATGAAGCCTACTCACATTATGGAGGGAAATCTGCTTTACTCAAAAGTCCACCAATTTAAATGTTAATCCCATCCAAATACACCCTCACAGAAAGACACAAAGTAATATTTGACAAAATGTCTGTGTGCCTGATGCCACAGACATGTTGGCACATAAAATTAATCACCACACATGGAAATAGCAGAGGCTTAGGAACAAAAGAGAAAATATGCAAAACTTCTTCAGCTATAGGCTCAGAACTGGCATGACATAATTTCTGCCACAGTCTATGGGATGAAGTGGGCTTCCCTGGTGGCACAGTGGTTGAGAGTCCACCTGCCAATGCAGGGGATACGGGTTCGTGCCCCGGTCTGGGAAGATCCCACATGCCGTGGAGCGGCTGGGCCTGTGAGCCACGGCCGCTGAGCCTGTGCATCCGGAGCCTGTGCTCCACAACAGGAGAGGCCACAACACTGAGAGGCCCGCGTACCGCAAAAAAAAATAATAATAATAAAATAAAATAAATCTATGGGATGAAGCAAATCACAGAGTCAACACAAGTTCAAGACATAGGGAACAAGGCACCAACACTTCAATGTGAGGAATTTCAAAGTCCTACAACAAAGTGTATGAATACTGACAGAGGCGATTATTTGAAGTTATTAATGCAATCAGTCTAAAATATTTTTTTAAATATTTGGTATGATTTTATTTTAACCAATGCTTCTTCATTGCCTGATTTTATCATACACTTAGATGAATAATTCAGAATACTTTCTTACAAGTAAGTCCAGGTAAGATTTGTGAGATTTAAACTGAAGAGATGTTTGTCAGTCCTTGAAAAATGATTAACAACCATATTATACAACTTGCCAGATATGCAAAATAGAGTTAGAATTTTTAATTACTATAGTAAAGAAGTCAGACAGACGTTTAGTTATCTATCAACAATTTTGTAGCCTGTAGATTATATAGTGTTGAGCTGACTGAGAATTTATGTACTTTATTCCCTGACTTAAAGCTGAATCCCCAAGGTTTAATGATTATATGATGTAAATAATGAGCATTTGAATTTCATATTTTTGTTCTGAGTGATGCTCTTTACTTTTTCTTCCTTCATAGATCATTTTATAGAAGGAAAGTGTTAGATACATCCACATAAATGATGCCAAAGAAAATTTTAAAAACTGAAGCAAGGTAAAAATAATTTCATATAAATATTGACAGGAATTGTTTTTTAGGTTAAGAAAAATTTTAGTAATAATTTTATTCATGCCTAGCACACCAATATTTGAAAAATAATGTAAAATTGAGAAAAAAATGTATGAAGAAACTTTCTAATCATCTCTGAAAGTGAATACTGAAAGGAAAGTAGTTAAGAAGAATACTTATTTGTAATTGTTGTAAAGTATGTATTTAAAACTTTTCTTCTCTTTCTTGGAAATGTTAATCTGATTTGATAATGTTTTAAAATTTTATTATTCATGAGGAATATTTTTACCATGCTTATTTGAAAAAGCTTTAATTTTTTTTACCATTTCCTGTCTTTAGCTTAAAATTTTTCTTCCTAAATGGTAAGAAAGACACACTCTCTTATAAATTTGAATAAATTATGCATACAAACAGCTAGAACTTGCCATATATTTGGTATTGCACATTGGTTTTCAATATTGGTAAGTGACTAGTATTATTCTTGAATATAATTAACTGAAGTATAGTCAATCAATTCTCTGATACAGTTCACTGATACATTTTAACTATATAACGTTATCTTTCTAAATCAGCATTTATGTTACCATTTTCAGGGCAAATCAAAGCTCCCTCATTTTTCTGGAATTACATAGAGAAGAGACCTGTTGGTCTCTCAGTTTAATTCATGATGCCTGCAAGCAACAGGAAAGAAAACAAATAATTTTTTAACCATACTTCAGAGTTGTAAGTAGTTGCAAAGATTTAGAGACAGGTAAGAACTTTTTCCAAAACATTTAATTTCTCTCCAGCTCAGCTTCCTTTTAACAAATTCCAAAATAGACAATTTGATCTTGTCAGAATATATAAAAAGAATAAGCTTTACAATTAATCTTCATATTCAAATCAAAGATTATTTTTTTTAGAACAGTACCATCTGAGTAACAGCTCTTTGTAGGATGTTTGCACTTTTTGAACTACTGTAAGCCTAATTAATCTGTCAATCTTCCAAATAATCAGAGGAACCTAACTTTCAGGCAGCTATGTGCCACTGTGAAATGTCTTGGACCTTCACATTAAAAATTTCAGACTACATAAATCCTATGTTCCAGAGGCAGAAAATTTTCATCCCCATTAATAATTAAGAACTGGCCTATAATAACAAAACCAAAATAGTTTCAAATGTATTCCTCCAGATTCAATCTCTTAGTAAGGAACAGTATAGGATCTGGAAAAAGTCCAGAATTACCTCAGTAGAAAAATCTGAATATAATATTTTTTAAAGGAAAACTACAGATGAATACAGTTCTTTAATTGATACAAATTAAAAATATATATTTGCAGAAACAATTAAGCAATATGTAAAAATATAATTTTAAAAGGTCAAATTGGATATAGTCCAGGAATTCAACACTAGTATAACATTTAAAAATCTATGTACTGTTCCACTTCAAATTAGAGAAAAAATGCATAATTATTGCAATAAATTTAAATTTCTTGATAAAATTTATATCTATTTTTGACAAACAAAAATATTTTTTAAAACTACAAACAATTTAAAAAGTCTTTATCTAATAAATTTAATGGAAAAAGGATGAAAATTTATCCACTCTTTGAAATCAAAAACGTGATAAAGGGCTTCCCTGGTGGCGCAGTAGTTGACAGTCCGCCTGCCAATGCAGGGGACACGGGTTTGTGCCCCGGTCTGGGAAGATCCCACATGTCGCAGAGCAGCTGGGCCCATGAGCCATGGCTGCTAAGCCTGCGCGTCCGGAGACTGTGCTCCGCAACGGGAGAGGTCACAGCAGTGAGAGGCCCGCGTACCGCAAAAAAAAAAAAAAAAAAAGTGATAAAGCTACTTGTCACTCTCCCTTCTATTAAGAATTGTACAGGAGGTAAAATCAATAAAACAAGAATGAAATAAGAAGAAATGAAGTACATAAAAGTATAAATTTTAAAGTCTGCAGATGACACATTTGCTTGTAAAGTCCAAAGTAACATACAACTAAACTATTAGAATGAATAAGGAAATCTTCAAGGTCTCCAGGAAAATGAAAATATGCACAATTATTTCTCTGTATATTAACAACAACAAAAATAGAAAGCAAATATTTTAAAATTAATGTCTTTTCAAAACATTGAAATTTTAAAAATAATATCTTTTCAAAACATCAAAAATCAGATACTGGGACTTTGTGTTTCTAGTTCTGCATGTAAGGATCTTGGAATTTACCACTCTTTCTAACAAGTAAACATCTGAACAGACTGAAAAATTAACAGTTCTTCTTGGTTTTGTAAGAGAGAGCAAGACAAAGGGCACATCAGTGCTCCCAAGACTGAAGAGACTCACAAGTGGAAACAGCCTCAAGAATCAGTGTCAGGGTCAAAAATCATGAACTGTAATTGACAGATTGCTGAAGACTCAGTGTGGACAACTCTGAAAGTTCAAAACCCCAGGTGAATCTAGTCAACAATATTGTGAGATTCACCTTGTAGAGCTCCACCAGGTTCCCACAGTAAATATAGGAGAAAAAGAACCCTATCCAGTTTCAGGTAGGGGAGAGGAAAGAAACCATTTTGAAATATTCCAGAGAATTCTGTTCTTCTTAACAAGTCCTGTCCTCAGGTGAAACTAGTTACCTTATGTCTGAGCAGGTGGGGGTGTTATCAGACTCTGACCTCAGGGAAGGGAAATATTCAACTCCAGCCCACTCTAGTCATCCTGGTCCATCTAACGGGTAGAAAAAAGAAAAAAAATGGAAAAACACTTGTGAAGTTCACAGTCCAGAGTCACAGGCTTACTAAAAGACTGAGACCCAATCTTAGGACTATAGAATGCTGTTCCTCCCCACACACCTCACCACCACATTACTAAAGATCTTTTTACAGCATTTCCCTTTAGCCAGTACATCATTTTCCAATATCAAAAAAACAAAACAAAACAAAACAAAAACCCAAACAAACAAAAGAACTAAAACATATGAAAATGCCAAAGACACAGTTTGAAGAGATAGAGCAAGCTTCAGAAACAGACATGGCAGAAATGTTGTAATTATTAATCAAGACTTTTAAAGAGCTATGATTAATATGCTTTAATGGGCTCTAATGGATAAAGTAGACAGCATGTAAGAATAGGTGGGCAATATAAGCAGAGATGAAAATCCTAAGAAAGAACCAAAAAGAAAAGCCAGAGATAAAAAAAAAATAGGGCCTCATAACAGAAATGAAGAATGCTTCTGATAGGCTTACTAGTAGAAAGCGCACAGCTGAGGAAAGAATCTCTAAGCTAGAGAATATATTAATAGAATCACTGAAAACTGAAAAGCAAAGAGAACAAAGACTGAGAAAAACAGAACAGAATATTGGAGGACTGTGGGAAAACAACAAAATGTATAACCTACATGTAATGGAAATAGCAGAAGTAAAAGAAAGACAAAGGAACAGAAGAAATATTCGAAACAATACTGCCCTTGAATTAATGTCAGATACCAAACCACAGAAGCTAGAACAACAAGCAAGATAAATGACAAAAAAAAAAAAAAAAGCCACACCTAGGCATATCATTTGTAAACTATAGGGAATCAAAGATAAAGAAAAAAATCCTCAAAGAAGCTAGAGGAGGAAAAAAAGCTTATCTATAGAGAATCAAGGGGAAGGGATAAATTGGGAGTTTGGAATTGACGTATACACATTACTATATTTAAAATAGACAACCAATAAGAACCTACTGTATAACACAGGGAACTGCTCAATATTCTGTAATAACCTAAATGGGAAAAGAATTTGGAAAAGAATACATATATATATATTTATAACTGAATCACTTTGCTGTATACCTGAAAGTAACACAACATTATAAATCAACTATAGTCCAACATAAAATTAAAAAAAATAAAATAAAGGTTACATCTGACTTCACTTTAGAAACCATGCAAGCAAGAAGAGAATGGAGGAAAAAATATATAAGGTGTTGAGAGCAAAATAACACTAGCTTAGAATCCTGTACCCTGGAAATTATCCTTCAATAGTGAAGAAGAAATAAAGACCTTCTCAGAAAAACAAAAATTGAAGAAATTTGTTTCCAGCATACCTGCCTTGCAAGAAATGTTAAAAGAAGTTCTTTAAAGAGATGAAAAATAATATTGGTCAGAAACTTGGATCTATATAAAGTAAGAAAAAACATAGAAAAAGGAATAAGAAAGGGTAAATTAAATCTTTTATTTGTCTTTTTCTTAATTGATCTAACAGATAATACCTTGTTTAAAATAATACCAAAAATGTATTCATTTATGTATACACATTCATTTATGTATACACATAATTTATGTATACACAGACATATATATATGTATATATGACTATGTACGCTTACATTGTATTATTTTATATAAGTAAAAGGAATGACAGCAAGGGACAGGAGTAAAATGAATTTTTTGTTATTGTAAGGTACTCACAACACCCATGAGGTAGTATAGTGTTATTTGAAAATGAAATTGGATTAGCTGTAAATGGTGCAAAGTCAAGGGCAATCACTTAGAAAAGGAAAAAAAAAAAGTATATATTCTAAGAAAAGAGGGAAGTGGAATTATATAAAATGCTCCCTTAAAACCACAAAATGAAGAAAAAGAATAGAAGAAAAAATAGGAACAAAGAACAAGAGCAACAAATAAAAAAGAGGAACAAATGTAGATATAATCCAACTATGCCAGGAATCACTTTGAATATCAATGTTCCAAATGCACCAGTTAAAAGAGAGTAGCAGAGTGGATCAAGAGACAAGACTCAACTATATGGTGTTTACAAGAAACTTATTTTAAATTTAAAGACATATATGGATTAAAAGCAAATGGATAGAGGATAATATACCATGCTAAAACTACTTAAAATAAAGTAGGAGTATGTATATTAATTTTAGATGAGCAGGATTCAAAGTAAGGAAAATTGTCAGGGATAAAGAAGGGCATTACATAATGATAAAGGGGCCAGTTCTCCAATAAAACATAATTTTTACATGTATGCACCTAACAAGAGAGTGTCAAACTACATGAGGCAAAAACTAACAGAATTGAAAAGAGAAATATCAATAGATAAATCCACTATCATAGTTGGAGACTTTAGTACCTTTTTTTCAGAAATGGACAGATCCAGCAGGCAGAAAATCAGTAGGGACATAATTAACTCAATGATACCATCAGTCAACAGGATATAATTGACATCTATAGACTACTTTTTGTCCAAAGACAGCAAAATATGTAGAGATTAAATAAAACACAGATAAAAGAAAAAAATCTCAACAGAAATTTTAAAATATTTTGAACTAAATGAAATCAAAATTTGTGGAATGCAGCAAAAGCAGTGCTTAAAAGGAAAATTCATAGAATTGAGTGCATATATTGAAAAGAAGAAAGATTTAAAACCAGTAATCTAATTGTTTACCCAGGAAATTAGAAAAAGAAGACCACATTAAATTTAAAATAAGCAAAAGAAAAGAATAAGAATAAGAGCAGAAGTCAATAAAATTGAAAACAGAAAATCAATAGAGAAAATCAATGTAACCAAAAATTAGTTCTTTGAAAAGATCAATAAAATCAATAAGCTATTAGGATTAGGTGAGCTCATAAGAGTGGAGTCCTCATAAATGATATTAGTGCCTTTATGAGTCTTGAGAAAGCTGTTTTCTCTTCTGCTCTAATGCCATGTTTTCTCTTCTGCTCTCTGCTCTCAATACCTGGAGAGAAATTGTCATTCTCTAACATATAAGAGGTCTGTTATTAGAACCCGATCATGGTGGCATACTGATTTTGGATGTCCAGCCTCCAGAACCGTGAGAAATAATTGTCTGTTGTTTAAAAGCCACCGATATTTTTGTTATAGCATCCTGAGCTAAGACATGTAGTGAACATTATTTTTCTACTTCTCCAAATTGCTCAATTATACTAATTTTCCTCCTTTATGTGCTTTTTTGAATTTGTTTTACAATTTATTTTCTATTTCTTTTCTTTAATATATTTTTATATTTTTAATTAAAATTAAGTTGTATTTATAAAAGCAGATTTCAGTATACTTAGTGAGGCATGTAGTTAAACAGTTTTTCAATTGCAATATTTATCATCACTAGATCATATTATTCCAAATACAGTCTTTTTTTAATGGGTACCTATTGCTAATTTTATCTTCCCTGCAGAACAATTATTAATGGGGCACTGTACTTTATTACATGACCACATGCCCTCAACCTCTTTCAATGGCCTTCATTTTCCTATTCTAGTAACTGGAATATGATTCAGAAAGAATTAATAGTTTCTGTATTATTATAAATTATATCTCTTCAAGAAATTTGACCATTATCATACCTATTATGCACAATTTATTTATAGAGAATGCATCTCAAAAACACAGAGCTACTTCACATTTTAAATCTACTATATAGATGTTTATGATAATACTTTTCCCCCAAGTACTCTGAACTGTGAAATTATTGTCACATACTTTCTAATTCTAGATGTTTAAAAGATTATTTTGTATTAAGTTATGGCTGAAAGTCTCACATGCTTAAGTGCTTAAATTAAAATTATTAAAAGTATATTATTTTTCTATAACATTTTCAAGTAATAAATTAAATATTTTAGAACATTTAAAATACTTAAACAATATTCAGTGATATTTTTCTAAATTTTATGTATTTCTAATTTATTTTAAAAATTTAAATGTATATTATCTTAAATAAGGAGATTCTTTAATAAGAAAATTAAAATGGCCTTTATCAGAAATGAAAATAAACTTATTTTCAGAAAAAACAAACTACTAACATTTTGGGCTATGTAATCTCAGGATTATTTCCATCTGTATGAAACCCCTCTCCCGACTACACAATTTCTATATTCATAGGAATATAATGAAATGTCTTCAGTTCTTTAATGTTTTAAACTTAGAAACAAAATTTGAGATTCTATCAACAGATGGTGGAGTGAAGCAGATTACAGGCTTACTCTCCCAATTAATGTTGAAATGCATTCAAAAAAAAAAAAGAAGAAGAAAGAAAAGAAACAGCCAAATAAATAGGAACAAACTGCATGCTGTGAAATCTGAAAAAGAAAATAAAAGCATGAGCTAAATAAATAGTATTCTGGCAAAGAACGGCAAGACCCCTAACCCTAGCTCTGAAAAGAAGATGGAGTGTTGAGTGAGAAAGAGAAACACTCAGAACTGTCAAAAATTTCTCACAACTTTGAAGAAAGTAGAATTGGAGTCAGGGAGGTAAAGTATGGAAAATTATGCCTCTTTCTCCCCTATGATTTTTGTTCTGGGTTCCGGTGAGATCTATTAATGGAAATATCTTCTTAAAAAGGGCATGTCAAACAGTCAATGTGAACAAACACAAAGGTTGCCCCTGAAAGTATAGGTGCTAGGCTCCACACATCCACTCATTTATTCATTTATTTAACATATCTTTACTGAGTGCTTTCTTAGTAATAGCAACTATTCTAGACATTAGTACTAATGACAAAAATGAGATATCATGGGTTTAAATTCTAGCGGGTGAGAGAAATAAAGACTGAAACTATAGAATATAGATTACTTCATGGCATGGTAAATGATTGAACTAGATCATTAAGGATAATGTGATAGAGACTAACTAGGATGAGAAGGTGGGCACCATTAGACAGGGTGGTGAGGCCTCTCTGAGACGATAATTGTTGAACTGTAGCCTGAATGAAGGATCCAGCAGGGCAAAGATCCAGCAGGGAGATAGACTGATACACACAGAGGTCAGAGGAAGAAAAAGGGCCTGAGGGGAAAACAGGTTCATCAAGTTCCCTGACTAGATAATAAGACATCCAATAGCAGAAGCTTCAAGAGGGGAAAGAGGTTAGATAACACACACCACAGAAGAGCTGGGGTTTTATTTGAAGAGGAATTGGGAGTTTCTCCCAATGACTCTGCCCCAGGACACAGGAAATGCAGCACTCCCTTGGGATTTGGGGAGACAGACTGACCACAGGGTGGACATCAGCTCTCAGCTCACCAGGCAAGGGCAACCGCATTCTCGCTCCTTGGACCCTCAGCATCATCTTCCTGCTTTTTGTGAAATGTACAAGCCTTTAATATGCTTTAAGTAAATGAAGAAGCTAGAAATTCAGAAACATAACCAAACACATATGGAAACTTGATTGTTTTCCATTATTAGTGGGGAAAATGTACTATTCTTATTATAAACAGGATATAAAATTATCTTTCCACATGAATTAAATAAGATGAAATTATAATATATATAACTCCATACACAGATATGATTTGTGGTGACTTAAAAATATAAGAAAATAATGAAACTTTAAGTTTCTTGTATTTTATTATTTATAACTAAAATCTGTTTTACAGAATGACAATGTAAACAAAGTTAAATGACAAACCACAGAGACTGAGTATGTTTCCAACAAAAGCAAATAAAATTAAAAAAGATAAATTGTAATATACAAAGAATTCACCCATAAATAACTTTTAAAACAGACTAATTATGTAAATGACAGTTTCTAAGAAGGGGACACAAGCATATGCAAATATATTCAATCTGAAGGACGTTGGCCAAGACGGTAGAGTAGGAAGACCTTGAGCTCACCTCCGGCCATGGGCACACCAAAATTACAACTATTCACAGAGCAATTATTGATGAGAATGACCTGAAGATAAGCATAAAAGATCTTCTACAACTGAAGATATAAAAAGGAACCACAATGAAACTGGATAGGAGGGGTAGAGATTCAGTACAGTCAACCCCACATACCTGGTTAGGTGACCACAAATGAGAGAATAATCACAATTGCAGAGATTCTCCCCAGGGAGAGAAGGATCCAAGCCCCATATTAGGCTCCCCAGCCTGAGTATCCTGCACCAGGAAGGTGATCTCCCAGAATATCTGGCTTTGAAAGCTAGTGGAGCTGGCATTCAGGAGAGCCAGAGGGTTGTAGGAAACAAGAGACTCCATTCTTAAAGGCACACACAAAATCTCATATGCTCTGAGACCCAGGGAAGGACAGTAATTTGAAAGGAGCTTGGATCAAACCCACTTGCTGATCTCGGAGAGTCTCCTGGTAAGGAAGGAGGCAACTGAGACTTACCCTGGGGACATAGATACTGGTGACAGTCATTTTGGGGAGCTCATTTTACCGTGAAAACACTAGTGCTGGCAAGAGGGGTTTTGGCATCCTCCCTCTAGCTTATTAGCACTGGAACTCAGCTCTGCCCACTAGACAGTTAATGCATGAGTACTGCATTAATGAAGTCACTGTACTTAAAGGGCAATCTGGCATCCTTGGAAACATGCTGTTCCACCTGAGCACTGTGGTGGCCACTTCTTCTCTGCACCCAATCTGCTATATCTACTGAAGGGTCATTGCTAGCATTCATACCTGATCATAGGGCATCAGCTTCCTAATTGCTGAGGGGGGGCGGTTGTCAGTGATTTATTAGCTGGGACATTGAAAACAGTGAGGACTGCCTCAGGCACTTGCAGGTGAACCCACATGTCCCTCCACACATCCTGACTCCACGAGGTCCCACACGTGAATCTTCCACCCCTTGACTTCCCGTTGTGCAAGCAATACAGTTAATCTCTTTAGAACAGCCCAACTGTTAGTGCAAAGGATTAATGGCCAGTGCTCACGAATGAACACTAGTCAAACCCACTGGCTGCTGTGATTTATTCCTTCCTGAGAGGCTCAATCTGTGTTTGCTGCTAGGAGATGTAGCTCTATGGGGGTATATCATGTTTCTTCTCTCTTCCATAGCTGGGACCAAAATCCTATGGATACTCTCTCCTTCTGCTGTCCTTGACACAGTGCCTGAACCATAATTTCTGGAATTCACAGATACATCCAACTCAGGGTGATAACAAGAGACTTAATCTACTTCCCTAGTATTTTTGTCTTTTCAAAAGTGGTTGCTGCCCAGACTCCCAGTCTTACATGTGCCATCTCTTTACCAGGCAGTATAAGGGACAGAGACACTGTAGCAGGTAGGGAATAAAAGTCTTCCAAAACCCCCAAATTCCTACAAAGACTTGCAATGATTTCATGTTCTTAGGAGTTGGACAGGCTTTCACAATATCAATTACAGCTTTAGTGACAACATGCATCTCACCTGACAAAATGATTCCCCAAAACTTACAGAGGTGCTTCGGTCTTGAATTTTCTATGGGTTTGCTGCCCATCTTTTCCCTGGCAAATGTTCCAGCAAAGTCTGCATAGTGTCCTGCAGCAGGGGCAAGTCTTCACATGTTAACATTACATCATCAATGTTATGGGCCCATTTTTACTAATGTGGGAAGGAGAATAGGGACAGGCCTCTGGCTACCAGCCTACAACATATAGTAAGGCAATGCAAGCAGCTTTAGGGAAGGATTTGAAATGTTTATTATTGTCCCTCCCACATGAAAGCAAATTAATCTTAGCTATCAGAAGCCTGTACTTGTCAAAGTCTTTTCCATGAATTTCCTTGAAGATGAAATAGCTTTACAGGAACACATTTTGCCAAAGCATGAGAGTAAAATAATAACTATTTGCAAGTGACAAAACATTAAAAATGACTATGGTTAAAGGACTGATGAGAGCTCATTATAATGCATTTGACAAAGGAATTTGGTTAATCACATACATATTAAAATCATAAATGTTAACATTATACCAGGACATAGCAGAGTTTTAGAATTTCATACAAATATACCCTAAAGAAAGTTTAGCATCATTTTTTTTTCTTTTTTTTTCTTTTCTTTTTTTTTTTTGCGGTGCGTGGGTCTCTCACTGTTATGGCCTCTCCCATTGTGGAGCACAGGCTCCAGATGCGCCAGCTCAGTGGCCATGGCTCACGGGCCTAGCCGCTCCGTGGCATGTGGGATCTTCCCGGACAGGGCACAAACCCATGTCTCCTGCATCGGCAGGCAGACTCTCAACCACTGTGCCACCAGGGAAGCCCTAGTATCATTTTCTATTTGACAATGTTTCCCATGAAATTTAACATATGCAAAATGTTATATAATTGTAAAAACTTAGCTCTTTTAAATGAGAAGACTCTGTTTTCTTAAATAATCAAAAACCTGATAAAGACAAAACACAGAATCTCTGTTGTCTAGACAGGTTCCATTGAAAGTAAGGAAAAACCTATGTTTACAATGTATTATTAACAGCAGACCAATAATCTAAGACAACTTTATCCTTTTAATGGAGAGAAAACAAGATTCTAATTTTTCGTCAGTGTACTTTTGATACTATAATTCTTTTTTCTTTTTAACTTGAATAAACCTATTCTAATTTTAGTTTGATACACATAAAATTCCTTTCTCAATATTCCTTTTTTACCTTACAAACCTTCCATATAACTGTCTATATCCATTCAGTTTTTGTCCTATCATTTTTTTTTATTTTGAAACAATCATTTTACTTTCTTAAAGAAAGGACAAAATTACTTTCTTTTTTTCTTATCAAACACACACACACACAAACACAAAATCCTATGTTCTTTATATTTTTCCTTATCCCTCCTCAAAAAAAACAAACAAAAAATACACATTCTATTTCTCTTACCTATTTTTTACATAGTCATTTCCTATCACCCTTATTACTACTAGTAGTTTTGGGAGAAAAAAAAATTCAGCATTTTAGAAATCTTTTACAAATATTGACAATACCCTCCATAGGTAGTAAAGCATCACATATGCACAACCTAGGTAGATAGGTAGATAGATAGATAGATAGATAGATAGATAGATAGATAGATAGATAGATAGGTAGATGTACAAAAGTATACATACAGACACAAATAGAAACCCCATAGTTGTCATTCCATATATTGTATATTTTGCTTAGCATCCATGCTTATATATAATTATTTTCTTTATTTAAAAAAAATATAGTGAGTGAGAGAAAAATCTGGGATGGTGCAGTAAATGCTGTCAGTGTCTCTGACTAATAGTTGTCCTAATGCATTTATAGAACTGTTCCTTGAAGCTTGGAATAAGCAATGGGCTATGGCAGTTGAGATAAAAGTTTCATAATTGAATCCTAAGAAGTCTTAAATCCTAAATCCTTAGAATCCTAAAACGAAGTCTTTCAGAAACGTCAGAGAAGTTTTATTACATTAAAGCATATTATAATGAATTTATTAGGTAAGACTAGATAACCCACCAGATGATCATGTTTTCTTCATTAAAGTAATGAGGAGTATGCTAATAAGATCTGAATAATATTGGTAGATTGTTTCAATGTCCATATTTTGCTTGTAATATTGTAATACAGTTTTATACGATGTTACTGTTGAAGAAAACTTTGTAATGGATACAGAATATCATCCTGTATTATTTCTTACAAATATATGTGAATTTATAATCATCTCAAAAGTAAAAGGTTAATTTAAGAATAAAAATTAGCTCCTGGTATACTACAAGGCCTAGGTAGAAACTAAGAATATTATCGGGAGACATCAAATAATTTTGTGCTCACAGTTGCTCATTACGAGTTCGGTTTTATAAAGCTCCATGTTATTAGGTCAAGCAGGTGCAAAATAGTCCATAATACAATGCAAATAGTGCATATAAATTAAGACCAAGCAGATCTGAGGGTACATAAATGGGTGATCAAGACTCCCATTAACCTCAGTTATAATAATGTCTCTTCATTGACTCATGTGTATAGATAGCCTCATGAGTAGTTTTCTTTAACCAACAGGTGAAAAAAGAAAAAAAATCAGTCCTGCTTTATAGAAAACTCAACATGTTACTGTGAAGAGAAGATGGAAAGACCCATGTAGGGGTTACCTGAAAGACAGGCTGAGGTGAAATTGTTCCAAAGAACATGGGCATACCTTGCCATTAACTTGGTGAATGAATCGCTGAGGCTGATGGTTCAGGGGTCTGGGAAGAGCAGGATAGGACAACCCAAAAGAGAAAACTCTGTGATAAAAAAATAATGAGGACAAACCTAAGAAAGTACAGTGCTCACCAGACAGCATATCCTGCAGAGGAGGTATTCAACAAACAGAAAGAAAGAATGCCTCTCCAGTGGACGTCCCTTTCTCTGACCTCAGCCATCCCAAATGCGTTCACAATAGCACATGGACATCATAGTTATGGTATCATAGTTATGGTATCAGGGATGAATGCTATACATGGATCCAACAGCATGATCTACCACCATCTGCAGCTGCTAAATATGCAACCTGTCAGCAGTAGGAATGGACACTGAGTCCCTGGATATAGGACCTCTCAAGGAAACCAACCAATTTCTTACTGGCAAGTTGATTATATTGAAACGCTTCCATCCTGAAGAAGATAGTAATTTCTATATTGATTCATGTTCTATTAAAATGGATTTGTTGAACCTGTCCACACAACTCTACCAGCACCACCATCACCATTGCAAATATCTTATTTAACAACATAAGATCTCATATAACCTCACCTCAGCCCAAAAGACCCAGTTTTAGATGTGAAAATTACCATTTGATCACAATCCACTGGATGTGCTATATACTGCATCACTTGGAAATTTATGGCCTGACAGCACCTTGAAATGGCCTCTTCAAGGGTCAGATAATACCACATTAAAGATGTCACCCTAGGGTTAGAACACCATTATTCAGTATCGGTATGCAAGTTATAGTACTATGTCCTTAGCATAATAAAAAATTGGATCCATATAACAGGTGTAGAATTAGCAGTGACCTCTGTCACCACTACTCTCTGTGATACACTTTGGTTTTGTGCTTTACTGCTTTTAAATTTTTAGACTTGGTAGAATTACAGGCGTGGGATTAAAAAGGTGGAATGTTTTCACTTGTAGACATAGGTTGCACTGAACCTAAGCAATGATGTCAAAGGGTCACTTTGGACTCCTCATGTTAGTTTACCTACAGGAGAAAAAATAAATCAATACATTTGTGAGGATAATCAACCCTGAATATCATAAAAATGTAGGATTGCTACTAAGTAAGAGGGGAAGGAATGAGTAGATTTGAAACTCCGGAGATCTACTAGGGTGTCTGTTTGTGCTCCTATACTCAGTAAAATGGAAAATTGTAGTAACTGTAGCCTGATAAGAATGAGGAGATTAGGGATTCAGAATTCCACTGGATAAGGATTTAGCTAACCCTACCAGGCAAGCAGTCTAAAACAGGAAAAGTGTTGCCTCATTTTTAACCATTTATTTGTACTTCCTAAATATTAACTTTAATAATCAACTGTATATAAAGTTTAATAGTCTTATATCTGTAATATGTATGGCATATAACTTGTGTGCATGATTAGTGTTTGTCTGATGTGCCAAACATCCTCATCTGCTTATGGCTCATTTCATCCCCTAGAGGAAAACTCCACTGGTCTGTCTGCTGCCACTACTTAAATTGAGGACCCTACAGATCCACCTTCCAGTTCTGTGTATTCACAGTAACAATGGAGATCTTGAGAGGTCCACTGTTAATTGTCTTATGATTTTCCAGACCCTATCACGTTTATTCATCAGTGTGGGGAAAGTCCCTCTAAGATTGTCCCACTCCCCATACCAGAATGTTTTATGCTTTACTGGGGAGGAGGTAAAATTATGAGAAGAACAGTGACTGCCTTCAGTTTCATAGGTGATTATTACATTAATAAAAATGTTTGTAACATATTAGCACTGTACTGATGTATTTCCCTTACTTTTATAACCTTGTAGTAATTTTGAAACATATCTGGTAGCCACTGCGAAAAGGAGAGAGCTTTGAACTTTATAAAAAGTTTTTCATGAATTGGGAGATTGGGATTGACATATATACACTACTGTGTATAAAATAGATAACTAATGAGAACCTGCTGTATAACACAGGGAACTCACTGCTCTGTGGTGACTTAAACAGGAAGGAAAACTAAAAAAGAGGGGATATATGTACATGTATAATTGACTCACTTTGCTGTACAGCAGAAACTAGCACTACATTGTTAAGCAACTATGCTCCAATAAAAATTTAAACAAATTTTTTCATATTTCCAAAACATTTCAGATTTTCTTGTTTATAGTGCATATCAATCTTTGATGACTTCCTTGGTATTTTTTAATAATTTTGTTGATATATAATTTATATACCATGAATCACACTCATCAAAGTGTATAATTCAGGACTTCCCTGGTGGCACAGTGGCTAACAATCCATCTGCCAATGCAAGGGACACAGGTTCAATCCCTGGGCCAGGAAGATCCCATATGCCACGGAACAACTAAGCCCATGCACCACAACTACTGAGCCTGTACTCTAGAGCCTGTGAGCCACAACTACTGAGCCCGTGTCCTGCAGCTACTGAAACCTGCACGACTAGAGCCCATGCTCCGCAACAAGAGAAGCCACCGCAGTGAGAAGCCTGTGCACCACAACAAAGAGTAACCCCTGCTCGCAGCAACTAGAGAAAGCCTGTGCGCAACAATGAAGATCCAATGCAGCCATAAATAAATAAATAAATAAATAAACAAATTTATTAAAAAAAACCAAAGTGTATAATTCAATGACGTTTAAGTATATTTACAGAATACATCACAAGAATCTAATTTGAAATGGTTTTTGTCACCCACAAAAGAAACTTCATACCCAGAAAGAAACCTCATGCCCATTTGTATTCACTCCTGTGGTCCCTCACAACCTTAAGCAGTCACAAGTCTACTTTTTATCTGTACAGACTTAACGTTTCCAAACATTTCATGTAAATTAAATCATACAAAATATACAATGTATGGTCTTTTACATCTGCCTTCTTTCACTTAGCATAACGTTTTGAGATTGCTAGACATTTTATGAAAAAAGCAAGGAAAAAAAACTACACTAAAATATAGAGACTCTTTGAAAAGGTTGATGCAAAAAAATATAGCATAATGAAGAACAAAATTTAATTTAAGATGTCTCTTTAATAATTACATTTCTAATTTTATGGCAACACCACTATGAAGAAGAACATGGTGCTGTTATATACCAACCCAACACTATCATCTCACCAAAAATAATCTCATTTTATTTTATGAAATATTTCCAAGGTCCAGAATCCACTAATCATATATGTAAAATAAAATGACAGGCATTTAAGAAATGAAACCTGAAAAATATTTTATAATCAAAGGCCTTGAGAACTACCTGCACTCTAGAATATCTAAGTAATGTAATTTACAAGTGATGCAAAGGACAATTATCTTTATCTACATCTAGTTAATGATACTTAAATTTGAAAGAGTGCTAAAAACTGTCAAAAATCTTCAAAATGCAGTACTGCCCTAGGTCTTTTTTGACACCTTTGTAGAAGAGTATAATTTTGTATAATTTTTCCTAACAGAGTTATCAGGATGAGACTATTAAGTATAAAATCTAAAATGCATAAAGAAGGTAAGATTATAAAACACATAATATGTCTATGCTGAAATATTTTACTTTTTAAAGATATTCCCCAAGTTAACATTAACAGAATTACCTCCAAAATTACCTTTATTCTATACCTTATACTATACTTTCCCCAATATGTATACTGCAATGCCTGGCCTGCGGACTGATGTTTTGTTCCCTGACTGTGGCTAGTGTTAGCAATTCAGAGTGAATAGCTGTGCAATGAGCCCAGGCAGGAAAGAAGGAGCTGTAGGGGCTTAGACTTGGCAGATTCCTGTGACTGAACTAGACTAACCAGAGCTGAGCCACTGCCCTTGTGGAGCCATGTGAACTTGGGCATGAAACACATCAGAATAGTAATGAGACACTAAAGCCCTGTGACCTGCACTCTTTTTTTGGCCTCAATCTTAGGATAAAAAAATATAACACATATAGAACAAAGGTCAGGAATAAGTAACACAGTCAGCAAGAAGCACAATTAAATAAATACACAATAACAAATTCAAACAGCATATATGAATTTTACTCCATGGACGTTTTTGTGCAAAAGCGTCAAATTGGCATATTTTCTTGTATCAGATAAAATCGTAATGGTCATTGCCTTAAATAAATGTGTGAAATTCAGTCATTGAATTGTTTTCTATTATGATTCAAGCAAAAGTTCATACAAAAGAGTAAAGTTAGAAAATTATAGAAAATCAACGCAAGATTCCTGAAGATAAAGATTGTCTCTGTAAACCATTTATCATGGGAAAATACCTTGATAAGAATTCAGCCTGGGCTTCCCTGGTGGCACAGTGGTTGAGAGTCCGCCTGCCTGATACAGGGGACACGGGTTCGTGCCCCGGTCCGGGAAGATCCCACATGCCACGGAGCGGCTGGGCCCGTGAGCCATGGCCGCTGAGCCTGCGCGTCCGGAGCCTGTGCTCCGCAACGGGAGAGGCCACAACAGTGAGAGGCCCGTGTACCGCAAAAACAAAAAAAAACAAAAAAAGAATTCAGCCATCTATTAGGTAATAAATTCAGTAGTCTACTGTTGTTTTAAAAAATTAAATTTTTATCTCACCATGAGAAATGTGGAAATTATCCTTACAAAATGTCAAAATGTATTTAAGCAGTGACTGTGCTACTCTGAGAAGAATGAAGTTACCACAACTGTGTTAGCAATTACTAATGCAAAATGTGCTAGTTTCAACTGTATAACCTTGTTAATGAAGTCTGAGAAGCACAAGACAAAAATTAAAAAAAAAAACCAAACTTTTCTTTGGATAACAGAAGGTAATAGAGGCAAACATATGTGTCTTATTGCTAACATGTTGAAACAAGAAAATATTTGAACTGCATATAAATCTCTGTCATACACTTTGTTTCTCTTAAGGAAAAGGGGCAAGCAAATTAGAGCCATTTGGATAACAAACTAAAATTTTGATTTTAATTTAGAGTCATGTATTCTTTCAACAAATATTTTATGAGTGTCTGTTATGTGGCATAGTAGTTTGGCAACGGGATTATAATATTCCAAATGTTGGAAGAACTTATATTCTAGTACGAGAGACAGGCAAACATTCATAAAATGTTAGTGCCTAAGACAGTGCAATAAGATATTACAGAGAATACCAAAATTGAGAATATCATACTATTGAAACGAGTGTGGATTAGTACCAGTTACCAAAACAAAGGAAAATGTAGTGAGTTTTCAATAACTAAAGGCATTCAACCTAGACAAATGACTTTTATCATTAAATTCTGTTTCCAATTTGTGTTAAAGTGTCCTTTGTTTTATGTGTAAAATATTAATAAATAGAAACCTCAATTAAATAGAGTCTGAGACCAGAAGGGGGAGCTCTCACACCCTGGAAAGATAGCAGAGCCCAACAAGCAGAAGAAAGACTCCTCTGATTCCTGGCAAGGACTCAGGCAATGAAAAGCCCTGCCTTTGTTAACTACAGTCCTCCCAGCTTCCCTTTTCTCTCTATAAAAGCATTTTCCTTCTTTGCCATGTGGGGATTTGCACATGGCTCGTCATGTTTGCAAACCTCAAATTGTAATTCTCTACTGATCCCAAATAAAAACATCTTTGCTGCAGAAACATCTGGCAGTCTATTTGTTTTAGGTCAACACCTGAACCTAAGTTAACTATGAATGATGATATTTTAATAGACTTACATGAAAAAATAAAATGTGGGTAATCTTCTTTCACCTCCCATCCTTCTATTTTTGATATATAAAATTCAGGGAAATACTGATTTGACATACAGTGTGTGCACCAGTTAATACCAAAATCATCCTCTCCCAGGAAACTTGACAGTATGTAAGTACCTGTGAGGAAAACTCTATTACTGTTGAAGAGTAAACCATTAGACTTTAACCTTTTAGGTTTAAAGAAACTTTATAGCAGATGATGTTTGTCCAGACTCTCACCACTCAGCAAAACACAGGTGGAGGACTGGACTCACTTCACAGATCACAAAAAATCACTGCTACCAAGGACCATCATCAACATTTCACTTCCACCGCTAATGAGACAGTTGTGAAAATGGCAGTGGAGCATAATGTCATCCTCAAAAGTCACCTCCGTGTACACATATGGCCTGGAACTACATGTACAGCTCTGACTGAGGTGTTGAATTCTTACCAAGTCTAATTCATGAGCATATGTAATTATACCTGCATTTCCCAGAGGTTTTTGGAAATTTTGGAAATTTGTGGGAAATTCTGTAAAATTCCAAGTTAATATATAAGTGAAGGACAAGAGAACACAGATAGATGGGCCCTCCTTTAATAGGACTTCCTGAAATGAGACTTATAGTTGTAGTGGAATTGGGATATCAACATAAATGCCAACATAACTATATCACTGACTTTCCCACCCCACTAAATGACATTTCACACATTTTTATTTTTCTGTAAATGTTCCCACTAATAACCTTGTCTTATACTCCACTGAGAAAAGAGCAGTAACCTTAAGAAAATACCTTAATCTGAAAATTAGAGAATTTATTGATCTACCTTGTTTTCAGACTTTTCTCTCTGCCTTGTCTCCTGTTATAGAAGTAGCATTGCTTCTATTAAGTAAATCACCCTCTCCTAACTTACCCAGTACTTCCTAAGGACTTCACTTCTACTATACTCTTTCTATATCTACTTCATCATCAGTTTTTTTTTAATTTGTTTTAGTTCATAAGTTACTCATTCTATTCAGAAATACAAACATTCTTTAGAGCCTCTACCACTGCAAAAACAAAAACAAATCAACCATAACTTGACATCTGCTTCCTGTTTTTCTGATCCCTTTACAAAATGACTTATCAGAAGAAATCCTTAAGCTCATATTTCCCCTGTCTCATTCTCATTCTTTCAGTCTCAACTCAATCATCTAAAATAAGGGTTTGGTCTTGTACATTTTGTTAAAACTTCTGGGTTTTAGGTCACCAATGATTGGATTAACACACTTCCCAATTTTCATGAGGCAGCTTGCTTTACATTTATTGCTCTAACTAAAGGTTAATAGTATCCCTTTTTATTCTCAAAGTTACCTAGTTGGACAATAAGTTATATATGTAACTCTACCATGATATCTATGTTGTCATATAGAGTTTATTTTTGACTGTAAGTCAGTAACAGCCAGCAAAGATGAACCTACGTTCTTTTAAAATGTTCTTTCCTTTGTTCCTATGACATCTCATGCTCCTGGTTGGTTGATTGCAGTAAAACTTACCAAATTTTCCCTCTGCTCTGTTACACTTTCCATGTTCTTTCAATTAGTGTCATGTAACAGGTTCTAGACAATAAAATGTGTGGAAAATAATGTGAGTCACATATATGACTCTTTAGTCCTTTTCTTATTAAAAAATAAATTCTTCAAATTGTGCATCTATGAGATGTTTTAGCATCCATCAGTGAGGTTCCTATGTGACTATATGACCATCACCTGATCACCTAGGTGGGACAGAAAGCATGAATGAGAAATAAGTTTTAGATGTTGAACACTGATATATTAGAGTTGTTTGTTACAGAAATAAACCCTGGCCTATTCTGAATAATATACCTACCTTAATTTTTTTTCATTTTCAATTTTTATCCTGGGTCTGCCTCCTTTACTTGACATTAAATATATCACACTATCACATTACAGGATTTGATTTTCTTCCTAACACTACTTATCAATTTGTTTGCTTCTGTGATTGTTTAATCCTTACTTAGAATGCAAGCTTCATCAGAGATTAAAATGTATTTGCCTTGTTTATCATTTGATCATC
Organism: Monodon monoceros; assembly: GCF_005190385.1. Taxonomy (NCBI): domain Eukaryota; kingdom Metazoa; phylum Chordata; class Mammalia; order Artiodactyla; family Monodontidae; genus Monodon; species Monodon monoceros. The sequence continues at coordinate 41,094,576 of NW_021703785.1, forward strand.
AACTTTAGAACATTTCCTGTCACAAAGTAGTCACTTCCTATTTTCAACTGAATGAAAGAACCTGAGACATATAATTCAAAATACCTAAAATATTTTTATTTGTGTAGCTCTTTTTAATTTTGAAAAGTTTTTACTAGAAAATGTCCAGCCCTTGCAATTTGCATTAGTGGGTCAATAATTTTCAGCCCAGGAAAGATTCCTCCCAAAGTGACCCAATATGGATAATTTATTATTCCACTTGTTTTAACCTGTTTTCCAAGGCTACTAGTTAACTATATGCTATGATTTGAATGTGTCTTCCCACTCCCCGCAAAATTTATACTAACCTCCAAAGATGACGGTATTAAGAGATGGGGCCTTTGGGTGAGGCTTAAGTCGTGAGGATGGAGCCCTCATGAGATGAATTAGTGCCTTATAAAACAGACTCCAGAGAGCTCCCTAGCCCCTTCCACCACAGGAGGACACAGCAGAGGAGGTGCTAGCTATGAAAAAGAGAGTGGGCTCCCACTCTCTGGGGAGTATTCTGGGGTTATATTCCCCAGACTATAACCATGCTAGAGCCTTGATCTTGGACTTCCCAGCCTCTAGAACTCTGAGAAATCAATGTTTCTTGTTTATAAACTCCCCAATCTGTGGTATTTTGTTATAGCAGCCCTAATGGACTAAGACACCATAGTTACATAAAGTTACCTTGAACATGTGTTTTCCAAGTTGCTAAATATCTGAAAACATCTTTATCTTTTATCATATATTATTGACAACCTAAGTTTAATATGGCTGGGTCACAACACTTTTCTTTCAAACCATTGTAAACTTTGCTTCATTAGCTTCTTTTTCTGGTATTAGTACAGAAAATAATGAAGACACTCTGATTCTTATTCTCCTAAAATAAGCTCATAATTTTAATATTTTTATTTTAAAATATTTTATGTGTGAATTTTAAAAACTAAAAATAATTTTGTCTAAATATGGATCTCTTTTCATTAAATTTGAGAGATGAAATGATATAAATTCTCATTGGTAGGAATATGCTCTTTTTTAAAGAATAAACTTTTTTTTTCTTTGATTATACCTTTTATATGCCCTAATCAACTGAAAAAAATGCACAACTAAAAGTTGAGAATTATGTTTTATTCAGTGGGATTTCTGAGGACTTCAAGCCTGGTAAGCAGCCTCTCAGACAGCTCTGAGGGACTGCTCCAAAGAGGTAAAGGAGGAACCAGGATATATGGGAGTTTTGCAAAAAGACCAGGTAGTCTGAACTTCAAAATATTACCTTTAATTTAAAAAAATCCAGACACCTCAAGTTAATGAATTTAGTGTTTTTCTACCTATGGGAAGATGCAAGAGTCTGAACTCATTGAAATCATTCATTTGATATGCACCTCAGCTGGCTAGTTGCAAAGAAACCTGTTATTTTCCATCCTGAGTCCCCTCAGAGTGCACTGTTGGGGGTGGCTGCAGTGGCCGAGGACTTGGCAGTGGGCAGCCCATTTGTCTCCATCCTGGGTTCCCTCAGTGCTCACCATCCAAGGTGGCTGTAGTCACTTGATGGCTGCAATATCCTTTGTTTATTGATATGGCAGGCAACATTTTTCATTCACACCCTCTAATCTCTTTTTAATATAGAAACTATTATTATGTATAGAACTCATTTCCATTTATCTTAACATTTTCCATATTTTATACTTTTATATTTTCATATATGTTTATGGGAGATTCTTCTAGATTTTCTCCTCAGTCCAGGATTCAATTGTATTTATTTCCAACAGTCTTCATTTTCCTAAGTGTATTTGTTTGAAGACAATGATTATATTTTTTAATCCCAAAGCTTTCTTTTAATGCTTTCTTTTAACTTTGGTAATAAAGGCTTTGGTAGTTTCACAAATATAATGTAGACTTGCAATTTTAAAAGGTGAATAGGGTGTCATAAAATATTATCACTTTTCAGTCAGTAAATTTGGGAGAAACTATGCTTTAGTTATTCAGAAAATGTTAGTCCTCTCCTTTTCTACCACAATTTATTTTCATACATTGCTTAATGTTTACTTTTGTTAATTACTGCAAGAAGAAGCTTTACTTGCATGAAATTGGCAGTTTTCTAAAAGCAATTTCTGATTTACATCTGTGTCTGTGTATGCCCAAATCTTTCACAGAGATATATGATAGTCAGGAAAATGGTAGGGAGGTGGGGAGTTGCAATGAAAACAAACAAAAACAAAACAAAACAAGAAATAAATAAAAAAGAGAAACTAGACTATAACTGCAGAGTTCTACCAGTCTGGTGTGGAAATATTACTGTATTAGTATTAGTAATAAAAATGTGTTTTGTTTGTTTTGTTTTTCTTTTCTGCTTATTTCCATAGATACTCAAGATCAAGTGGCTCTCTGACAAATCAGATTTTCTGGTTAGTGAGCCATTTAGCAGAAGTATATTCCAAGGCCTCCTGAGAGTATGGTTGTGATTTCTGCACAAATCAGACAAATGAGAGAAAGGTCATGTGTGTGTCCATCTTTAGTCTTTTAAACTGTTCTTATTTTACAAACAATCTGTCAACCAGAAGTTAATGGGGGGATGGTTCCCCTGCCTCATCTCCAAGCAGGCAAAACTATTTTAAAAGGATGGTTTTCAGGGCTTCCCTGGTGGCGCAGTGGTTGAGAGTCCGCCTGCCGATGCAGGGAACGTGGGTTCATGCCCCGGTCCGGGAAGATCCCACATGCCAGGGAGCGGCTGGGCCCGTGAGCCATGGCCACTGAGTCTGTGCGTCTGGAGCCTATGCTCCACAACGAGAGAAGCCACAACAGTGAGAGGTCTGTGTACCGGGGTGGGGGGGGGAAGGATGGTTTTCAGACCTTAGGGACTTTAGTTCTTCAGTACTCTATCTATTAGAGATCCCCCTAATTTTCAATCGAGAAAAATTATCAATTATCTTCAGTCCTTTTCTTCTGTTTGTATAGTATATGTTTATTTTAGTATAAACGGTTCACAAGCTATTTAATTCCTAAAGATAGCATGATTTTTCTCTACATGAAAGCATGATCATGCCACATAATTCAGTGGCTTCTCATTGCTGAGAATATCTACCCTATTTATTTGGTATACCCTACCCTATTTGAGGCTGCTTTATTATTACACCCCTTTCTTTCATTCTTTGTCAGTTTCTTTCTTTATTTTTTTTAAATGTAGCATTTATCATTCTGCTCTTCTATCTTCCTCAGCACAAAATTTAGAAAGGTAAATACTAATCCATGGAGGAGTTAAATTTGGGGAATATTGGAATCTACTTCTTGGTAATTTGTCATTGAGAAACGTACATGTGTGTAGTTAGGAGTGAAAAAGTGACTACCGTAGAGTTAGTCTTTCAGGAGGCTCTGGGTTATTTGTGATTTTCAGCATTCTATAATTGTAAAATGTAGCTAGTTTTTTTTTTTTTTTTTGCGGTGCGCGGGCCTCTCACTGCTGTGGCCTCTCCCGTTGCGGAGCACAGGCTCCGGACGCGCAGGCCCAGCGGCCATGGCTCACTGGCCTAGCCTCTCCGCCGCATGTGGGATCTTCCCGGACCGGGGCATGAACCCGTGTCCCCTGCATCGGCAGACGGACTCTCAACCACTGCCCCACCAGGGAAGCCCTGTAGCTAGCTTTGCAAATAGTTTTTATAGTTGTGCAGTTTGCTCTCATTTCTATGTGACTTTAAGCCTTATATCACACAGGACGTGAGAATTTTTCCCCAGTGGGCCATGGAATCCCATGCTGGTTTTAAACACATCAGAGTGACTGTCCATAAATAAACCTTGATGGCTTTAAGGAAGTCTAAATGAGATTAAGAAAGTTTAAAACAGGAGAGTTCCATGAGCTTCAGCAAATGTATGTAGGCCTGGCATGGGAGTGGCGTTTTTTTACAGAGGCTGGGACAACCTGATAAAACCACACAGAATCAGCAAGGAGGCAGAAGTCCAGCCTTGAAATGTTCAGACTTCAGGGTGTTCACTGTAACACTGTGTGCAAGGTGGGGCTGTTGCAACCTGATATAAAGGACCAAATATTCCAACCTAGGGAAAAATCTCCCCATACACATGTCTTTGATTTATTAAAGAGATGAAGTAAATATTTACTTGTTTAACTTTGTTTTTTCAGCAGGCATGCAGCCTAGGATTTTAAACTGCAGTTAAGTCCTATCTATAAAGAACAAAAAGAATACAAAAGAAAAATGTATAAACAACTTGAACAGGTACTTCACAGAAGAAATATAAATGGTCAATCAATATATCAAGATGTGTTTAATATCGTTGATGGCCAAGAAAATGAAAATCAAGACCACAACAAAATAAAATTCTAGGTCCGTTTTATCAGCAAAAATTTAAATCCAGTATTACCAAATGTTAGAGAAATGGTTGCAAACCATGATTTACAGTTTGCTGATAGGAGTATGAGTTGTTGCAACACCTTAGAAAAGTTTAAGATGATCATTCCATATTTCATACACTGTAGTCGATCAATGCTGTCCCTTATAAAATAGCAAAAGAGATATGATAATAGTATTATTAGTCTTTTCTTTCTTAATTGTTGACAGCCTTACTTTATATATTCCATATATAGGTCCTTTGGTTATTATAAGTATAAACAAAATTGTTCCTGCCATCCAGGATCAAGTCATTTGTTACTGGTCACCCAACAACAGTGTACCCTAAGCGGAATTAAAGATAGAAAAAACAGGAATATATGGGCCCCTAGGTAGTTAATATGCATATCTAAGGAAGAATTTCAATGACCTCAGGTTCTTGCATTTTCCCTAATAGAGAAAAGCATTAAAATCACTACCTTGAGATGTCCGTTCTTCATGATTAGCTGGAATACTTCTTTGCTTGACTACATGTATTTCCCAGCCAAAATATTTATACATATACTGGCTTCTCCCCTACTTCTTCAGAGCAGTTCCTCAGAGCAATCTGAGAGGATGTCTCCTGGGCTACAGTCCTCAGTAAGGCCCTGAATAAAACTTAACACACAACTCTCACATTGAGCATTTTTCCTTCAGTTGACTTAAGTATTGCATATAACTTCTTACATACTGGCTTTTCACTTATTTAATGGTTTATTTAATGACCAAACATCTCTAATATTAATATAATAATATTGATTATTTTTGTGGATAAGGCTTTCTGTGTGCTTTTCAAGATATATTTACTTTACCTATATAATAAATATATTGTATATTAATATGCAATTATGTAATTTATAATGTATGTGTAATAAATTACATATAATTTATGGTTTCATTTGGTCATTTATAAACATAATCTACCAAGAATTGATTTTATGGCATAATTGATTTTATGGCATATCAAAAATTTGTTTTGATAGAGCACTACATTAAATAAAATATCCTTTATTCTTATTATGTACATATTCTTTCAGTCTTTTTAAATGAGCATCCTTATTATTTCCCTATTATTTCAGTATTATTTTAGTGGGTACCCTAGGATTGTAAAGCATATCCTTATTTTATTAAAGTTTAATATATATTAGAAATTTTACTGAAGTCTTTTGACAATATTAATGCTATTCACTTCCCCCAACTGTTTTTTAAAATTTAATTTTATATAATATTTTTATATAATTAATCAACATGCAAGACATAATTTTGCTTAATATAATCAATATTTAGATTGTGTAATATAGTCTACTATTCTCTATTTTTCTTCTCTTCCTGCTTTTATCTTATAGTTGTTTCAGCACACAACTTTTTTTTTTCTCGTACATTTGAGACTTTAAATACATAGTATTTTTCTTGCTTTTTCTCCTTGGAAAATTCATATTTCATTTTTCAGGTATCAGTTCCTTAATTAGCTCCTGTATATTCTTTTATGGTTTTCAATAAGAAACATATTTCTCTCAGATATACTTACCACCCTCTGCCAAATTTCCATTAGTGTAATAATTATATTGTATTTAATTATGTATTTTCCCAATTGTTTTCTCCCTAGGTATTTGAAGGCAAAGAATGCATGTTTCATGTTTTTATCTCTACTGCCTTGTGCATAACAATTACCTGGTAAATAATGGTTAGATCCACAAGTAAATTAACTCTCTGCCACAGATAATGCCCGCCACTTTATAAAGGATATCAAACAAATCCAGCTAACAGCAATGTAAAATTCACATTTTAGCATTTCATTTTATCTAAAATTCTAGACTTGTAAAGAAGCAGTAAAATAGGAGAAAAAATTCTTGATACAAATAGATCAAGAATAATGAAATTAGCAGACAAGGATTTAAACCAGCTACTCTCAATAGTATAAGCAGACAATTATTTGAAGCAAAACATCAACATGATAGATGCTATTAAAATAACACTTCTGAAGATAAAATTTTTAATATTTTTAGTTAAAATACATCAGATGAAACTAAAAGCAGATTAAAAAAAACTGCAGAAGAAACAATATATATATAACGTACCTGATGGTATAGCAATACTATCTATTCAAAATGAAGTACAAAGAGAAAAAAAGACTAAAAAACCATGAACAGATCATCAGAGACGTAGGGGACAATATCAAGCAATCTCTAGAAGAAGAGGTTTGTTGGTTGGTTGGTAGAGGGAATAAAAAACTATTTGAAGAAAAAAATAGCCAAATATTTTCTAAATTTGTCAAAACAATCTAAAGCTAAAAATCCAAGAGACTAAAAACCCTAAAGACAAATAAACTTAAGAAAATCAAACCAAGGCAAGTCATTCTCAAATTGCTGAAAATAAGTGATAGAGGAACGTATTTCATACCGAGCAACATTGTTAAAGACTTCGTCAGACTCATCTGAATTTGTGCAAACCTACAGACCGCAGTACAGAAAGGAAAAAAGCAAATCAAAACTGTGTTGGTTGGCAACCTCAGGAGTTCCTCCACATGAAATATGAAACAAACCCCCATACTTTGAGGGCAAGGAGAGACCCAAAAGAAAAGCAGGCCACTCCAAATTTGTAGGTGGCAGGTTTAATAAGCAAGGGAACTTACATAAGAGGCTTGTATTGGGCAGCTGCAAGAAGAATAGATCTCCATACCCACATACCAAACCTTAAAATTTATATAGAGGACTTAACTGGGTTCAGCCAGGTATACTGTCCAGGGGGTCTCAACAGCACATTGCTCTCTCAAGGCTGTGTCCCTGAAACAGCTCTCAGCATGGGAATGGTGGACAGAACATACACGCTAAGGACAGGGGAAGGGGGAAGAACCTCCAATTGCCTGAGTCCAGCTCACAGGTCAACTGGCAATCACACTCTCTATGATATCTTCCAATAAACTATCTACTTAGAATTCTAGGTCCAGTAAAAAATTCAAAAGTAAAAATAAGATTTTTTAAGCTAAAAGTTGAGAAAATGTATCACTGTTAGATCTGCATGACAAGAAATATTATAGGAGGTTCTTCCACCCAGAAAGAAAATGATACCAGATATATATTTAGATCTATGCAAATCAATGAAGAGTGCCAAAAAATGTTAAAACAGGAAGAATGACACCAGTTAGCACAGCACTTTAAAGTAACATACATGGAGATGTTAGAAAAGTTTAGAAAAAAGGTGGACTAAACTTTTAATGAATTGATCTCTATTATAAGTACATTTCAAAGCAGGAATGTCATTCTTTACCAGAACAATAGGGAAATAAATAGACAAGAGTGACTGTCACTGTGTAATTTTCTAAATGTTTTATGAATTTTAGCTTCAGTCATAAAAAGCCCTCCCTTTCTCCCTTTCCCCTTTCCAATCTTTACTTCATGTTGACATCATTGTAGCCTTAGTATATGCTACAAAAAAATCACCATGCTAGGCTTAGACCAAATAGTTGGCTACTGTTGTGAATGAATCTGGTATTATGGTCATTTTAAGACAAACTTAAAGAAAACTTTAATGCTGCCTCTAAGATTATCTGATTTCTTTCCAATTAAATCTACATGTGCAGACACTTTCTTTTTTAATAAATATAATTTATATTTACTATAGAAAAATTAGTTTTAGAACTCAATATTTTTGACAACAAAATCATATTTTTAACAAGTTTCTTTGAATGCAAAAACAGGAAATATTTTTAATCTGCATGTTTCCTCATCATTCTTCATTTTTTGTTAACCTAACTTTATATACACAATTAAAACTACAAAAGTGAGACACCTCAGACTGTCACTGATACCAAAACTTTTATTTTCCAAGGGCCAAATAGTAAATATAAACTATATTTGTGCATGCAAAACTGGTTGTAAAGTATTATGACTACTCCTATTTCTCAAGACAATGTACCATTTGGCTAACTGCTAGGGCTCATTCTTAGGAAGTTCAGTATTTTGGCTTGTTTTTTTCCTATTTAGATTTTTTTACAGTCATATTGAGAATGAGAATTAATCACTTTTGTCTTTCTTTTCAAATACTTCTGAATTATGTATAGCTAAAACTGTTCTTTTTCAGAAATATAAATTATTAAATTGATCTTTCCAGGGTCAGCAGAGATTGTCTTTACTTTGTACTTTAATCATGTTCTTAACCAAACTACTTAAAAATATTTTTTATAAATTTGTGAGGAATATGTTTTCAGAGAACATCTTTTTATAAGTCATAAAATTTACTCCTATAACTTACTTCTAACAGACCAAAAGAGAAAGAATATAAAACTGCAGAAAATGTGGTAGAAATTTTATTGTCACTTTGTTCTGGTTTTACACTCCACATAATAGGGAGCAACTTAGAGCATAAGAATCTAAAATCACCATCAATATCCCTTCTTAGAGATTGACTTTTATGTTTAGTATTGACTACAAAAATTTAAACTGACAGACGAATAAGTAGAGAAAGAGAGACAGATGGGAGGGTGGATGAGAGCGGGAGAGGAAGAGATAATATCCATTGAATGAATAACAAAATTTACAACAAGGACATGTAACAAACAGAAAAATCAGTAGAGGCAATGGTGGGTGTGGGTGTGGATTGATCTTCAAGAAAGGATTATGTAAGCTACCAGAGTAGCCAAATTAGTGTATCATATATTAAATATTGCCTTGTTCTATGATAAAGAGAATATAGCAACAATTGAACAGCAAGTTTTGTTCTGATAATTTTGGTTTGCAAGTATGTAGTATGTAATACTAAAGAAACAAGTATATTCTCTTTATTAGACTAAGTGTAAATCACCTTGTAATCTTAGGAATTTAGAGTTTTCAATTGTACCTATTTACTCGAAATCAATTTTTCACTACAAATCAATTATTAAAACAAAAATATGATTATTTTCTCATAAATCAATTACTGGTATGTATACTAATAAGTATTGTGTTTTAGCTTGTTATTTGCATCTTAATCTTTTAAGACACATTTCAGAAAAATTACATTTCCCTCATTGTATTATTGCTAGACTCAGTAATATCTTCAATTTTAATACCTGTGTTATTTTGCAACATGTTTTAAAAAATCCATGGCAAAAACGTTATTCTTATCTTTTGTTGATCAAGTATTCTTTAATGTAAATTAAATAAGTATTCAGTTTTAATATATACTAAATTTAAATAGCTCTTGTTAATGTGGAGTACTATCCTAGGCCATCAAACTAGCAGATTAAAATAAAATTATGATTAGCCCTGTAAATTGTTATGTTATATCTTTGCTTATTTAATTGTCTTTTAAAAAATATTTATCAAAATTTCAAGAATAAATGATGAATTCAGAGTTTATATTTCTCATTATTTTTAATAAAGTTGGTAATCATTTATCAAATAAACCATTAGATAAAACTCAACCAAATCAGTAGAAATCTGCTAATTTTCAACTGTTGACAAATATTAGCCAGCTGATGTATTTTTGTCAATTTGACTGGAAAAATATATTTGCCACCTTTTTAGCTAATAACAATATAGATTTTCAAAAAGTACTTTATGAAAAAGTTGAGTCAGTAATTTTTTTCTTTATAGTTGGAGAGTTAACTTATCTACTGCCATAAATATTTCAGTTCATACACTGTGTATATTAGCACTTCAAAATATCCCTACCTTTTGAAGTAATGTATATCCTCACCTCTTACAACTCCATCAGGAAGAATGAGACAAGGGTTCACTTTTAGCTCTGTGTTTTTTGTTTGTGATCTTAGGAGTTATTAACATGAGAAAAATCTGAATCCTAGTTTTGTTATCCAGAAAGTAAGGGGCTATATTATGACTATTCTCATTGTTTGATTTAATGATTAATCTACTAAGGTATGTTCTCTTTTCACTGAAATATAAATTATGATATATAAATGATAATACACTTTTTTTTTCTGTCTGACTTTGAGAACACTTCTTATTATAATGTCTTTACATGTACAACAAAATTAAACATGGACTAAGTAAGACATTACTCTGAGTTATAAAGCTATATGTCTATCATGAAATCCTAGTAATATCATAAAAGATAAAAGCATGTTTTATTTTTATAGACTCACTATGACAAAAGATTAAATTATAGCCTAATAATTCATGTTTCCTGGCTTTTATGTCATTTATGTGGCATGCAATTATCAGATGTATTTTCAACATATTTTTGGTTCTTTTCTAATTTTATGAATGCTATAAACCACTATTTTTGAATATGGACGTCATATAACTATATACTAGAATATGAAGTTACTATTCACTTGCCAAAATTTAAAAGGCATGTAAAATAAATATGTACTGTAAGAAAAGATGAGTTTTGTTGATAGGCTCAAAATGATAGAAGGAGCATAGCTTGAATTCATAACCATACAAAAATATTCAATACTTTCATTTAAATTATATCTACTGGGATCTGAGGCAGTTTGTGTTAAAACTAAAGTAGTAAAAACCCGATATTTCCAAAGAGAAGATAATGTATTATATAGATTTCATTTTAGAAATCTGAAAATCTCCTAAAACGTACCATAACACACACGCCAATAAAATAATGTCATTCAACAGCAGTATCTAATAAATAGAAGCCACTGGGGATTTTTTTTTTTTTCTTTTGTGGTACGCAGGCTTCTCACTGTTGTGGCCTCTCCCGTTGTGGAGCACAGGCTCTGGACATGCAGGCACAGCGGCCATGGCTCACGGACCTAGCCACTCCATGGCACGTGGGATTTTCCCGGATCGGGGTACGAACCCGCGTGCCCTACATTGGCAGGCGGACTCTCAACCACTGCACCACCAGGGAAGCCCCACTGGGGATGATTTTTAACCTCAGTTACCCACTGGTGAATACCTGCTCCCTGGTAAAGAAACATGGAAGGCTACTTCAGTCATAAAGCTCATTTGGAACTCATCTAAGGCAAGTCAGGACATATGTGAATCAAATGTAAATTTACCTTAGGCTCAAACTGAAATCCTAGTTGTATAAGGAAAAAGAAAAAAAAAATTCTAGAAATAAACTCAATTTTGAGCTTTCTAAAATTATAAATATAGAAAATTGACACTTTTTTTTGCTCACTTACATATTAGAGGTCTAACTTCAACAATTTACTAAATCTTAATGTAAATTGGTACATTCATCACTAAAACAACAGCAAATAATCCCTATCACACATGAATGTTGCATTCATTGTACCAAATTTACAAACACTTTAGCATCATTATTAGTCATAATTAAATGTTAATATATACACTGTCTTATGCATGTTATAGTTTCATTCCTTTCTCACATCAAAACTGACTATATCAAAGTTAAGAATGTCCATTCATCATAAGATACTATTAAGAGATTGAAAAGAAAAGCTACCAAGAGGGAAAGATATTTATAGTATGTACATCCAACAAAGCGCTCAAATCAATAACAGAAGACAGAACCACCACCAACCTTAAATTGGACAAAATTTTGGGGGAAAAATAAAACACTTCAAAAAAGAGGATATCCAAAGAGTAATTAAACATATGAAAATGTTCTCATCATCATTGCTGTTCAGAGTATTTTCAGTTAAAACCACAGTGAACTACCAAATGCACCATCCAGGTGGAAAATCCCAGATGTTAGCAGCAATTAGAAGCAAATGGAAATCTCATATCCTTCTGGTGGATCTATTTATCAGTATAAAACAGTTCAAGAGTATCACATATAGTAAAAATACACATACACTGTGACAAACAATTTTATGCCGAGGCATTTATACAACAAAAATGTTTACATATATTTAAAAAAATACATGGTAGCAGTATAAATAATAGTCATAATAGAAGCTACCTGAACCTACATCAGTAAAATGAATAAATAAATTATAATGTAGTCTCATAATGAAACATTATACAACAATGCAAATGAAGAAACTTCTACTATATACATCAACACTGGATGAATCTCCAAAACAGTACTTGGAGTGAAAAAACTGAGCACAGAAGACTATATACTGTATGAGTTAAATTTTATAATATTCAATAGCAAGAAAAATTAATCTATGCTTTTAGAAGCCAGGATATTGTTTACATTTGGAAATGGAGATCATGTAGTGACTAGAAGATTTCCTGAATCAAGATAATATCACTTGATCTTATAACAGGTTATATAGATGAATTTTCAGTTTGTAAAAATTGTGTGCTCTATACTTATAAATTGTGTACTGTTATGCTTTTATATATTATGAAAAATGTATAAGAATTATAATAAATTGAATTAAATCTATTTAAAAAAATAAAGAGTATAGTCTTGCTTATCAAATATGATATACTAAAAATACAGTATAATTTTAAAGATATGGTACTGGCATAGGACTAGAAAAATAGACAAATGGAAAAGAACAGAGACCCCAGAGACAGTTTTACATACAAAGGAACTTGAGATATAATCAAAATCATATGGCAAAATCATAAAGATAAATTAACAGCTTTAGCATTAAAGAAAAACTCACTTTTTAAATTTTGTTTTATTGTTCGCTTTTAGCAAATCCATCAAGTGAAGAATTTGATTCCTACTTTACTGCACCAAATGGGTAAAAGCAAAAACTGGAAAGTAAGATTACAAATCTAGTGAAAGAAAATACTGGAGAATATATTTGTACCCTAAGGATGGAAGTAAGCTCAACACACACATCAAAATATAAAAACAATTGGTATTGACAAGAATTCTGTCCTTGACCAAACTTTAGTCAGGTTTCTTTGAGCTCTCTTCTAGATGAAACCCAACCTTTGGGCTTCCATGTCTGTCACTTTTTTTTTTTTTTTTGCAGTACACGGGCCTCTCACTGTTGTGGCCTCTCCCGTTGTGGAGCGCAGGCTCCGGACGCACAGGCTCAGCGGCCATGGTTCACAGGCCCAGTCGCTCTGCGACATGTGGGATCTTCCTAGACTGGGGCATGAAGCTGTGTCCCCTGCATCGGCAGGTGGACTCTCAACCACTGCGCCACTAGGGAAGCCCCATGTCTGTCTTTGTATCACCCAATTTTAACAACAATCTTGTTAAGTTGGTTTGTGAGAATTCCCCATCCTCGATATCTGATTATCCCTGATATCTAATCAAATTCCTAATCCTCCACCATCCCTCAGGTGATATCTGATCACCCTGGCCTGCTTTCAGCAATAATTCTATGAGATTTGTTTAGCTAGAATCTTCTCTTTCCCCTGATGTCTCCTCTGAATAATTTTCCATTCACCAATCCCCTACCACAATCTTTGGCTATAAATCCCCACTTTTCCTTGTCATATTTGGAATTGAGCCTAGTTCTATACTGAGATTTATTTGCTCTTATTACAATAGATCCTGAGTGAAATCTGTTTCTAACCATTTTAACTACTGTCAAGCTCTAGTTTTTCATTGACAGGTAGCATGATTAATTTTATCAAAATTTAGGTGATGAAGGACATTGGCAGATAACAGATTGAGCAAAGATATTTGTAACATTGAAAACTAAAAAGAGACAAAAATCCAGAAATGCAAGACATCCTAAAACTGAAAAAATATGCAAGGGATGTAACCAGGTAATCAACAGAAAGAAAACACAAATGGGTAACTATACAAAAAGAAGTACTTGTATTCATTAGTAATAAGGGAAATGAAAACTAAACCAATATAGATACCAGATTCTACTCAAGAGATTAGTAAACATTTCACAATTTGGTAATGCTAACTGGAATAGAATTAGGACTAAACATGTCAGCCCTGCACAAAAATATCTGGAAGTGCTTGGGCAAATTTATCATTTTTATATCCTATTATATAGAAAGCCTTCTCCTGGGAAAAAATATCTTGTGAAATGCTTGGCAGATCTCTAATGGGACACACATTTATCTATTCCTTGTTGCACTGCTTTTTTGATGGGAAAATAGAGGGAAACTTGGTGTCCATCACTAGCAGAAGATAAAAGTACAATGCAACTTATACATGCCATGGAACACTTGGCAGACAATTAAAGCAATAAAACTAGATGCACACAGTAATATGGGTAGATTAAAATCTCTTGTTCAGTTAAAAAAAAAAAGCAGAATGTCACTTTCTGTATACTGAAAACATTCAAATATAACATAAATATTATACTACACAATATATAAAAATTACAATAAATACACATTAATTCAAGGCACCAAGCCAATCACATTAAAGTGGTTGTTTTTGAGAGGGTGGAGAAAGGAGCGAATGTTGTTATGAAAGAATAAATGAACAAAATAAATGGAACCCTCTATTGATCAATAATAATAGTTGCTCAATAATGAAGCAAGAATGAACTCAAAATTTTTAAATTTACATATAGAAGAGGGCATTGATTTGACAGACAAGCTCTGCATGAAAGAAAAGCACTGAAAGAGGATGTAACAAACAACACAATCAAAAAATGGGTGTAATACCTAAATAAACATTTCTCCAAAGAAAACATAGAGATCGCCAAGAAACACATGAAAAAAATGCTCAAATCACTAATTACTAGAGAAATGCAAATCAAAACTACAGTGAGATATCACCTCACACTGGTCAGAATGACCATCATCCCAAAATATACCAACAAAACATGCTGTAACGGGTATGGAGAAAAGGGAACCTTTTTGCACTGTTGGTGAGAATGTAAATTGATACAGCCACTATGGAGAACAGTATGGAGATTCCTTAAGAAGATAAAAATAGAACTACCATGTGACCCAGCAATCCCACTACTGGGCACATACACTGAGAAAACCATAATTCAAAAAGACTCATGCACCCCAATGTTTATTGTTCATTGTAAATGTTCATTTACAATAGCCAGGACATGGAAACAACATAAGTGTCCATTAACAGAGGAATGGATAAAGAAGATGTGGCACATATATACAATGGAATATTAGTCAGCCATATAAAGACTGAAATTGGGTCATTTGTAGAGATGTGGATGGACCTAGAGGCTGTCATACAGAGTGAAGTAAGTCAGAAAGAGAAAAACAAATATCATATATAAATGCATATATGTGAAATCTTAAATATTGGTATAGGGCTCCCCTGGTGGCGCAGTCATTGAGAGTCCACCTGCCGATGCAGGGGACATGGGTTCGTGCCCTGATCCGGTAAGATCTCACATGCCGTGAAGCGGCTGGGCCCGTGAGCCATGGCCACTGAGCCTGTGTGTCCGGAGCCTGTGCTCCACAACGGGAAAGGCCACAACAGTGAGAGGCCCGCATACCACAAAATAAAAAAAAAAAAAAAGAACTTGGTATAGACGATCTTATTTAAAAAGGAGAAATAGAGACACAGATGTAGAGAACAAACTTATGGATACCAAGGGGGAAATGGGGGGGTGGGATGAATTGGGAGATCGGGATGGACATATATAATCATTGATACTATGTATAAAATGTATAACTAATGAGAACCTAATGTATAGCACAGGGAACTCTATTCAATGCTCTGTGGTGACCTAAATGGGAAGGAAATCAAAAAAGAGTAGATATATGTATACATATAACTGATTCACTATGCTGTACAGTAGAAACTAACACAGCATTGTAAAGCAACTATACTCCAATAAAAATTTAAAAATAATAAAAAGCTCAGCAATAGAAAAAAAAGAAGAGGATGAATGTACTGTGAATAAGAATTTGTTTTTAATGTTTCTGAAAGTCTGGATTACTTCAAGAATGAAAAGTTTTCCTTTTTTCCTGAGGGGTTTCAGAATTTCAATTACACTCACAATTTTATATTATATATATATATATATATATATACACACACACACACGTATATATAGTGTGTTGTTATGAATGAAGAGTACCAAGTACCAAAGATATTATATAATAGGAATACAATTACAGAAGATATCAAGAGAAAAATTAATAAATTAAGACCTAACAGCAGAAATTTTGCTACTCAATGCATTTGAATTAAAACTTTATTATTACTAATTTATAAAACTTCATAGCATACTTATTCAAATCTTTACTCATTATAACTTTTTTCCTATCATGGAACAGATTTT
Organism: Monodon monoceros; assembly: GCF_005190385.1. Taxonomy (NCBI): domain Eukaryota; kingdom Metazoa; phylum Chordata; class Mammalia; order Artiodactyla; family Monodontidae; genus Monodon; species Monodon monoceros. Next base: position 41,110,974 of record NW_021703785.1, read on the forward strand.
CCATTCTTAAGATTCACTGAGCTAGAATCTTTAGAAATCTTAAATATAAATTAAAATTTTTAGAATTTTTTTAAAGCGATCATTTGGTAAAATAAGATTATTTGCAACCTGCTACCAGTTTAGGACGCAGTCAATTTAAATTAAATTTAAAGCAATGTAAATTTAAACATGAATCAATATTTATAAGCTTACAGTTACATAATTATTCAAAATTTATCCACGAAAAGTCATATTAAAAATGAATCCCATATTTTGCTATAATATAACAAAAATAAAGAACACATTGTCATCATTTTTTAAGTGGTCAATAACTAAAAATAGTAAACCAGGTTCCAATATACTTGGATTCTAAACATTTGTTGAGTAGATGTTCTGTGAAAGTGGTTCCACATGTAGATGTATTTTTGATGTATCAGTGGAGAGAAGGTGAGCTCCACATCCTACTCCTCTGCCATCTTGATCCACTCCCCTAAACATTTGTTAATATTTCTGTGGTAATATTAGAAAAGATGGACATGCTCAAAGCTGTACACTTGACATATAAGCCTTTACTACAGCCTTTACTTTTTAAAATGTTTCTCTTATAATTAAAATTTGTTCAACCCCAAAAAATTACTCAAGCAAAAAACTAAAACTACTTTTAGTATGGTTCTATAGTATGGTAGTAAATTGTGCATAAAGTGCTATTCTTTTAATTACAGGATGAAAAAAATAGCCAAATTAGCCTCAGAAACAAGTTCGAGTAGATTCTTGAAATGATAACGTATTTTGCTTTCCCTTCAGACATGAATTTATGCAAAAGTGTAAAGAGATCACAGTTACTACTTGCTTCAGGAGGCAGTAACATGTTCTACTAAGCTAACGTCAATAGTTAAAATATTTTCTCCGTTTCAGTTAATTTACAGGAAGAAATTTAGCAAGTCTCAACTAATCCACATTAAATCAAATATCATTTCTATTTTTTAGGATTTACTAGGGAAAAATTTAAAAGTTAAATCACATTAAGTGAATTTATCATGACATAGTGTTAATATAAAAGAAATGTAACAACATATATATGTATCATAAAAAAGCAGTCCTAGAATACCACTTTTAACAAATATATTATTTTATTTAGATATGATGGTAAGCTGGGACGAAGTGAGAGAGTAGCATTCACATATGTACACTACCAAATGTAAACTAGATAGTTAGTGGGAAGCAGCCACATAACACAGGGAGATCAATTCGGTGCTTGGTGTCCACCTAAAGGGGTAGGATAGGGAGTGTGGGAGGGAGACGCAAGAGGGAGGGGATATGGGGATATAGTTGATTCATTTTGTTATACAGCAGAAACTAACACAACATTGTAAAGCAATTATACTCCAATAAAGATGTTAAAAAAAATAAAATATATGTAACACTAAAAAAAAAGATGGTCATTTAATTAAAAAGAAAAATGTCATACTCTGCTAATATTAACTTGTATTCCAAGACTAACTCACATTCAAATAATTGTAACATTCAAACTTCTTAATTAGCATGTGTGATATCAGATAGATATTTAAAAACAAATGGTTAGAATTACATAATTGGAAAGAGCTATTTACTATTGAGTTCAGGAACTATTGTTTTTAATTACTAGATTATAACCTATGAAATTTGACAAAATATCTAAGCCTACTCAGTAGGCAACAAACCCAATTCTAGGTAAGAGGAAAGTCTATAAATAGTTCTGTAGAGGACTATACCTAAAAGAGACTGGAATATTGGGTATATTGCAAATTTTATACCTCAGGAACATAATTGCTCTGGTGTTTCATGCAATCTAGAAAATCTATTCATACCATCAAGAGTTGATCCAGTAGATTTTGCCATAATCAAAAATAGTGAAAAGTGAAAGTAAAAAGCAAGGTCTTTAGAAGCAAGAATTAGATTGATACACAGAATGAAACATTTATAATAATAGAGAACTTTTTAGCCATACTTAAAAATATATGTGTTATGGAGTGAATATTTTGTGCCTCCACAAAATTCATGTGCTGAAATCTTAACCCCTTGGTGTGGCTGTAATCTGGAGATAGGACCACTAAGGAAGTAATTAAGGTTACATGAGGTCATAAGGTTTGTTCCTTGATACATTACAATTAATGTTCTTATAAGAAGAGACACAAGAGAGCTCACAAGAGCCCTGAGGACATAAAGAAGAATGCAATCATCTGCAAAACAAGAAGAGAGCTCTTACCCAAATCTGAATTGACTAGAACCTTATGCTTGGACTTCTAGCCTCTAGAGGTGTGAGAAAATAAATTTATGTTTTTTAAGCCACTCACTCTATGATATTTTGTTATGACAGCCGTAGTTGACTAATACAATGTCTGCTAATTGTGCATTTCAGCTTTATGAGAATCTGTGAGTTGGTTAGATATATCCAATGAACTTGGAAATGAACTCAAAATGTTACTCAACATTATAAAATTTTTTTAAAAGAATGTTAAATATCTTAATTAACTTATTCAGTATGCCATTTTAAAATATAAATTTTTTAAAACAGTCATACTGAAAGCAACAATCACTCACTCACCAAAAGTACTTTAATCTAAGTTTGGGGAAAAATAAGTAATCTAAGTAATCTTTGCTATCAGAAGTGCATTTTATATTTGGGTGCATAAATTTACAACACAGGCTTTGGAGGTAGAGAGAGGAAATCAGGGGAAAAAAGCTTCTTTAAAGTATTTTAATGAAAAGGACTTTGGGATGATCTTGTAGATATTGAGGAGACTATAAAGAACTTTAAAAAAGGAGCAGCATGATAAAATTTGTGCCTTAAGACTCCTCTGACTTCAGAGAGAGCAGACTGAGAGAGAAAAACCCAAACCAATAGCAGAGAGGCAAGATAGAAGAATAATAACATCTATGTGTGAGAAAATGAAGGCCTGACACCATGCAACTGCCAATGTATTGAAGAAGAAGGGTAAGTCTTGATATATATTTAGTTTTAGAATCAATTTAATAGGCTCTATGCCTGAGTATATTTTAGAGAGATAGTTAATTAAAGTAAATATTTCTGGCTACTATGACTAGGGACATTCTGGGACTGAAAAACATGGCAGATATAGTAGTAAATATATCAAATTAAATTTTAGAATTATTGATTTTAAGTTGTCAGATGTAAAAGTGGACATATTCATTACACATAGATATATAAGTTTAGAGCTCAGACTGGAGAAAATTATGATCTAGAGATTCATGTGTGGCTAAACACCAAATACAGTTGTACTTCAATACCCATTGGGGATTTGTTCCAGGAATCCCCACACCAAAATCTGAGGATGCTCAAGTCCCTCATATAAAATGGCATAGTACAGTCAGCTCTGCATATCCCTGGGTTCTGCATGCATGGATTAAACCAATGGTGGATCAAAATCTGTGCTTGGTTGAATATGCAGGTGAAGAACCATTCGAGACCAAGGGAGGACTGTTCATCAACTAGCAACATCTTATCTAGTGTGATATAAAGAAGAAAAAGGTACACTTCATAAGCTATTCACTCCATATTTATTAAGTATCCATTTCTGCAAACGAATAAACCCAAAGTTACTGGTTTGAAACAAAAATAAGCACTGATTATCTCTAGCTTCTGTAGGCCATGATTCAAATAAGTCATATGAGTATGAAATATTTTCTTGACAAAGTCTGTGGTACAGCTGTAATATATGAAAGCTAGATCTGGAGTAATTTAATTCATTCACATGTCTGATAGATGACGTTGACTATCACCTGGGGGCCTAGCTAGGACTATCAGGCAGAACACCTGCATGTGGCCTCTGTATATAACCTGATTTTTCTCACAATATTTTGACTGTATTACAGGAGTAACCTATCAGAAAAAAGAGTGTTTTTTTGGGAGGAAGCCATGTTATCTTTTATAATCTAGCTTTGGAAATTAAGCAGTATCATTCTATTTGTTTTAGTTACAGAGGTCCACCAAGTTTAAAGATTATATCTTACTATTTGGTGGTCAACATAACAATGAAAAAAAAGCATTGGGATATGAAAAAGGAAATAAAGGTGAGACCAGATATTGATGAAATTCAAAAGAGAAAAAATGTTTTTAAAACCTATGAGAATATGTCCAGTAGTGAGATTGCTCTGTCGTATGGTAGTTCTATTTTTAGTTTTCTAAGGAACCTCCATACTGTTCTCCATAGTGGCTGTATCAATTTATATTCCCACCAACAGTGCAAGAGTATTCTTTTTCTCCACACCCTCTCCAGCATTTATTGTTTCGAGATTTTTTGATGATGGCTGTTCTGACCTGTGTGAGATGATATCTCATTGTAGTTTTGATTTGCATTTCTCTAATGATTAATGATGTTGAGCATTCTTTCATGTGTTTGTTGGCAGTCTGCATATCTTCTGTGGAGAAATGTCTATTTAGGTCTTCTGCCCATTTTTGGATTAGGTTGTTCGTTTTTTTGTTATTGAACTGCATGAGCTGCTTGTAAATTTTGTAGATTAATCCTTTGTCAGTTGCTTCATTTGCAAATATTTTCTCCCATTCTGAGGGTTGTCTTTTGGTCTTGTTTATGGTTTCCTTTGCTGTGCAAAAGCTTTGAAGTTTCATTAGGTCCCATTTGTTTATTTTTGTTTTTATTTACATTACTCTAGGAGGTGGGTCAAAAAGGGTCTTGCTGTGATTTATGTCATATAGTGTTCTGCCTATGTTTTCCTCTAAGAGTTTGATAGTGTCTGGTTGATTTTTGTGTATGGTGTTAGGGAGTGTTCTAATTTCATACTTTTACATGTACCTGTCCAGTTTTCCCAGCACCACTTATTGAAGAGACTGTCTTTTTCTCCACTGTATATTCTTGCCTCCTTTATCAAAAATAAAGTGACCATATGTGCGTGGGTTTATCTCTGGGCTTTCTCTCCTGTTCCATTAATCTATATTTCTATTTTTGTGCCAGTACCATACTGTCTTTATTATTGTAGCTTTGTAGTATAGTCTGAAGTCAGGGAGCCTGATTCCTCCAGCTCCATTTTTCATTCTCAAGATTGCTTTGGCTATTCAAAAAGAGTCATGTACCAAAATGTTCATTGCAGCTCTATTTACAATAGCCAGGACATGGAAGTAACCTAAGTGTCCATCAACTGATGAATGGATAAAGAAGATGTGGCACATATATAGAATGGAATATTATTCAGGCAAAAAAAGAAGCAAAATTGAGTTATTTGTAGTGAGGTGGATGGACGTAGAGTCTGTCATACAGAGTGAAGTAAGTCAGAAAGAGAAAACAAATACTGTATGCTAACACATATATATGGAATCTAAGAAAAAAAAAAAGGTCATGTAAAACCTAGGGTAAGATGGGAATAAAGACACAGACCTACTAGAGAATGGACTTGAGGATATGGGGAGGGGGATGGGTAAGCTGTGACAAAGTGAGAGAGTGACATGGACATATATACACTACCAAACCTAAAATAGATAGCTAGTGGGAAGCAGCTGCATAGCACAGGGAAATCAGCTCGGTGGTTTGTGACCACCTAGAGGTGTGGGATAGGGAGGGTGGGAGGGAGGGAGATGCAAGAGGGAAGAGATATGGGAACACATGTATATGTATAACTGATTCACTTTGTTATAAAGCAGAACCTAACACACCACTGTAAAGCAGTTATACTCCTATAAAGATGTTAAAAAAAATAACATTAGAATAAAAGGTGGTTCTTTTAAAGAAGTCGATAAAATTTATAACCCTCTAGGTAAAATTGCTAAGAAAAAAGGGAAAAGACGTTCTCAATATCAGGAAAGAAAATGAGGGTACCATTACAGATCCAACAGTCATTAAAATAATAAAAAAAAGAACTACTTTGAAAAAAATTAAACTCATAATTTTGAAAACTTAGATTAATTGGAACAATTCTTTGAAATAAATTTTAAAAAACTATCAAACTTAACTAAAAAAGAAACAGATAACCTGAATGGCTCTAGATAAATTAATAAAATTAAGCTTTTGGTTAAATCCTGCCAAAGAATGAACTAAAGACCTCAAAATAGCTTCACTAGGAATTCTCCCAAGTGTTTCAGGAAGGAATAATTGCGATTTCACAAAATTGCTTCCAGGAAACAAAAGAAAAAATAATAATATATCCAAACTTTTTTATGAAGTCACAATAACCCTGCTACAACTATCAAAGTATTACAGGAGTTGTTAACTAAACACCAACATGTCTCATAAAAATAGACACAAACATTCTTCCAAAACATTACCAAATTGAATCTAGCAACATGTGTAAAGGATACTACATAATAGCAAAATAAGGTTGTCCCAGGAATGCCAACATGGTTCACCATTACAAACTCAGTCTAAGAAATCATAATAAGAAGAGAGTAAAAAATAAAAGTCATATGAACATCTCAGTAAATGACAAAAAAGCATTTCACAAAATTCAACAACCATGCAGGATAAACACTCATCAAACTGTGAATAACATTGAATCTATATAACCTTATAAAAAAGCATCTACAAAAATCCTACTACTCACATCATACATATATGAAAAACTGAATGCTTTCCCTCAAGATCAAAAATAAGATTGTCCACTCCCACCACTTCAAAACAATGATGTAGTGAATGTCTCAGTTAGTAGAATAAGAAAAAATTAGTAATAATAAAGGGCATAGTGCTTTAAAGGGAAAAAATAAACATGTCTCTATTCTCAGATGATTTAAGTATCTATGGAGAAAATCTAAAGGAATCTTAATAATGTTTTAAAAGCTCCTGAAGTAATAAATGAATTTAAGAAAGTTGAAAAATACAAAGTCAACATAAAAAATCAATTCTATAACTGCACTATAAACAATTAGAAAGTGAAAGGTAAAAGTATCATTTAAAATAGCTTCAAAAGCATGAAATATTAGTTAAATATCTAATAATGTATGCAAAATATGTATGCTGAAAACTGAAAAACCATGATAACACAAATTAAAAGATACCTAAATCAATTTCAGGGGCATAATTTGCAGTATTTTTGGTACATATTCATAAACTGAGTCCAAAATTTCCATGGAAAGGTGAAATAAATGTAATTTATTCTGTTTAGCCAAAACAGTTTTGAAAAAGAGGAACAAAATTAGAGAACTTGTCCTCAAGAATTACTATAAACTACAGTAATCCTGACAGGGATTACTACTCCCATGTACTTGAAAAATACACATAAGAAAGAGTTGGCAGGTAGGCTGGACTCTTTTGGATTCTAATCCATTATAACATGAAGGTATTAAAAGTTTGTTAGAGGTTAGTTTTTTTTTTTTTTCCTTATTCCCATCTATAGTAGCTTTTTCCTCTTCCTGTTTTACCAGTTAATATATCAGCTGTAGGTGTTTTAAATCCTAGAGTTTTATTTAGGTGGCTTTAGTTCTGTTCTCTGTTGAATTTTAAAGATTGTATTTTTGTAATTCACTCTTTTCTTTTTAATGGAGAGGGTGACAGGTTTATGGTTTTTCATGCTATTGTTTTTCTTAATGTTTTTCATGAATTTATGTATTCCAACCAGAAGTACATAATGCACTATTAGTCTGAGTTTTAAATTAAAAAGTAAAACATGTTTCTCAGAAAGAGCATATTGAATTTTCTACATGCCACTGAATAAAGGTAAAATAAGGTTAGTAATGATGTTCTCCACATTTATTTAATGCCTACTCTGTGTCAGGCACTGTCATAAGCATCCCTAGTTACTCATGCACCAACTCTTACAGTATCTATCAAATGAAAAAAGATGATGTTAATTTTTTTGCTCAATGTTACATAGTTTGTAAGTTGTGGAATTCATAGTTGAACACTTGTATTCTAATTACTGAGAGAGGTTTCTCTTCCAAGTTTCTGCTTGATCAAGATCTGGAAGTTGAAACAATAAACACATTTCACAGTCAATTTCATAACATTGAGCCATACTTCCTTCTTTTTGGTTGTTTTTACTTATGGAAGTAATATATCTTTACGTATTACACTTAGGTAAAAATGTATTAAGGCAATCTCAGAAAAATACATCTTCATCAACTTATGGTTCTGTTCCTCTAACAATAACATTACAAAGCTTAAATATTTTACCACAGTCAACAGACATTCTGTCAAGCATTTGTGTGCATTTGCATTCATTAATTTCACCTCACCTCCATTTACTAATTAAATATACAGCAGAATTTGTACTTATGTTCTTCTCCTTTGACACTTTGTTGCCAGTAGAATGTCATTCCATTCTCATCCCTATAAATTCCAGTTCCAAAAATGTCATTTTTAAAAGGTCATTTCTGGTCTGTCCCTCTGGATAGATGTACCTCCTTTCTTGAAAAGGGAAAGTTAAGTAGATTTCTTAAAGGTATAATGATTCATTTTTTTCTTAAATTCTTATATGCAAAACATGGTCAAATGAATCATTTGAAGAGCTTAGATATTTTCATTAGCCTTGAAACATGTAATATATAAGAAAGTTTCTATAATTTATTATTTCATAATTTTCATGAATTCTTATGTAACTTTCTTGGTGAAACCCTAAGCTGGCAAATTGTACTGAAAAGTACTATGAACTCAACAACAAAGATATGTTCAAAAAAAGTTGTCAACACTAAATCAGAAGTTCTGAAATTTTGCCAAAATTATTATTCAATAGTCTCCTTTCTTTAGCAAGGTTATAATTTTAGTTTTAAGGAAGCAAAAACAAAATTCATCCTTTGACTTTCACTATACACAGCTTTAGATATCCTTGTTTATGAATGAATAATTATGTTATTTGTTAAGATTTTTGGTATTTAATGACATTAATGTATTTAAAATACTTTCAAAGCATAAGCAATTATGTCATCTAAACTACTAATTCCACTGAGAATTCAATGAATAAAGTCATCAAAACTGTTTTAGGTTTACATATTTATGAATGCCTTATGTCCACCTTCACATTCTGATCAATTCAAAATTAATTCTCTCTCTGCTCAGTTGTAGCCACTACATTTAAGCTAACTATATAATGGAAGAAATGTGTATGATATCTGTGGTAGGCAGAATTGTAAAATGGTTACCTAAGATTCCTGACCCCTGGTTATTAAATCAAACAATAATCTAGATGCTTTTGTGAAGGAATTTTGCCAATATAATTTAGGTTACTGATCAGTTATTTGTTTGAGAGATTATTTCTATGGGCCTAATGTAATCACAAGCAAAATTCTCTCCAAGTGGCAGCAGAAGAAGTCAAAGAAATTCAAACATGGAAAGGATTTGATATGCTGCTGCTGGCTTTAAAGATGGAAAGCATCACATGCAAGAACTGGAGAGTGGCCTTCAGGTGATGAGAGCAACCCCTTGAGATTGCCAGCAAGGAAATGGAAACCAGAGCCCTACAACTGCAAAAAAACTGGATTTTGCCAAAAGCTTGAATGAAGTAGATTTTTAGAAGTGGATTTTTTCCCTGAGCTTCCATGCGTGAACCCAACATTGCTGACACATTAATTTCAGCTTTGTGAGGCTCCAAGTGAAGAAATCAGTCAAGCCCACCTCTACTTCAGACCTAAGAAACTGAGACTAAAACAAACTGGGTGTTGTTTTAAGCTGCAAAGTTTTGATAAATTTGTTATGCAGCAATAGAAAGTCAACAATATATTTAATTCCATCAGTGTGACACAGTAGATCACAAGGCACAAGATAATTATTTAAACATTTTGCCAGTTCTTCCATCAGTTCATTGTAATTTTGTACTTATTGTGTTCTTCTCTTCCAATTATTATTTGGAATAATTTGGAGGTGAAATAATAGATTTTAATTAGGTTGAACTGGAATGTTCTAGATGCAATGGAAGTCATTATCTGTTGTTCATCTTATGCAAATTATTGTAATTTTTAAAGCATGATAGGCATTTTATCTTATGTATTTATTATGACTATTGGTCCAATAAATCAGAAACTTAGATATTTATATTTTAATACTAAGTTAAGTTATTCAAAAAGTATCTGTTCTCTAACTAGAACCCTCAAAACACTACAGCAGGTACTGGACTTAAAATGTTGAGCACAAAAGATAAGGTCCTGAATTAAATCATTCAATAAAGTTATTATAAAAATAAATATATAACTATAATTGTAAGAACCCCTATGAAGAAAAAGAATATACTGCTGTGAAAGTATATAATATTGAATTGTTCCTAGTTTAGGGTTTTAGGAAAAAGCTTCTCTGAAGAAATATATATCAAGCTGACATTGGAAAGATGAGGAAGAACCGTATAGATGAAAAAAGGGGGAAAATTATTCCAGATAGAGAGAACAATGTGTGCAAAGCTTTTTGGTGGGATAAAGCTTAATGCCTTTAAGAAACTGTGAAAAGACATTGTGCTGAAGTGGTAAGAATGTATTGGGTTGGCCCAAAAGTTCGTTTGGTTAATGAATACATTGTTCAATAAAGTTCTTGGTGAAAACGAAAAATGTGTCTTCTATTTTTACTTAAAACCAAAGGAACTTTTGGGCCAACCCAATCCCTGGGGATGAGGCTTAAGATTTATAAGCAGGAGGCTAATCATAGGGTATTGGAGGCTTTGTTAAGGATTTTGGTGTTCATCTTAAACAAAATTGAGGGAATCAAATCAGAATTATTTGGCAAAATCAAAACAGAATTTTTAAAATTCTGCTTTGGTTTGTGATTTGATACTATGTTGGAAGGAGCTGGTTAGAGAATGAAAGAGTGGTAAGAAGAAATTAAAGTATTCTAGGCAATAGATTATGCTTAACTGGATTAAGGTAGTAACAGTGAGCATGAAAAAAGTACTTGAGTAATTAGAGGTACTCAAAAGTTTTATATATATATATATATATATATATATAACTTTTTGATATATTGAATGTGGAAGCTCAAGGAATTCTTTATGATAACTTATAGATTTCTTTTCTAACAACCTGGATATACAGGGGTGACACTTCATGAGACAGATAACATAGGAAAGAGTCTATCAAGAGAGAGAAAGATTATGAAGTGACCCAGGGCATATTAGATTTGTTGTTTTATTTGGGACATCTAGATAAAAATTTCAAGTAGTGAGTTGGCTGCATTGTTCAGAATTTTAGAGAAGAGTTGAAAGTCTATGATGGGAATCTTGAAGTCCTTGACATATGTATAATATTGGGGACAGTGTACATAAATGAAGAAATAGGACTCTATTTCCCTCTAGTTCTCTACATTCAGGGAGAGATATAAGAAGCTAAGAGGAACTGAGACTTGTTGTTGAGATATACACACAGTTTAATGACAGAATAAATGATGAGACTAAAACAGATTTACCAAAGAGATGGGAGAAAACCCAGCAGAGAGTAGAATTGTGGAAATCCAAGAGAGTACATGTTTCCAAAAGGAGCAGGAGAATAACACTGTCAAATATTTCTGAGAGTGCAAGTGAGATAAAAAATATATATATATGGAAACTATGCTTGGAACCACCATGATTGAGAATTCTGTTGTTCATCTTTTAGAAAAGCTATTTAATAGTTACGTCTGGGGGATAGCTTCAAGATGGTGGAGGAGTAAGATGTGGAGATCACCTTCTTCTCCACAAATACATCAAAAATACATCTACATGTGGAAGAGCTCCTACAGAACACCTACGGAATGCTAGCAGGAGATCTCAGACTTCCCAAAAGCCAGGTGGCAAACAGAGTCTTGGTGTTCCAACCGGGTGTCAGGCCTGAGCCTCTGAGGTCGGAGGGCTGAGTTTAGGACACTGGTCCACCAGAGACCTCACAGCGTCACATAATATCAAGTGGTCAAAGCTCTCTCAGAGGTCCCCATCTCAATGCTAAGACCCAGCTCCACTCAATGACCAGCAGGCTACCGTGCTGGACACTCTATGTCAGAAAACTAGAAAGACAGGAAAACAACCCCACCCCTTAGCAGAGAGGCTGCCTAAAATCATAATAAGTTCACAGACACCTGAAACACACACCGGATGTGGTTCTGCCCACCAGAAAAACAAGATCCAGCCTCATCCACCAGAACACAGGCACCAATCCACTCCACCAGGAAGCCTACACAACCAACTAAATCAGACTTACCCACTGGGGGCAGACATCAAAAACAGCAGGAACTATGAACCTGCAGCCTGCAGAAAGGAGACCTCAAACACAGTAAGTGAAGCAAAATGAGAAGACAGAAAAATACACAGCAGATGAAGGAGCAAGGTAAAAACACAACAGATCAAAGAAATGAAGAGGAAATAGGCAGTGTACCTGAAAAAGAATTTAAAGTAATGATAGTAAAGATGATCCAAAATTTGGAAATAGAATGGAGAAAATACAAGAAACGTTTAACAAGGACCCAGAAGAACTAAAGAGCAAACAAAAAATGATAAAGAGCACAATGAATGAAATTAAAAATTCTCTAGAAGGAATCAATAGAAGAATAACTAAGGCAGAAGAATGGATAAGTGACCTGGAATATGAAATACCAGAAATAACTAATGCACAGCAGAATAAAGAAAAAAGAATGAAAGGAATTGAGGACAGTCTCAGAGACCTCTGGGATAACATTAAATGTCCCAACATTCAAATTATAGGGGTCCCAGAAAGAGAAGAGAAAAAAGAAAGGAGCTAACAAATATTTGAAGAGATTGCAGTTGAAAACTTCCCTAATATGGGAAAGGAAATAGTCAGTCAAGTCCAGGAAGCACAAAGAGTCCCATACAGTATAAATCCAAGGAGAATTACAGCAAGACATATATTAATCAATCTAACAAAAATTGAATACAAAGAAAAAATATTAAAAGCAGCAAGGGAAAAGCAACAAAAAACATACAAGGGAATCCACATAAGGTTAAGAGCTCATCTTTCAGCAGAAACTCTGCAAACCAGAAGTGTGTGGCAGGACATATTTAAACTGATGAAAGAGAAAAACCTACAAACCAAGATTACTTTACCCAGCAAGGATTTCACTCAGATTCGACAGAGAAATTAAAACCTTTATGGACAAGCAAAAGCTAAGAGAATTCAGCACCACCAAACCAGCTTTACAGCAAATCCTAAAGGAACCTCTCTAGGCAGGAAACACAAGAGAAGGAAAAGACCTACAATAACAAAACCAAAACAATTAAGAAAATGGTAAATGGAACACAAATATCAATAACTACCTTAAATGTAAATGGATTAAATGCTCCAACAAAAAGACATAGACTGGCTGAATGGATACAAACACAAGGCCTCTATATATGCTGTCTACAAGAGATTCAATTCAGAACTAGGGACACATACAGACTGAAAGTGGGGGGATGGAAAAAGATATTCCATTCGAATAGAAATCAAAAGAAAGCTGGAGTAGCATTCTCATATCAGGCAAAAGAGACTTTAAAATAAAGACTATTACAAGGGACAAAGAAGGAAACTACATAATAATCAAGGATCAATCCAAGAAAAAGATATAAGAATTGTAAATATTTATGCACCCAACGTAGGGCACCTCAATACATAAAGCAACTGCTAACAGCCATAAAAGGGTAAATTGACAGTAACACAATAATAGTAGGGGCTTTTAACACCCCATTTTCACCAATGGACAGCTCATCCAAAATGCAAATAAATGAGGAAACACAAACTTTAATTGACATACTAAACCAGATGGACTTAATATATACAGGACATTCCATAAAAAAAAAAAAAAAGCCAGAATACTCTCTCTTCTCAAGTGCTCATGGAACATTCTCCAGGATAGATCATATCTTGAGACACAAATCAAGCCTTGGTAAATTTAAGAAAATTGAAATCATATCAAGTATCTTTTCTGACCACAATGCTATGGGACCAGATATCAATTACAGGAAAAAAATATGTGAAAAATACAAACACATGGAGGCTAAACAATACACTACTTAATAACCAAGATATCACTGAAGAAATCAAAAAATACCTAGAAACATATGACAATGAAAACACAATGATGCAAAACCTATGAGATGCATCAAAAGCAGTTCTAAGAGGGAAGATTATAGCAATACAATCCTACCTCAAGAAACAAAAAACATCTCAAATAAATAACCTAACCTTACACCTAAAGCAGTTAGAGAAAGAAGAATAAAGAAACTCAAAGTTAGCAGAAGGAAAGAAACCAAAGATCAGATAAGAAATAAATGAAAAAGAAATGAAAGAAACAATAGCTGAGATAAATAAAACTAAAACCTGGTTCTTTCAGAAGATAAACAAAATTGGTAAACCACTAGCCAGACTCATCAAGAAAAAAAGAAGAAGACAAATCAATAGAAGTAGAAATGAAAAAGGAGAAGTAACAACTGACACTGCAGAAATACAAATGATCATGAGAGGTTAATACAAGCAACTATATGCCAGTAAAATGGACAATCTGGAAGAAATGGACAAATTCTGGATGAAATGACAAATTCTTAGAAAAGCACAATATCCTGAGACTGAACCATGAAGAAATGGAAAATATAAATGGACCAATCACAAGCACTGAAATTGAAACTGTGATTAATAATCTTCCAACAGGGGGTTCCCTGATGGTGCAGTGGTTGAGAGTCTGCCTGCTGACGCAGGGGACACAGGTTCGTGCCCCAGTCCAGGAAGATCCCACATGCTGTGGAGCAGCTGAGCCCATGAGCCATGGCCACTGAGCCTGTGTGTCCGGACCCTGTGCTCTGCAACGGGAGAGGCCACAACAGTGAGAGGCCTGCGTACCACAAAAAAAAAAAAAAAAAAAAATCTTCCAACAAACAGAAGTCCAGGACCAGATGGCTCCACAGGTGAATTCTATCAAACATTTAGAGAAGAGCTTACATCTATCCCTCTCAAACTATTCCAAAATATAGCAGAGAGAGGAAAACTCCCAAACTCATTCTATGAGGCCACTATCACCCTGATACCGAAACCAGACAAATATGTCACAAAAAAGAAAACTACATACTAATATCACTGATGAACATAGATGCAAAAATCCTCAACAAAATACTAACAAACAGAATCCAACAGCACATTAAAAGGATCATACACAATAATCAGTTTGGGTTTATCCCAGGAATCTAAGGATTCTTCAATATATGCAACTCAACCAATGTGATAAACCATATTAACAAATTGAAGGAGAAAAAACATACGATCATCTCAATAGATGCAGAAAAAGCTTTTGACAAAATTCAACACCAATTTATGATAAAAACCCTCCAGAGTGTAGGCATAGAGGGAACTTACCTCAACATAGTAAAGGCCATATATGACAAACCCACAGTCACCAGTGTTCTCAACGGTGAAAAATTGAAAACATTTCCACTAAGATCAGGAACAAGACAAGGTTGCCCACTCTCACCACTACTCTTCAAAGTAGTTTTGGAAGTTTTACCCACAGCAACCAGAGAAGAAAAAGAAATAAAAGGAATCTAAATTGGAAAAGAAGAAGTAAAACTGTCACTGTTTGCACATGACATGATACAATACATATAGAATCCCAAAGATGCTACCAGAGAACTACTAGAGCTAATCAATGAATTTGGTAAAGTAGCAGCAAATAAAATTAATGTACAGGGCTTCCCTGGTGACGCAGTTGTTGAGAGTCCACCTGCCGATGCAGGGAACACGGGTTCGTGCCCTGGTCCGGGAGGATCCCACATGCTGCGGAGCGGCTGGGCCCATGAGCCATGGCCGCTGAGCCTGCGCATCCGGAGCCTGTGCTCCACAACAAGGAGAGGCCACAACAGTGCGAGGCCTCCATACCACAAAATAAATAAATAACTAAAATTAAAAAAAAAAAAATTTAATGCACAGAAATCTCTTGCATTCCTATACACTAATGATGAAAAATCTGAAAGAGAATTTAAGAAAACACTCCCATTTACCATTGCAACATAAAGAATAAAATACCTAGGAATAAACTACCTAAGGAAACAAAAGACTTGTATGTAGAAAATTATAAGACACTGATGAAAGAAATTAAAGATGATACAAATAGATGGAGAGATATACCATATTCTTGGATTGGAATAATCAACATTGTGAAAATGACTATACTACCCAAAACAATATACAGATTCAGTGCAATCCCTATCAAACTACCACTGGCATTTTTCGCAGAACTAGAACAAAAATTTCACAATTTGTATGGGAACACAAAAGAACCTGAATAGCCATAGCAATCTTGAGAAAGAAAAATGGAGCTGGAAGAATCAGGCTCCCTGACTTCAGACTATACTACAAAGCTACAGTAATCAAGAGAGTCTAGTACTGGCATAAAAACAGAAATATAGATCAATGGGACAGGATAGAAAACCCAGAGAAAAACCCACAAACATATGGTCACATTATCTTTGATAAAGGAGGCAACAATATACAATGGAGAAAGACAGCCTCTTCAATAAATGGTGCTGGGAAAACAGAACAGCTATATGTAAAAGAATAGAATTAGAACACTCCCTAACAACATACACAAAAATGAACTCAAAATGGATTAAAGATCTAAATGTAAGGCCAGACAGTCTAAAACTCTTAAAGGAAAACATAGGCAGAACACTCTATGACATAAATCACAGCATGATACTTTTTGATCCACCTCATAGAGTAATGGAAATAAAAACAAAAGAAATAAATGGGGCCTAATGAAACTTAAAAGCTTGTAGAACCAAAGAAACCATAAACAAGACATAAAGACAACCCTCAGAATAGGAGAAAATATTTGCAAATGAAGCAACTGACAAAGGATTACTCTCCAAAATACACAGGCAGTCCATTCAGCTCATTATCAAAAAATCAAACAACCCAGTCCAAAAATTGGCAGAAGATCCAAAGAAGATATACAGATTGCCAACAAACACATGAAAGGATGCTCAACATCATTAATTATTAGAGAAATGCAAATCAAAACTACAATGAGGTATCACCTCACACGAGTCAGAATGGCCATCATCAAAAAATACACAAACAGTAAATGCTGGAGAGGGTGTGGAGAAAAGGCAACTCTCTTGCACTGTTTGTGGAAATGTAAATTGATACAGCCACTATGGAGAGCAGTATGGAGGTTCCTTAAAAAACTAAAAATAGAAATACCATACAACCCAGCAATCCCACTACTGGGAATATACTCTGAGAAAAGCATAATTCAAGTAGAGTCATGTACCACATTGTTCATTGCAGCTCTATTTACAATAGCGAGGACATGGAATCAATCTAATTGTCAATCGACAGATGAATGGAAAAAGAAGATGTGGCATATATATACAATGGAATATTACTCTGTCATAAAAAAAATGAAATAGAGTTATTTGTAGTGATGTGGACGGACATAGAGACTGTCATACAGAGTGAAGTAAGTCAGAAAGAGAAAAACAGATACCATATGCTAACATATATATATGAAATCTGAAGAAAAAAAAGATTCTGAAGAACCTAGGGGCAGGAAAGGAATAAAGATACAGACATAATGAATGGACTTCAGGACATGGAGATGGGAAAGAGTAAGCTGGGATGAAGTGAGAGCATGGCATGGACATATATACACTACCAAATGTAAAATAGCTAGTGGGAAGCAGCCTCATAGCACAGGGAAATCAGCTCGATGCTTTGTGTTCACCTAGAGGATTGGGTTTGTGAGGGTGGAAGAGAGTCGCAATTGGAAGGAGATATGGGGATATATGTATATGTATAGCTGATTCACTTTGTTATACAGGGGAAACTAACATACCATTGTAAAGCAACTATACTCCAACAAAGGTGTTAAAAAATAATAAATAAATAAAATAAAACACAGGGAAAACAATAAAATATGGAATGAGATGAAAAATGTCATTGGTACTCATAGAAAAAATTAGTTTTCTATAGGATAGGATGGGAAATTATATCAGATGAGTTACAAAGTGATTGTAGAAGGGGAAAAGTTTCAGTGATTAATGCCTATACTAAGTAGCTCTTTGTGAAAAAAAATGTGTAGAAAATATGGATAGTAGCTGGCATAAAATATGTGGTTAAAAGTTACTCTCTCCTTTTTTTAAGGTAAGATTTCAAAAATTTAAAATGTTTTTTTAAAATATTCTAGGTATATCATCAAAAAGAGATATTGAATATAGAGAACAATGATGTAAGAGTTCACTTATGTAAGATAAGAGTCCATTCTTTTGCATGTGGATATCCAATTTTCCTAATATCAATTACTGCAGAAACTATCCTTTCTCCATTGTGTATTCTTCGCACCCTTGTTCAAGATCAGTTGACTGTATATGTGTAGGTTCTCTATTCTGTTCCATTGGACTACAGGTCTGTTTCTATGCAAGTACCATACTTTTTTGATTACTGTAGCTTTGTAATACATTTTGAAATCAGGAAGTGCAATGCCTTCATCTTTGTTCTTCTCTCTCAAGATTGCATTGTCTATGTTGAGTCTTTTCTAGTTCATATGAATTTTAGGATATCTTTTTTATTTCTGTAAAATATGCCATTGGGATTTTAAAAGGGATTTCACTGAATCTACAGATAACTTTGTGTACTATGGATATTCTAACAATATTAATTCTTCCAATCCATAAATGTGGGTTTCTTTCCATTTATTTGTGTCTGATTTAATTTCTTTCATCAGTGTTTTATAATTTTTAGTGTACAAGTCTTTCACCTCCTAAGTTAAGTTTATTCTTTTTGATGCTATTGCATTGCTTATATATATATATATTACTGTTATATTATTTTTGTTATTGTTTCTTAATTTCTCTTTTGGGTAGTTTGTTTTCAGTGTATAGAAACACAATTGATTTTTGTGTGTTGATTTTGTATCTTGCAAATTCACTAAATTCCTTTATTCTAACAGTTTTTGTGGAATCTTTAGGGTTTTCTGGGCTTCTTGATACATGATGGCTTCAGGAAAGTCACATTTCTCACCTGGTAGCTACTTTCCAATGAAGATTAAGGCAGAAGTTCCAGTAGTCTTACAAGCAACACCCATAATGAGCACAGTGTCACTTCCACTGCACATTATTATTCAAATTGTTCACCAGCCTGCCCAGCCCATGTAAAAATATACATGTTCATTTAATATATATGCAGATGTGTATATGTGTTTTTCACATGCATGTATGTACTCACACACTACATATATAATCAATTTAATTGCATTTTATGCACACTTATCTATGTCTTATTTTCATTTTACTCAAGAATACTTTGTGGAAATCCATCCACTTTCTGGTATATTTATAATTAGTCATTTTTAAAGCTACATAATATTCCATATTGTGGATTTCCATAATATATTCAGACATAATCTTATATTGAACATTGACTTTGCTCTAAGTTTTCCAATTGTGTTTATGTGTTTTTTTATCACTACAGATGATGTTACACCAAACATTCTTTACATAGGACTATCATACTTACTTTGTAGGTTGTTCTGTGGATAAGGCTCCTTGCCAAGTAAATGAGTGAGGACTGAAACACAGCCCATGTTCTACTCTGTAAATCATGAGGTTGGCATCTGCTCTTGGGAGTGGGGAAGAGGGTAGGCATTATTTTCTGACAAAACTCACATTGCTAAAACAAATTGCTTCTATATAATGTGGTACGCAGAAATAATGGTCTCCCATCCCTGACCTCCCCCACCCCAAATCTAAAATGACCACATTCTAATACCTGGTACCTGTGAATATGTTACCTTACATTGCAAAAGTGACTTTGAAGATGGAGGTAAGGTTGTTAATCACCTGACCTTAAAATAGAGAGTTTATCTTCAATTATCCAGATTAGCCCAATGTAATCACAAGGGCCCTTGAAAGTAGAAGAGAGAGGCAGAAGAAGAATGAGAGGGGGACATAACTGTAGAAGAAATGAGCAGAGACGTAATGTTGCTGTCTTTGAAGAAGGAGGTAGGGGTCGACTAGACAAGGAATGAGAGAGCCCAGTAGGAGTTGGAAAAGTAAAGGAATGAATTCTTCTTTCAAGCCTCCAAAATGGAATGCAGTTCTACCCAAACACCTTGATTTTAACCCAGTGAGATCCATTTCAGATTTCTGACATACTGAACTGTAAGATGACAAATTTGCACTGTTTTAAGCTACAAAATTTGTGATAATTTTGTATGGCATCAATAGAAAATCAATCCTATACATCTATACTTAATAGTGCTTTTATTTTTATGAGCCGTATTCACAACAGTGGGATTGCCTGGCCAGAGTATTTTTAATTTATTGACTAATTACCTAGACTTTGATTCCAACAACTTTCAGGACTCCTGGCTGAAATATGTTCCTAAAGAACTGTGTTGAAAGAACTGAAAAACCATATGTCCTTCACTGACATAAAAGATGTTCCAGGAGATCTGAAGCTGATAGAGTATAATTGGAATGAGAAAACCCACTTCTGAGCCAGCATTCTCAGATAGCTGTTCACTGACCTGTGTTACACATATGAGAATTCCTTGTTTTTCTAGAAAGAAAAAAATCACTGTCCTTGTATGTTACTTGAGAATGATATAATTAACACATTTAAAAATAAAATTTTAAATAACATAGCTGTTTGTAACTGTTGACATGGTAGGAATTTTAAGAAATTTGACCTCAAATTTTATTTATTTTAAAATGTGAAAATATCTCAGTTACCAAAATATATGTACTATTGTATAATTTTATAGTGATGCTATTCTTAACAATGATCAGTGCTTACAAATGATTATCTCTATAGTATTTATTGTGTATTCCTCAAAGTAAAATATGAAATACATCTACTTTGCACAAATAAAAATTATATAATAAGTACAATTTGTGATGTGAAATTGACAAAGTACCATTTTTAACATTTGTGGATTTCATATGTGAGACAATTAAGAGAAACACTGAGAATCCTTCATCATTGTGGCATTTTTTTTTCAGGTTCCAATGATGTGAAAGTTTTATTTTTATTTCACCTAAACATTTTGAGATTTACAAAACACAACTCATGTTTTTACCTGTATATTTATATCAAAGGTGAGTACTCATAAGTGGATGCTTGTTTTGTAGCAATTAATGATGAAGCACTATGTTCTGCTTTCCTTCATAAATGTGTTTACTTGTACACAAAGAGCAATACTAATCTCTTTTGTAGCGTACTATTTTTCTATCCCAAGAGTAACTGATTGTTTCTTGGTTCACAGGTTTCCCCTCTCACTATGACAGTTTTAAAACATTGATGCATTGATGTGCTTAAGACAAACGTATGTGGGCTTCCCTGGTGGCGCAGTGGTTGAGAGTCCGCCTGCCGATGCAAAGGACACGGGTTCATGCCCCGGTCCGGGAAAATCCCACTTGCCGCCGAGTGGCTAAGCCCGTGAGCCATGGCCACTGAGCTTGCTTGTCCAGAGCCTGTGCTCTGCAACGGGAGAGGCCACAACAGTGAGAAGCCCGCATACTGCAAAAAAAAAGAAAAAAAAAGATAAACGTGTGCTATTTTTCTTATTTTTACATGTTTTCAGTTTTTAGGGTTTTTTTCCCTCCATGGGTATGTGATTTTATGACTAGATAAGAAAATTATGTTCCCAAATTCATAAGCTACATGATTAATAAAGTTCTGAATGATGTTTTCATTTAAAACTTTGTCTTAGTTATTTCTTTAAGGTGCAAATAAATAACGGGAATATTTTGATATTGATTTATATACTTTAATTTTGTGTCTTTAATTGTATGTATGGTGTCTCTCTCTGTTCAAGATGTTTATATGTGTGACTATAACTTGTTATTAGATAGTTGAACTTTTCAACACATCATTGAAATTAGTATTTGAACCATAAAATACCACAATATTTAGTTCTAAGATCCACTATGAGCTTCTTGAAATAACATGGGTACATAGTTTCTCTTCTTTTATTAATTCAGAATTCTCTCATTCTTAAATAAAGTTTACAGTTCTAAATCAAAATATTCAATTAAGTATGAAAACAAAATCTGAGATTCAAGTACTTTAGTCTCTTTCTTATGCCAGAGATAAGGGCATGGTTACCATTCTCTTGTTTTAATTACTACTTAAGTACAAACATTTTGTTATTTAGAGTTAATGGTTTCACAGAATTAAATTAATATAGATTTTTCTTTATTTATATTTAAGCTACTTTGACATCAAGTCCAAATATATTTTTGCAAGGAGGAAAAAAATCAAGGCTCAGCAAAATTTTTTGACTTGCCTAAGTTTAGTAAATAGAAACATTCACAAAGAATTGATTTACCTCTTTTCTTTTACATGTGAACCTTAGGCAAATTTAATATAAGTAGTACTGAAAGAATAATGAGTTTAGAGAATTGTTATCCACTGTAGAATGTGTGTGTATAGCATTTAAAATTGAATTTCATATGTACCCAACTTTTCAGTCACCCAACATTTTTTTTGTTTCAAGTACAAGTCTTTCAATTAGATCCATTATTTTTTTAAACTAATTTTGTAGGTTATTGAAACATGAATATTATTTATTTATAATATTTGTGGAGAATTCTACAGAATCTGATAATGTCATTCTATTTTATTGTGATTTATTAACCTTTTGATGCATATGCTATGAACTTCTTATTTCTAAAGCTAGCAGTCTGCGAGTGTTTGTGTGTGTGTGTTTAGGAAAGGCGGTGTGCATATATTACATGGGCAGCATTTGCATTTAGGTAACTCAGACTAAAGAAAGCATGATCATGAGTAAGCACACACTAATCCTTAATCAAAATTTTTATAAAGCTCAAAGCAAATATTTAGATGTCAGCCCCAAAGCACCCAGGACCATAAACCAAATCCTCCAGAATCCTAGCCTTAGAAAACAGATCTCATAGTCAGGAGAAATGGGAAACTCATTTAGGAATTAAATCACAATATATTTTCCAGTTCATAGCTTTCTAAACAAAACACAAAATATCTCCAAATGTGGTTCACAGGCTAAAAAAGAGACAGAGGCAACAACCAACAAATTAGCTGTTATCTGGAGATAACAACACACTGTCTAATAATGAAAGATACACTGCTATATTAAATTTCCTAGTGTCCAGATACTGAAGGAAATATCTCCTAACAAGCACTCAGCATTTAAGGGAATATTATTTCAAAGTTTCAAATTGTGAGAAATAATTAATATAATTAAAATACTAAAATTCCAAGAACAACAATCACCACAAAACCTCAAAAACAATGTTAGCATATGGTCTTTGTTATTAACCAAGGATATTCATTTCAATTATTTATTAGTCTAAAGGCTATGTAAATTTTGAAACACAAAACATGCCCAAAATACTCAATTTGAATAAGATTAGTAAAATGCTTAACCTCTTTCAACCATATTTTGCTTATGCTCTAGCATCATGGAAAAATATGATAGAGGAATATTACGCTGACCATAGAGTCAGAAAAGGGGAAATTAATGGCAAACCAAGATCTGAAACATGCCATTCTTCAGAGAAAGAATCGAAAACCCTTGACAATGCTTGATAGAGATTTTTTCCTATGCACAGAGTCGCTGCAGAGATAGACCTATTTTGCTGTTAGCTGCCTGATGCTTCAGAATGAAGAATGTGGCTGCAGGATGAAACAGCTAATTCTGGGAGAGTGGCCAGAGGGAAATCAAATTTCCCTCATGGGAATTGTTGGTAGTGCAGTCTTGGATATATAAAGAATTATTTAGGTAAAACTTCTCTTACAGCCAGTCTTTTGCCCTTTCCCTATAAATTTAATTTTCTATGTTAAATGCACATTTACACACTAAATAGTACTGTAAGTACATGTGTAGTTTTCTTCTAAGAAAAAGTAAGGAATATGCAATCTTATCAAGCTTCCAGGTTGCAAATTCTATCAGTGAAGAAAAGAAAAAGCACTTGTTAAAAATATGTGCTATTGTTTAAGATCTAAATAATGTGAGTACTTAAAATACAAGTGCTTTTCTAATTGTTGACTTTGGCAAAATTCTCTCATTAACAAAAAAAATGTAGCGTGGCCCCAGACATAGAAAATTAAAATTTGTTTTTGAGCTTCAACCTCTAATTAGTGCCAAGATGCTGTTTGTGACACAGCACGTTCATATTAATAGTATGCAAGATACTTAATTTTGAAATAAGTGCTTACTGTCAGTGTATCAATGTGACATGTACAGGCTGCATGTACATTTGCAACAAGAGAGAAAACTTATAAGCATTACAGTCTTTCCCTGAGAAATGAGTGTAGGACAATGCATATCTCTCTTGAGTAAAGCTTTGAGAAGTGGTAGAAGACTAATCTTCACTCAACTAATTGCCCAATAAGAGGACTTTTTGATATGTTATCTACATGTGAATATCTTTCCTAACTACTTTAGGCAGCATTTTGTTGCTTTACACAGTTCTCCAAGACAACACATGACTTGCTAAAGAGTGTCAGATTCTTGCCTGAAACAAGTTATAGCTATCATATTAAATAAATCACTGAACCATTGTGTTCTACAGGGAATGAAAAAAGTGATGCAATTCATGCAGGCCTGCTTCTACCTGAATCCATGAATTGATGGTTTGATGTGTATTCTTTAGTTCAAACAGAAATAAAAATCTTAAGAGGAAGTTTATAGTCACTGATATAAATAAAGGAATTATTTCTCTTATCAGTACATTTAAAGCATACCATAATGAAATATAAACACATGAAGGAGTTAAAGGCTTGCAGATGACCAAATTACAGCCATATTCCATGGTAGCTTAGCTTCTGTGTTCTGCAAATGTGGAAATATTAATAACACATGGACTTCAACAGAAATATTTCCCATAGACATAACACAGAAAATATTGTCTCCTGCCATGCAACTGACTACATTATGGGCTTGTTTTAAATAAAAAGAAATTCATTATGAATGTTTGTCACTTTTAATTCAGCAACTATGAACAACTATAAACAATTCTGTTTAAAAAACAAGTTTCAAAATCTGTCTGTATGATAACACACAAAATTGCTTGGGACGTAAATTAAAGAGAGCAAGTATGTCCCATCAGCATACAGTAAAAAATGCAATAATGATAATGGCTAATTTTTTTAAAGTCAGAGATTCATGCACTAATTCAAAGTTTTAAATTTGCTAATTTTTCATAGTATCATCTTGAATTACCATACACCATATACTTTCTACTGAAGTATTTGATTTATGTCTAACTAATTTCATAATTTATTAAAAATTAATGTAATAAATCTAGATGATACTTCACAATTTATAAGCACATTTATATATATTAATTTTTGATTTTCATCTTCACAATAGCCATGTGACAAAATCATGTATGTGAATTTGATCATGGAAACTGAACTCTGAGGCTTGAACTGTTCCATCTTTATACCCATCAACAATCTCTCTCTTCCTTATCTCTCTTTTTCTAGGTCAGTCACACACACACACACACACACATTTGTGCGGAATAGATAATAATGAAAAAATCTTCCAAGTTTAAAAAGCAACCATCTATTTCCACACACACTCTTGTAAAGTTTTTTAATCCAAATTTTGGTAGCTTATAAAACAATTTATAGAATCAAAGAATAGTTACAAGCCTACACCAGGTGCTAACTAGGCAGAAATGGAAGGCTTTAAAGCAAATGATAAGAAAAGAGCACAACTACAAGCTCCCAGTTTGCAGTGGGATGATGGTCTAGGACCAGCATAATGAACAGGGTCCTGCTCCTTAGTGAACCAGGAGCCAACTTTGGAGGGCCATGTCCCTTCTTTCTGGATCTCAAAGGCAAAGAGCTTGAGCCTTTTAATTAAGTCATCTATTTATAGTTGAGAAATATTTGAAATATTACAGGGTGGTCCTTGGAAATCTCTAGATACACTTTTTCCTTTGGTTCTGTCTAAAAATTAGACTTTCCTTTAAATACCTGCTGCTATAATTTACTGATGTCATGAGCAAAATTTGATGAAAACTATCTCCATTCTACTCCCTCATTTTAAGTGTTTCTCAGAAAACTCATCATTAATATTAAAATTTACTCCATATTATATAATATGTTTCCTCTAAGTGTAATAAGAAGCATTATGATTATATAACGAATTTTTGTTCTTTTTGAAAGTTATGATGGCATAAATTCTAATAAACCAAAAGTTGATTTTTAACTCAGAGAAACCTGTTTGTTCTCTGATTATTGTGTATTGTATGAATAAGTATAACTTCTGACAAAGTAAAATTTCTTCATTTGTAAGGTGAGCAAGAGTATTGAGTGCCAAATATCTCTTAAAACTACTAATAAGTGATTAAGCAAGAATTTTATCTAGAAACCTATGTAGATACTTTAAATATTTGTGGTGTCCTACAATTAAGCAGTCATTCTACACTTTAGGATTTACATGCTGATTAATATGGAAACTTTATTAATGAAATTAAATTTTGGAATATGAAGGTTATTTATGTGGAAGAGACAGCATCCTGTCCCCTAGAATTCATTTATCCTCTCTTTGATTTGGTAATAGACACCCTCTGCCTTTGAGTGTCAGCTGGATACTTGATGGTCCAGCTAGAGTGTACATTTTCCAGCGTCCCTTTCATTAGCTGTATCCTTGTGGATAAGTTTTGAAGAGTGGAATGTGAGCAGAAATAATGTGGACAAATTTAATTTCATATTTAATTAAGAAAACTGATTATGTTCAACTTTTTCCTCTTTTCTACTACAGGAAGTGGTAATAATTGGAGTAGCCACCTTGTTCAGACATGGAAGCCACGTGATGAAAATAAAGGACATTCTGCTAACCTGGATGCCTGAATGACCATGTGAATAAAAGTCACAAATCCACCCAGGACCACTTACTTACCTCTGGACTCTTGAGGGAGAAATACAATTCTGTCTTGTTTAATCTCATTATTATTGGATCTCTTTGTAATGGCAGCCTTACTAACCATACATTGTCCCAGATTTAATTAATAAAAGCACATTTTCTAAAGTCTTTTGAAGTCAGAATATTCACCATCATCATCAACACTCATTATTTAGATATGTAAACATAACAAGTTGAAACAAGACTATGAGTAGATTATTGTGCGTATAGCAAAGACATGTAGCACTAACTTATCAAATATTTTATAAACATTAAATATTTATAAAATGATCTTTAATAATATATTGTGTATGCTATTTATAATTAAAATTCCCTTCAAATGTAATTCTTAATGAAATCTGACATTTTAATGACAGACTAAAGGCCTATTCAGGAGATTAACTATGTATCTCAGACCATAATGAACTTTTAATAAAATTATGTCTGTAGTAAGGCAGAATGATATTGCCAACAGAATTCATATGGAGACATGTAGAAGAGCTAACAAGTAATATTTATGGAATACCAGCTTTGTACCAAACATCCTTCATATGATATTTTATTTAATTCTCAAAACAAAATCCTCATAAGGTTTTTATTATCATGGATGCTCTGCTTCTAAGGAACTCTCAGATGTAGATGACTGCCTCTCTCCCAACCCTTATCAGTTATCATTGTCCCAAAGCCTGCTCTTAGAGTAGAATATCTCAAATGGTTACAGCTTGAGCAGCCCCTTAACCTATGCCTTCTCTTCTTCTTAAGTAAAGGGTGTAATTCAATTGGAGGTTGAGGGAGACAATTTTTTCATCTACTCAATGTTTCTGCATTATCAGTTGCAGGATAGTGTAACAAAAGTGCTGACTTCAGGACTACCTGTATTATAAGGAAACAACTTTCTTGATGGTGAATATACTAGGTACATGTTTGACTCTCCTTTTGACTTTATTCAGATCATGACTAATAGTGACAGAGCTCAGCTTGGGGAGTGAAGGAAAAGTAAGTATTATTTCTTAACAGTAATCATGTTATCTATGAATAAGTATATTTGACAAGCACTCAATCACTGACTCTTGGAGGAGGAAAAGGGTGAACTTATTATAAAGGGTTGGGTAAGTCATTAAACTTACCTTCACAGCAGATATAATCTTCCCCTAAAGCCATGGTCTTAGGGTAGGTAAATATAGTAGCTATTAGGTAGAAAAGTCAGTTAAGTTCATTTTTATGAAGTCTGAGGAGATTTCTATAACAAAAGAATAATTATCTCTTTTTTTACAACTTAAGTCCTAGTAGCTCACTCCTGAGCAAAAGGGAAAAGTCACAGTGAATATAGATTATCTAGTAAATCCATGAAAATTGCTTCTGAAATTTTTTTTTGATATTGCAATATCAAACAATTGAATCCAAGTCATTCAAAATGCGAAAAGATTTTCTGTAAACATTACCAAACAATCCCTTAGATCACTTTCTTAGAAAAAGAACACACATAGAGGGGTGTCACTGCCATTTTAGCTGAATGTAAAGATTGTACAAATTAACTTTTAAATTAGTTAATTTAATAATATTGTTTTGCTATCTCTCATAAACCAGTGTATTGTTGAGATTATAATTGCAGGAATATGATTCAATGGTTCATTTTGGATCATTGCTATACTTTGGTATTTTTCACAGAACTAAAACAAAAAATTTCACAATTTGTATGGAAACACAAAAGACCCCGAAAAGCCAAAGCAATCTTGAGAATGAAAAACGTAGCTGGAGGAATCAGGCTCCCTGACATCAGACTATACTACAAAGCTACAGTAATCAAGACAGTATGGTACTGGCACAAAAACAGAAATATAAATCAATGGAACAGGATAGAAAGCCCAGAGATAAACCCATGAACATATGGTCACCTTATCTTTGATAAATGAGGCAGGGATGTACAGGAGAGAAATGACAGCCTCTTCAATAAGTGGTGCCAGGAAAACTGGACAGGTACATGTAAAAATAAGAGATTAGAACACTCCCTAATACCATACACAAAAACAAGCTCAAAATGGATTAAAGACCTAAATGTAAGGCCAGAAACTATCAAACTCTTAGAGGAAAACATAGGCAGAACACTCTATGACATAAATCACAGCAATATCCTTTTTGACCCACCTCCTAGAGAAATGGAAATAAAAACAAAAATAAACAAATGGGACCTAATGAAACTTCAAAGCTTTTGCACAGCAAAGGAAACCATAAACAAGACCAAAAGACAACCCTCAGAACGGGAGAAAATATTTGCAAATGAAATAACTGACAAAGGATTAATCTACAAAATTTACAAGCAGCTCATGTAGTACAATAACAAAAAAACAAACAACCCAATCCAAACATGGGCAGAAGACCTAAACAGACATTTCTCCAAAGAAGATATACAGACTGCCAACAAACACATGAAGGAATGCTCAACATCATTAATCAGAGAAATGCAAATCAAAACTACAATGAGATATCATCTCACACCGGTCAGAATGGCCATCATCAAAAAATCTAGAAACAATAAATGCTGGAGAGGGTGTGAAGAAAAGGGAACACTCTTGCACTGCTGGTGGGAATGTGACTTGGTACAGCCACTATGGAGAACAGTATGGAGGTTCCTTAAAAAACTACAAATAGAACTACCATATGAACCAGCAATTCCACTACTGGGCCTATACCCTGAGAAAATCATAATTCAAAAATAGTCATGTACCAAAATGTTCATTGCAGCCCTATTTACAATAGCCAGGAGATGGAAACAACCTAATTGTCCATCACCAGATGAATGGATAAAGAAGATGTGGGACATATCTACAACGAGATATTACTCAGCCATAAAAAGAAACGAAATTGAGTTATTTGTAGTGAGGTGGATGGACATAGAGTCTGTCATACAGAGTGAAGTAAGTCAGAAAGAGAAAGACAAATACCATATGCTAACACATATATATGGAATCTAAGAAAAAAAAAATATCATGAAGAACCTAGGGGTAAGACAGGAATAAAGATGCAGACTTACTAGAGAATGGACTTGAGGATATGGGGAGGGGAAAGGGTAAGCTGTGACAAAGTGAGAGAGTGGCATGGACATATATACACTACCAAAGGTAAAATAGATAGCTAGTGGGAAGCAGCCGCATAGCACAGGGAGATCAGCTCGGTGCTTTGTGACCACCTAGAGGGGTGGGATAGGGAGGGTGGGAGGGAGGGTGACACAATAGGGACGGGATATGGGAACATATGATTATGTATAACTGATTCACTTTGTTATAAAGCAGAAACTAACACACCATTGTAAAGCAATTATACTCCAATAAAGATGTAAAAAAAAAATTAGCTTAACTATACATGTGTATGCATGTTGGGTGTTTATATATCACAAACACACAAAGAGACACAGCGAGGAAGGGGAGTTTTTGTTTTTACTTTTAACTTTTAAAGGTCATAAATCTCAACATCTAGTTGTGAGTTAGAGGTTTGATATTTTGAAACTAACTTTTACAAATAATGTGTAATGGTTTCCTTGGGCTCATGGTTAACATTTAAGTTTCCATGCATTTCCATTTCCATGCATTTTATTGGTACTCATATCAGATGTTTACTTCAAACCTTTAAACCAGAATTTTGTTTAGAGGAACAAAATTATTGCATTAAATGATACTTAATATATTTTTCTCATACTTATTTTTAAGAAATAAATAAAATATTGTATGCCACTAAAAGGATCAAGAAAATGAATACAATCCATGTTTTGCTGTATTGAGAGGTTTATATTTCCAACAGTAAAATGAGAATTTCTGTTATATTTGGTGAAAACTGTAGAGCCAGTAATATTTTGCTTTTACAATCTGAAAACACACTGATTATTTTTTAAAAGAGATATTTTGTGTGTGAAATTTAATTCCCTTGGCTCTTTACCAGTTGCACTGATGATAACAGTACATAGGGCTTCGCTAAAATTGAGACTTCATGAAAAATGCAAAAACTCTATGCATAAGGCACTTTTTATCCATACACAGATTTTGATGGCAATCACCTTATTTTGTGATCATTGGGGTAAATATAAGTAGAATTATATTTTGCACAGGTTTAACAACAGTTGATCCTTATACATCAGAAAATGAAAAATTAGAAAATTAGCATCTTTTATCACGTATCTTTTGAAGATGAGTAAATTTTTTTTTTTTGGCATTTCTGTGGTCCTTGAAATTCTACAGTGCTTGAGAAAAGCACAGCTAGATAGAATTCTAAGTGTGTGGTACCCAATTCCAACCTTGAACTTACAATAACTAGGGACATATAGTTAGTGAATAAATTATTATTTTTTCACAAAAGCAAATATTTTGAGATCTGAAATACCTGGGTATA
This sequence comes from Monodon monoceros, assembly GCF_005190385.1. Taxonomy (NCBI): domain Eukaryota; kingdom Metazoa; phylum Chordata; class Mammalia; order Artiodactyla; family Monodontidae; genus Monodon; species Monodon monoceros. The sequence continues at coordinate 41,142,101 of NW_021703785.1, forward strand.
GCTGCAAAGGCGTACAATTAGATGTTTTTAAATTATAAAAGCATTGCTAACAGATCTGACATCTCCTAACAATTCTTATTATGCTGTTATCATCCAGTTCTCTATCATCCTTCATATTTCTTGCTACAGTAGATCAGAAATATGGATTTCTAATTTTATTCTAATGGCAATGTTAAAACAACATTTTCAGACTTGTGAGTGATAAAATAGGATTTAAATTTTAGAAGAACCTCTCTGCTTGCATGTTAGAAAATTGACTGTAGTTGGAGAAAATAATGAGGGAAATCAATTGAGAGGAAATTCAGTAGTCAAATGGCAGGAAAGATGGTGATATGGACTATAGAGTCATAGCAGGAATCCAAGAAGTAAAAAAAATACTTAAGGTACATTTGGAACAAAGATGAAAATATATGGTGATGAATATGGTTTAAGGGAAAGAGAAGAATGAAGGATGATTCCTATGATGTTTTTGGTTAGGAAAACTAGACAGATTATGGGCTTATTTTCTAAATGAGGTAGACTCAGGAAAAAACATTTAGGAAAGGAAGCATATGAACCCAACAATTCTGTTTTAGACAAGATTAAATTGAGATGATAATTAAATATTCACTTAAGGTATAACTGAAGCAATTGAATATAGAAGTCCAGCCCTCAAATAGGGGGTCAGGGCTAGGGAGACACACTAAAAGGTCAACATTATATGGGAGATATTAGGCTCATTGATTTGACTGAAAAAATTTACGGTAATAATACAAATAGAGGGAAAAAAATCAGAGGAGTAAGGTATGGGGATACAAACATTTTAGGGATCATATAAAAGGGCATTTGTATAAAAACAGACAAAAAGTGTGAGGTGTCATGAAAGTCAAAAAAGAAAAGAAAAGTCAAAAAAGAATAAAATTAGAAAAGGAAATCTACTGTGTGGAATATAGTGAATGGTTGAGTAAAATGAGGATACAGTGGTATCCATGGAAAAGGCAAATGGAGGTCATTGTTGATCTTAACAAGAGCAAATTCACCTAGGTGAAGGTTTTTAGGGGATATAAGCCTGATGGAAGTGGTTTTAATAAGCGGAAGATGAGAAAGAAAAATAAATGAAGTGAGGAGTATTATAGAATTATATATAATGTTTTTTAATGAAGGATAATAACAGTACATTTTTGTGAAGAAATGTAAGTCTACAAATAGCAAGTGTATTTTTCAGTCACTCTTTTACTTGGTGGTTGACAATGTTGCTTTTACTATTTCTGATTTTTTCATTGTGTATGACGAGTAGTCATCAGCTAAATAGTGGGAGAGGGCAGAAGGAGATCTGGGTAAAGAAGAAAAACATAAGATAATTTTCTCAGAGAGTAGGGAAATTATATTGGAAAATATATGGGACTGACAGGTAGTATAATATGACAATGTAAGTCCTGTGACCATAAATTTAAATTAATCTACCTAACTCACAGAGGAAATTTTCTGAGATGGATTTCAGAAGAAATCCTCCCAAATGCATGATCAGTCAGATCTACCACTCTTAGCTTTGACAATTCTATGAGAAAACTGACCATTTCTACAGTCTTTAATTACTTCATCAGGTATTTGTAGACAAGCTAATGGATAAACAATAACTTTACTTTTTAAAGCTGCATCAGAGTTTAATATTATAAAGACATTTTAAGCAATAATGAGACATGGGCTTAAATTCATGTTAGTCAAATAGTCAAAAATCATATGAAAAGATACTCCACATTAGCAGTTGTCAGAGAACTATAAGTTAATAACTCAAGGCAATACCACTATATACCCACCAAATGGCTAAAAAGAAAAAGACAGAAAAACAACTATTTTGGTGAGCATATGGATCAATTGAAACTTAGAAACATTACAGGTGGGAATGTAAAATGGTAGTATCACAATGGAAAACTATTTCAGCTAAGACTTTTGGTAGTAGTCTTACTTAATGCATCCCAATTTCAAAAGTATTGTTACTGTTAAACATGCAATTTAAGATTGAGAAAATAAGTTAAAATAAATTATATTTGCTGTTATGGTAAACCAGCCGTATCTGGAGAAGCTACCAAGCTCATAATGCTTTTTTTGGTTTTCTAGCAATAGATCTTTACCTAGATACACACGGTTAATTATGGGCTACCAGCAGTTATTTTATTCCATGTACTTGTCCTATTCGCCAGATTTGATTGGACTCCAACAGGGAATCAAACAATTTGTTAATTATGACTTTGGAATTGGAACTAAAAACATCCTGTCCCAGTCTGACTAATATTTAAACAGAGGATATACATTTTTACTTTAAGACATACAGACTAGGAAGGAGAAAATGAAGTTCTGCAATGAGGGAAAAAATCCAAACCAAAACAATGAAACAAATGCACAGATGTGAGATGCAATGTGATACTTCTTGTACTGAAGCCATTTCATTTCCCAGTTTTTAGTCCATTTATTGTTGTCTGCAAACAAAAGATTATTAATAAATGTACATGAGCAGAAATGGGGAAGTCTGAGCATGAGACACTTAAGGTTCATGGAAAGGAAGAGAAGTCACTCCATGTATGTGAAGCAGAAATGTGTGTAACAATGTGGATTTAGATACTTACAGATTTATTGGATGGGCTGCAGTCTGCAGACATTGCAGAACTATTGTATTCAGGGAAATATAACAAAGTTCTAATCTCAAGGTCAGGAATCTCCTGCTGTTGCTGCTGCTGCTGCTATGATTATATTACATAACCACGAACTGATAAGTAGATATAAAAGTGTTGAGTCTGGCCACTGAAACTGCTGGTTAGCACTCATATGTTTTTGTCCTTGCTTAATAATGTCAAAACAGATGGCCTCAACCTCAACTTTGCATTCCAAAACCCACGTGTGTGTATCTTATGAGAGAAAATAAATGTATATATAGAACCGCCATTGCAGAGATTAAAATACATGATTTTAGGTGTCAAACTATAGTAATAACGGTAGGATCAGATGGATATTAATAAACCAATTCATAACGTGCATCACATATGTGATTAAGGGAGTCGTATTCACTGTAGAAAGTCCTACCTGTCTTCTGAGAATTTGGACAGTCACTACGAAAATTAAAAATTGAAATTTTTTCTATGTTAGGCAAAATGCCAAATAAATGTAATTTTTTACACCATTGATTTTTTCTCTTTATAAATATTCTGTTTACACATTCCTCAAATATTTAATGAGAATATACTGAGTACCACATACTTCCTAAGTGCTGAACAATCAGCATTAAAAAAAAAAGACCAAAAAAAAAAAAGAAATAATCTCTACTGTCTTAGTTTGCATAATCTAATGGGACAGGGGTATATGTTAATCCAATGCTCCAGGAAATATGATTAAAAATAAAAGAAAATGCCAGAGAGGAATTGTACATCGTGTAGTTATTATAAGGTCTTATAATAAAATACTCTGTTTCAGGGAGGGCTTTCTTGAAGAAATAACAATTTAGCAGAGCTCTAAAAAAAGAAAATGAATGAATACAGGTCTAAGCTTAGGAAATAGTATGTGCAAAGACCCCAAGTTTTTGGAACCAGTTGTGCAAAGAAGCCCACTCAGACTTACTCAGGTAAGCTAATTGTGTGACTCTTTTCCCAACTCTATATTTCTTTTATAACTTTTTCCAGCTTCTTTGGGGTATAATTGACATATAACACTCTGTAAGTTTAAGGTATACAACAAAATGATTTGCAATATTATATATTGCAAAATGATCACCATAATAATGTTAATTAACACACCTTTCACCTCACATAGTTACAATTTTTTGTGTGTATGTGATGAGAACTTTTAAGATCTATTTTCTCAGTAACTTTAAAACTTACAATACAGTATTGCAAACTATAGTCACCATGCTGTACATTACAGCTCCAGAAATTACTCATCTTACAAATTGAAGTTCATACCCTTTGACTACCTTTACACATTTCCCCCACAACCTCCCTATCTGTGACCTCCCTATCTGTAACTACCAATCTTCTCTCTCTTTCTGTGAGTTGGTCTTTTCAGATTCCATAAATATAAGTGAGATCACACATCTCTTTCTCTGTCTGACTTATTACAATTAGCATAATGCCCACAAGATTCATCCATGTTGTAGTAAATGGCAGAAGTTCCTTATTTTTATGGCTGAATAAAATACCATTCTATATATATACAACACATTTTCTTTATTGATTCCTTGATCGACAGGTTTTTTTTTCATATTTTGTTTATTATAAATAATGCTGCAATGAACATGGTGTTGCAGATATCTCTTTGACAGTATATGTATGGATTTATTTCTGGGTATAAGTCCTGTAGACTTTCTTCAATACTTTTCATTATTTTTTTTTCTTTTACCCTCTGACGAGATAATTCCAAATACCCTTTCCTCTAATTCATTCATCCTTTCTTCTGACTGGTCAAGTCTGTTGTTGAAGCTCCCTACTGAAAGTCTAAATTTGTTGATGTCATGTTAGCTGGATACCAGTCATGGTGAAAATATTTACACCACAGAAATTATCAAACACTACAAATCATTATTTTATTTACCCCAGAAAACTGGTGTTAGCCATTTTCCAACACACCACTAGTATGAACATCAGAAATAAAAAGCAATAATAGTATGAAATAAAGCTAGAGAGGTAGGCAAGTGTTCAGAACAATAGCCCTTACACGGGAGTTTTAAGCATTATCTTAACAAAAATAGAAAGACTCTGATTGCAATTCAATTGGCATATGGCATTACCAATTTGCAATTTGAAAATACCACACTAGTTGAAATAGGAAGAATGAATTGCATTGAGAAACTAAAACCAGCAGAGAAATCCATTGAGGGGCCTAGAGTAGTCCATGAGAATAAGAATATTAATTTAGGCTAGGCTGATGGCAATGAAGATACAGCAAAGTGAATAGTTATAATAGCTATGTAGGTGGTAACATAGACTAAAATCATAATGGATTGGATAAGGGAGTGAAAGGAACTGTGATGTAATGGGTAACTTATTTCACAATTTTACAGATGGTAGTGATATACAATGAAAATGAAAGAGTGTAGAAAAGTGACCAATTTGAGAGAAGGGGGAGTAGGGGTGTTTATTTATTTATTTTTAAATTAATTTTTTTTTGGAATATAGTTGCTTTACAATGTGGTTTAGTTTCTTGCTGTACAGCAAAATGAATCAGTCTTAGGTATATATATATATATATATATATATAATATATATATATATATATATATATATATACATTCTTTTTAGATTCCTTTCCCATTTAGGAAACAACAGAGCACTGAGTAGAGTTCCCTGTGCTATACAGTAGGTTCTCATTAGCTATCTATTTTATTTATTTTATTTATTTATTTATTTTTTGCGGTACACAGGCCTCTCACTGTTGTGGCCTCTCCCGTTGTGGAGCGCAGGCTCCGGACGCACAGGCTCAGTGGCCATGGCTCACGGGCCAAGCCGCTCCATGGCATGTGGGATCTTCCCAGATCAGGGCACGAACCCGTGTCCCCTGCATCAGCAGGCAGACTCTCTACCACTGCACCACCAGGGAAGCCCACTATCTATTTCATAAATAGTAGTGTATATATGTCAGTCCCAATCTCCCCATTCATCCCCCCCACCACCACCTTGGTAGCCATAAGTTTGTTCTGTACATCTGTGACTATTTCTGCTTTGCAAATAAGTTCATCTCTACCATTTTTCTAGATTCCACATATAAGTGATATTATACAATATTTGTTTTTCTATTTCTGACTTACTTCAGTCTGTATGAAAATTTCTAGGTCAATCCAAGGCTCTGCAAAGGACAATATTTCATTCCTTTTTTATGGCTGAGTAATATTCCATTGTATATATATATCACATCTTCTTTATCCATTCCTCTGTTGATGGACATTTAGGTTGCTTCCATGTCCTGGCTATTGTAAATAGTGCTGTAATGAATATTGGGGTACATGCATCCTTTTGAATTCTGTTTTTCTTCACATATATGTCTAGGGGAGGGATTGCTGGGCCATATGGTAGCTCTATTTTTAGTTTATTAAGAAAACTTCATACTGTTCTCCATAGTGGTTGTATCAATTTACATTCCCCCCAACAGTGTAGGAGGGTTCCCTTTTCTGCACACCCTCTCCAGCATTTATTGTTTGTATATATTTTTTTTATTATGGTTACTCTGACCAGTGTGAGGTGATATCTCATTCTAGCTTTGATCTGCATTTCTCTAATAATTAGTGATGTTGAGCATTTTTTCATGTTTTTGTTGACCATCTGTATGTCTTCTTTGGAGAAATGTCTGTTTAGGTCTTCTGCCCATTATTTTTTGATTGGGTTGTTTGTTTATTTGATATTGAGCTGCATGAGATATTTGTATATTTTAGAGATTAATCCCTTGTCAATTATTTCACTTGCAAATATTTTCTCCCATTCTGAGGGTTGTCTTTTTGTTTTGTTTATGGTTTCTTTTGCTGTGCAAAAGCTTTTAAGTTTAATTAGGTCTAATTTGCTTATTTTTGTTTTTATTTTCATTACTCTAGGTGGTAGGTTGAAACAGATGATGCTGTGATTTATGGCAAAGAGTGCTCTGCCTATATTTTCCTCTAAGAGTTTTATAGTATCCAGCTTTACATTTAGGTCTTTATTCCGTTCTGAATTTATTTTTGTGTATAATGTTAGGGAGTGTTCTAATTTCATTCTGTTACATGGAGCTGTCCAGTTTTCCCAGAACCACTTACTGAAGAGACTGTCTTTTATCCATTGTATATCCTTGCTTACTTTGTCATAGATTAGGTGGCCATAGGTGCATGGATTTATCTCTGGGCTTTCTATCCTATTCCATTGATCTATATTTCTACTTTTGTGCCAGTACCATACTGTTTTGATTATTGTAACTTTTTAGTGTAGTCTAAAGTCAGGGAGCCTGATTCCTCCACCTCCGTTTTGGTTTCTCAAGATTGCTTTTGCTACTCAGGGTGTTTTGTGTTTCCGTACATAATGTACAATTTTTTGTTCTAATTCTTTGAAAACTGATCCTGGCAATTTGATGGGTATTGCATTGAATCTGTAGATTGCTTTGGGTAATAGAGACATTTTCACAATATTGATTCTTCCAATACAAGAACATGGTATATCTCTCAATCTGTTTGTGCCATCTTTGATTTCTTTCATCAGTATCTTATTGTTTTCTGAGTATAGGTTTTGGCCTCGTTAGGTAGGTTTATTCCTAGGTATTTTATTCCTTTTGATATGATGGTAAATGAGATTGTTTCCTTAATCTCTTTTTCTGATTTTTCATTGTTAGTGTATAGAAATGCAAGAAATTTCTGTGCTTAATTTTGTATCTTGTGACTTTACTAAATTCACTGGTGAACTCTAGTAGTTTTCTGGTAGCACCTTTAAGACTTTCTGTGTATAGTATCATGTCATCTGAAAAGAGTGACAGTTTTACTTCTTTTTTTCCAATTTGGACTCTTTTTACTTCTTTTTCTTCTCTGATTGCCATGGCTAGGATTTCCAAAACTATGTTGAATAAAAGTGCAGACAATGGATACTTTTGTCTTGTTCCTGATCTTAGAGGAAATGCTTTTAGCTTTCAATCATTGAGTATGATGTTAACTGTAGGATTCTCATATATGGCCTTTATAATGTTGAGGTAGTTTCCCCCTAGTCCTACTTTCTGGAGAGTTTTTATCATAAATAGATGTTGAACTTTGTCAAAAGCTTCTTCTGCATCTTTTGAGATGATAGTATGGTTTTTATTCTTTAATTTGTTGAACTGGTGTATCACATTGATTGAAGAATCCTTACATCACCATGATAAAACCAACCTGATCATGGTATATGATCCTTTTAATGTGCTGTTTGATTCAGTTTGCTAGTATTTTGTTGAGGGTTTCTGTGTCTATGTTCATCAGTGATACTGACCTGTAATTTTCTTTTTTTGTTTGATATCTTTGTCTGGTTTTGGTATCAGGGTGATGTGGGCCTCGTAGAATGAGCTTGGGAGTATTCCTTTTCTGCAGTTTTTGGAAGAGTTTCAGAAGTGTAGGTGTTAACTCTTCTCTAAATGTTTTATAGAATTTGTCCATGAAACCATCGGGCCCTGGAGTTTTGTTTCTTGGAAGATTTTTAATCACAGTTTCAATTTTGGTACTTGTGATTGGTCTGTTCATATATTCTATTTCTTCTTGGTTCAGTCTGGGAAGGTTGTACCTTTCTAAGAACTTGTCCATTTCTTCTAGGTGGTCCATCTTACTGGTGTATTGTTGCTTATTGTAATCTCTTATGATCCTTTATATTTCTGTGGTGTCCACTGCAACTTCTCCTTTTTCATTTCTAATTTTATTGATTTGAATCCCCTCCCTTTTGTTCTTGCTGAGTCTGGCTAGAAGTTTATCAATTTTGTTTATTTTCTGAAAGAATGAGCTGCTTTTAGTTTAATTTACTTTTGCTGCTGTTTTCCTTTTCTCTATTTCATTTATCTCTCCTCTGATCTTTATGATTTCTTTCCTTCTACTAACTTTGGGTTTGTTTATTCTTTATCTAATTGCTTTAGGTATTTATTTGAGATTTTTCCTGTTTCTTGAGGTAAGATTGCATTGCTATATACTTCTCTCTTAGAACTGCTTTTGCTGTGTCCCATAGGTTTTAAATTGTTGTGTTTTTGTTGTCTTTGTCTCTAGGTATTATTTTTCCTCTTTGATTTCATCAATGATCCATTGATTATTTAGTATACATTGTTTAAACACAGTATGTTTGTGTTTTTTACAGTATCTTTTCCTGTAATTGATTTCTAATCTCATAGTTTTGTGGGTGGAAAAGATGCTTGATATGATTTTGATTTTCTTAAATTTACCAAGGCTAGACTTGACGCCTAAGATGTGATCTATATTGGAGAATGTTCTGTGTGCACTTGAGAAGAAAGCATATTCTGCTGCTTTTGAATGGAATGTCCTATAAATATCAACTAAATCTACCTAGTCTAATATGGCATTTAAGGCTTGTGGTCCCTTATTAATTTTCTGTATTGATGATCAATCCGATGCTGTAAGTAGGGTGTTAAAGTCTCCCACTATTATTGTGTTACTGTCAATTTCCCCTTTTACGGCTGTTAGCATTTGCCTTATATATTTAAATGTAGTGTATGTTGGGTGCATACATATTTACAATTGTTATGCCTTCTTCTTGGATTTATCCCTTGATCATTATGTAGTGTCTTTCCTTGTCTCTTGTAACAGTCTTTATTTTAAATTTATTTCATCTGCTATTAGTATTGCTACTCCAGCTTTCTTTTCATTTCCATTTGTATGGAATATCTTTCTCTATACACTCACTTTCAGTCTGTATGCGTCCCTAGGTCAAAAGTGGGTCTCTTGTAGGCAGCATATATACTGGTTTTCATTTTGTATCCATTCAGTCAGTAAGTGTCTTTTGGTTGGAACATTTAATCAATTTACATTTAAAATAATCATCAGTATGTATGTTCCTATTGCCATTTTCTTAATTGTTTTGTGTTTGTTTTTGTAGGTCATTTTTTTTCCTTGTGTTTCCCTCTTAGAGAAGTTCCTTTAGCATTTGTTGTAAAGCTGGTGTGGTGGTGCTGAATTCTCTTAGCTTTTGCTTGTCAGTAAAGTTCTTGATTTCTCTGTGGAATCTGAATGAGATCATTGCTGGGTAGAGTAATCTTGGTTGTAGGTTTTTCCCTTTCATCACTTTCAATATATCATGCCACTCCTTTCTGGTCTGCAGAGTTTATGCTGAAACATCAGCTGTCAACCTTATGGGGATTCCCTTGTGTGTTACCTATTGCTTTTCCCTTGCTGCTTTTAATATTTTTCTTTGTATTTAATTTTTTTCAGTTTGATTAGTATGTTTCTCAGCCTGTTTCTCCTTGGGTTTATCCTGTATGGGACTCTCTGCAGTTCCAGGATTTGGGTGACTATTTCCTTTTCCATGTGTGTGAATTTTTTGACTATAATCTCATCAAATATTTTCTCACACACTTTTTCTCTTCTTTTTCTGGGACCCCTATAATTCAAATGTTGATGCATTTAATTTTCTCTCAGAAGTCTCTGAGACTGTCCTGATTTCTTTTCATTCTTTTTTCTTTATTGTGCTTTACAGCAGTTATTTCCACTATTCTATCTTCCAACTCTCTTACCCATTTTTCTGCCTCAGTTATTCTACTACTGGTCTCTTCTAGTGTATTTTTCATTCCAGTTACTGTGTTGTTCATCACTGATTGTTTGTTCTTTACTTCTTCTAGGTCCTTGTTAAACATAATTGTATCTTCTTGATACATGCCTCCTTTCTATTTCCAAGATCTTTGATCATCTTTATTATCATTACTCTGAATTATTTTTCAGGTAGATTGCCTATTTTCTTCTCAATTATTTGGTTTTATGGGTCTTGACCTTGTTCCTTTGTCTACAACATATTTCTCTGTCATCTTATTTTGTCTAACTTACTGTTTTTATGGTCTTGTTTCCACAGGCTGCAGGATCATAGTTCCTTTTGCTTCTGGTGTCTGCCCCTGGTGGGTGAGATTGGTCCACGTGCTTGTGTAGGCTTCCTACACAAGGTGGAAAATACTGGTGTCTGTGCTCTCATGAATGGAGCTGAGTCTTGTCCCTCTAATTTGCAGGGCCACATCAGGGGGTGTGTTTTGCAGTGTCTGTGAGCTTAGTAGGACTTTAGGCCACCTGTCTGCTGATGGGTGGAGCTGTGTTCCTGTTTTGCTGGTTGTTTTGTCTGAGGCAACCAGCACTGGAGCTTGCAGGATGTTGGGTGGAGCCAGCGATTGGTGCCAAGATGGGGACCTCTGGGAGAGCTCATGATAATAAATATTCCTTGGGGCTGGGAAATCTCTGGTGGTCCAGAGTCCTGGACTTGGTGCTCCCACTCTTGGGGCCCAGGCCTGACCCCTGGCTGGGGGAGCAAGACTCCACATGATGTACAGCATGCCCCCCCCCCAAAAAGGAAAAGAAAACAAACAAGCAGTCAAACAAAACCCAAGAGAAATAACAAAAACTAACAAACAACAACAAGAAAAGAGAAGAAAACAAAGAAAACCCATGACAAGTAATAAAAACCAAACCAAATAATAACAAAAAGAAAGAAACAAACAAATTAAAATAAAAAGAGAAGAAAAAGCAAGAAAAAAAAAAAAACCAAAGAAACCAAAGACCAGAGCAAATAATAAAAATAAAACTAATAAAAATAAAAAAATAAAAACAGAAATGGAAAGCAAACTAAATAAAGCAAAGAAAACAAAAAAGAAACACACAAAAATGACCATAAAAAAGTTAAAATGAAACAGAACAAAAAAAAATCAAACAAACAGAAAATAGCCAAGCAAAAACATAAAATAAAAATAGAAAAATAAAACTATATATTTAAAAATTTAACAAATAAACAACAAAACAAAACAAAACTTTTCCTGGGGCCTCCACTATCAGTGTCCTTGCCTGCATGGTAAGCCACAGCTAACCCCCACTTCCCAGGAAGCCCTCCAAGACCCCTAGGTTGGTCTCTGGGCTTGCTGTGTGCACTGTGGGGGCAGCTCAGACTCTGACCTGGCCCAACTTCCATGTATACTTGCCCCCCAAAACCACAGCTGCTAAAGCTAGACAAATCTCAGTTGTGGGATCACTCATTGTCCTTTCAGATATTCCACAGATGCAGGGTTGACTAAGCTGATCACTTGGGTTTGATTCATGGCTTGTGCAGCTGCAGGGAGAGATTTCAGTTTCTCTTCCTTAATCACACAGCCCCTGGGGCTCAGCTTTGGTTGTGGCCCCACCTCTGCATGTGGGCCACACTCAGGTGATTGCAGCACCTGAGTGGGGCAGGCTTGCTTGCTCAGGCAGGAGAGAGATAAGATGGCCATGACTGGGGCACTCATGTTTGCTCCAATGGGATCTCCCTCTAGTGCCTACAGAGTCAGGAGCTGGTGTGTGGGGAGAGAGTCTACAATGGTGCCTCCACCCCTTGCACACCACTCAAAAATGGTGCCTCATTTCCAAGGCAGACCCTGCTTCCTCCAGGAAAATTTCCAGCTGTGGAGCTCCTCACTCCCTTCCCCTAAGGCAGTCTCTGAGCAGCCAACAGCAATCCTCCCTCTCTGTCCCAGCAGATTTCCCCACCATGAGGGGACAGCTCTGAGTGTGGGAACCTCTCCTCACCTTCAGCTCCCCTCTAGGGGTGCTGGTCCCTTCCCATTTCTTCCTTTTTTTTCTTTCTTTCTTCCTACCTGGCTGTGTGAGGATTTTTCTTGTCCTTTTAGGTGTCTGAGGTACTCCACTAGTGTTCACCTGGTGCTCTGTGAGATTTGTTCCATTTGTAGATGTATTCTTGATGTACTTGTAAGGAGACATGAACTCCATGTCCTTGTATTCTGTCATCTTGACTCAGCCCCCTCTAAGGGTCTTTCATGTGTTTTACGTACTATATCTAAGGTATCTTTGAACAGCTCAAGTGTTATTGAGTAGGTTGTTACTTTGATATTTTTACTCTCTGGTGATCTGAAGGAAGACAAAATTACCTGTAGATGATCTATTATTGTAAATACTGCCTATTTTCTGGAAATCGTATATTTCCCAAAATCATATAATTCTTCCCAAGCATCTTGGTATTTTGGTAACAAAATAATAATCAAAATAGTGTTGTAAACCCACATTCAGAGAAAGATATTATTAATAAAGGTAAATTAGACTTTATTCTACATTTTATATGGCCAGAATTTCATCTGAATAGCAACCTTTCAGTTACTGTAAGAGAGAAGGCCATAGTAGATAGTGGGTGAATGCTGTCAGATTTTTGAAGGAATGTTTCAATCAAGCCACAAAAAAAATTGATAAACTGGTTTAAAGTAAAATTAGGCTTAAATATTCATATTTAGCAGACAGAAAAAATTATCATTCTTGTTTGGAAAATGGCTATATAAACATTGATAAACGTTTACCCATTTACTCTCCATTTTCATGGGTGGATGCAATATATCACTTTGCTATGGGAGAGCACAGAAAAAAAAAGTCACATGTGTTGCAAGGCATTTTACATCACTTATATCCCAGTTCCACTTTCCTCAGGTCACAGTATTAGAATCTTTCATTAAACTGTAATAATGACCATGGTTTTCTTATTTGACTTGGGAGATAATAAGTTTCCATCAAAATTTTGCTTATAAATCTTTTCTGGACTATGTAGAATGTAGCAAATAGCACTGACAGACATCTGAATTGTTTCATATCTAATTGTGTTTGATCCATGGTCCTCACAGCAGTATTACTACATACATTGAGGTTTAGAAAATAGGATCAGATAATTCAAAATGTTTGCCCAATATTTGAATATCCACCCATTTTGAGAATTCAGACTACCATATTTTTATTATGTCACAACTGACAGAATATTGTTAATCCAAACTAATTGTGTTAGTTTACTCATTTCAAAATCAGAAGTCTATTTCATGTTGTAATTTATTTCCAAAACTTTGAGATGATTAGTAGTAAATGCACTGAGAGATAAGTAGAGTCAGAATATGATAGCCTTCAATTTCAGGCTAAGTGGGTTTTTTATGTTTTATCCTTAAGTGGAGGGAAATAACTGTAAGATTGCAGTGATGAAATACAAAATGAAATCTATATTTTAGGAAGCAAGTTTGTGAATAATACATAGGTAATTTATAGTGTCCATGATAACTGGCATTCAAACAGTGTTAATGTGAATAAAAAGAAAGTTAGTAGTCATATATCATGTAAGAAATGAAGGACTTAATGGATGAATATATTTCTAGAGTAAATATTTAGAGGAAATAAAGATTGATAGATGAGGGAAAACACTTCCAGAGTTGGAGAAAAGATGTATGAAAATTCACCACTCAATAAAAGCAATAAGAACACAGACAAAATTTATAAAAATCAATTTTTTTTCAGAATTGTTCAAATTAATTAAAGAATCCCAACAGTATAAAGAGCATTCAAGAAAAATAATTGAATCTAGGTAAAAACAGCAAGCTTGATAGCATTTTAATGTGCCTTAATCTCATCTCCCTCTTCCCAGCTCCACTGTAGATATGAATACCTTTATCCTAGTAACAGCTGTAGCTGTGAAAACCTGGAGCCAAGAAGCCACTAAAGGGGGTAGAAGGGTCTAGAATTCTCCGAAAAGCTAGGTTTCCAGAGGATTACCACTATTTGAGTTATCTTTCTATAAATCTCTTTTCTCAAGGCTTGTTTTACCTGATTCAGAGCTTGCTCTATTTGAACAGTGCTATCACCAGAATGCTTGAGGAATACAGTCAGGAGCAAATGTTAATACTGTAGCTACCTTAACTGCTATTATTAATTGCCCAACTGACCAAAATTGAAAAGGAGTAACTAGGAAATGGGATGTCCATGAGTGGGTTTATAAATCTCCAACATATTTCTGGGAATCTATAATTCCAAAAGCATGTCCAGAGCTGTGTGCATGCCAGGAATGACCTAAGAAAATGTTAATCTCTCAATTCTGGCTGACCTTGAAGGTTTGCACAAGAAGCAAGTAAATGCCAAAGCAGAGTTTCAAGCTGCCTGCTGGAATGTGGAAAAGTATGGACCCAAACACACAGAGCCACTCAACAAAGTCTAGGAGATATACACGTTCAAGGCATTTAAAAAATCTCTGTCCAATCATTAGCCAATCATTAAGCTAAACAAGTATACACTTTACTGGTCACACATAAACCCACAAAATACACACTTTGCAAATTTAGTCAAGGAAGGTAACTAAACAAACAAACAAACTGGCAGGGGGATTTGATTTCCAGAGTTGTCACATTATATTGTTTAAAATGTTGATTTTTCATCAAAAATTATGAGACATGCAACAAAACAGAAAATTATGGCCTGTACATTGCAATAAAAACAGTCCTTGTAGAAACTGCCCTTGAGGAAAACTAGATGTTAGATTTAACAGAAACTTTAAATCAACTATTATAAATATGTTCAAAAATACTTTAAAAACCATGTCTAAAGAATTAAAGGAACATATGAAAATGATAGTTCATCAAATAGAGACTATCTGTAAGGAAATAGAAATTATAACCAAACAGAAATTCTGGAGGTAAAAAGTACAATAAAAGAAATGAAATAATTCATTAGAGTAGCACAGACATAGATTTGAAGGGATAGAAGAAAGAACAAGTGAAAATGAAGAAAGATCAATAGAAATGATCTGGTCCCAAGAACAGAAAGAAAAATAAGTTTTAAAAAATGAACAGAGCCTAATAGTATTGTGAGACATCATCAAGCATACCAACATAAGCATATTACAAGGCTCATACAGAGAGAAGTTTCAGGAAGATTGTTTGAGGATATAATGGTATAGCACCACTCAAATTTGTTGAAAAATATTTATATAAACATCCAAGACATAGGATTAACTCAAAGAGATTCAAAAACAGACACATCATGGCAAAAATATTGAGGAAATAAAAAGCAAAGATAATTTTGAAAGCAGCAAGAGAAAAAAAGTCTCGTCATGTACAAGTGAACCCCCAGAAGATTTATAGCTAACTTCTCATTAGAAACAATAGAGGACAAAGGAAAAGCGATGATATACTGCTCAGGGTTCTCCAGAAACAAAATCAATGGGATATCTATCTATCTATAAATCTATCTATTGATCTATCTATCGATCTATCTATCCATATATATCTATCTAAATCTTTATGTATTTATTTATTATAAGGAAAGGATTTATGTGATCATGGAGGCTGGGAAATTTAAAATGTAAATTTTGGGCAAGCAGACTTGATACCCTGGAGAGTGAGCAGTGCACTTTTTTAGTCTGAATGCTGACAGGCAGAGACGCAGGAGAGATGATGGCACAGATGAAATCTGAAGGCAGTATGCAGAATTTTTCTCTTACTCCAGCAGGACACCCTTTTTGTCCTATTCAGGCCTTCAGCTGATTTGATGAAGCTTACCCACATCATGGAAGGTAATCTGCTTACCCAAAGTTCATTGATTTAAGTATTAAGCTTATTTAAAATCATCCTTCAAGTTTACACAAAAATTAACTATCACTGGATGGACATAGAGTTTGTCATACAGAGTGAAGTAAGTCAGAAAGAGAAAAACAAATACTGTATACTAACACATATATACGGAATCTAAAAAAAAAAAGGGGTGGACAGAAATAAAGATGCAGACATAGGAGGTTGAGGAAGATGGCAGAAGAGTAAGATGCAGAGTTCACCTTCCTCCTCACAGATATATCAGAAATACATCTACACATGGAACTGCTCCTATAGAACACCCACTGAATGCTGGCAGAAGACCTCAGACCTCCCAAAAGGCAAGAAACTCCCCACGTACCTGGGCAGGGCAAAAGAAAAAACAGACACAAAAGAAGAGAGATGGGACCTGCACCAGTGGGAGGGAGCTGTGAAGGAGGAAAGGTTTCCACACACTAAGAAGCCCCTTCGCAGGCGGAGACTGTGGGTGGTGGAGGGGGGAAAGCTTCGTAGCCACAGAGGAGAGCGCAGCAACAGGGGTGCGGAGGGCAAAGCAGAGAAATTCCCACACAGAGGATCAGTGTCAACTGCCACCCACCAGCCTGAGAGGCTTGTCTGCTCACCTGCCGGGTCAGGCGGGGGCTAGGAGCTGAGGCTGGGGCTGCCGTCGGATCGCAGGGAGAGGAATGGCGGTGTGAACACAGCCTGAAGGTGTTAGTGCACCACGGCTAGCCTGCAGGGAGTCCGGGAAAAAGTCTGGACCTGCCGAAGAGGCAAGAGACTTTTTCTTCCCTCTTTGTTTCCTAGTGCGCGAGGAGAGGGGATTAAGAGCGCTGCTTACAGGAGCTCCAGAGACGGGCGCGAGCCGCGGCTATCAGCGTGGAACCCAGAGACGGACATGAGATATAAAGGCTGCTGCTACCACCACCAAGAAGCCTGTGTGCGAGCACAGGTCACTATGCACACCTCCCCTCCCAGGAGCCTGTGCACCCCACCACTGCCAGGGTCCCGTGATCCAGGGACAACTTACCAAGGAGAACACACGATGTGCCTCAGACTGGTGCAACGTCACACTGACCTCTGCCGCCACAGGCTAGCGCCACATCCGTACCCATCCCTCTCCCCAACCTGAGTGAGCCAGGGCCCCCGAATCAGCTGCTCCTCTAACCCCGTCCTGTCTGAGTGAAGAAAAGATGGCCTCAGGTGACCTACACACAGAGGCAGGGCCAAATCCAAAGCTGAACCCCAGGAGCTGCGTGAACAAAGAAGAGAAAGGGAAATTACTCCCAGCAGCCTCAGGTGCAGCAGATTAAATCTCCAAAATCAACTTGATGTACCCTGCAACTGTGGAATATATGAATGGACAACGAATCAACCCAAACTGAGGAGGTGGTCTTTGAGAGCAGAATATATGATTTTTTCCCCTTTTCCTCTTTTTGTGAGTGTGTATGTGTATGCTTCTGCGTGAGATTTTCTCTGTATAGCTTTGCTTTCACCATTTGGCCTAGGGTTCTTTCCGGCCATTTTTATTTTATTTTTTACTTAAAAAAAATTTTTTCTTAATAATTATTTTTAGTTTTTCTTTTAATAACTTTATTTTATCTTACTTTATTTTATCCTTTTTCTTTCTATCTTTCTTTTTTCTTAATTTCTTTCTTTCTTTCTTTTTTCTTCCTTCCTTTCTTTCTTTCTCTCTTTCTCTCTTTCTTTTTTCTTTCTTTCTTTCCTTCTTTCTCTCTTTCTTTCTTTCTCTCTTTCTCTCTTTCTCTCTTTCTCTCTTTCTCTCTTTCTTTCTTTCTTTCTTTCTTTCTTTCTTTCTTTCTTTCTTTCTTTCT